>NC_069502.1:960280172-960586422 GCF_027579735.1 Bombina bombina
TCCCTGTCTTCCAGGTCTGAGATTCTTTGCTCTGCCAAAGCTACTCTTACTGAAAATTGTTTTATATCTGACATTATTGTATCTAAAGAGGCCTGGAGGTTATCAAATGTAGGGAAAAAAAGAGCACTAATTTGCTTAAACATATCATTACTTGCCGCCATATTCATATTTTCTTCAGAGACTATGAGGCCTATTTATCAAGCCGTCAACCGCAAATACGCTGGAATTCCGCAGCATAATTGTGGCGAGCCAGATTCCCCTTATTTATCAAAGCTTACAGACCGGCAAAAGTTGAAATCTGTGACGTAACATACGATCCACCAGTCTCAGTCCGACACAGATCGATGCTTACGTCATTACAGATGTTCCGAATGCAAATTCGGCACTATCTGAAAACTTTTGCAAGTTATCAAACTGCTGCCATGTACGCTCGCCACTATTCCGGACCAGCGTACCTGGTTTTCAATCCGCAGCCCTGGAGGCGGCGGATGCCATAGGAATCAATGGGAGTCTGAAAGCAGCAAAAGCTTATGTTCGATGCTGCCAGATATCCCATTGATTCCTATGGGAGAATAAACATTATGTTTACACCTAACACCCTAACATGTACCCCGAGTCTAAACACCCCTAATCTGCCACATCGACATCGCCGCCACCTACATAATGTTATTAACCCCTATTCCGCCGCTCCCTAAATTATACTTATTAACCCCTAATCTGCCACCCCGACATCGCCACCACCTAAATTATACTTATTGACCCCTAATCTGCCGCCCTGACACCGCTGCCACCTACATAATGTTATTAACCCCTATCCCACTGCTCCAGGAGCCCACCGCAACTAAATAAATGTATTAACCCCTAAACCCCTGGCCTCCCACATCACTAGCACTTACTAAACCTATTAACCCCTAAACCACCAGCCCCCCACATCGCCATAAACTAAATTAACCTATTAACTCCTAAACCTAACAACCCGCTAACTTTACATTAAAATTACAACATCCCTATCTTATAATAAATTTAAACTTACCTTTAAATTTAAATTAAACTATCGTAAACTAATAATTAACTACCCTAACTATTATACTAAAATTACATTAAACTATATTAAACTATTAATTAACCTACCCTAACTATTATACTAAAATTACAATAAACTATATTAAACTATTAATTAATCTACCCTAACTATTAGACTAAAATTACATTAAACTACAAATTAAATATATTATATGGTTAAAAACCTGACCCTACTCAAATAATTTAAATCTACTAATAAAAATAACAAAGTTACAAAAAAATAACAACTAATTTACACAAAATGACAAACACTAAGTTACAAAAAAATAAACACTAAGTTACACAAAATAAATGATCCCTTCCCCCTTCATTCTTTTCCTTTGTTTTTGTCCCTCCCTTCCTTCTCTCCCTTTCGTCCCCACCTTGCTTTGTGACCTCCCACCCCCCGCCCCATCCTTTGCCCTTCCTCCCTCCACTTTGAGGTTGCTTGCCCCGCCTGGTGAAGCACACCACATCCAACCCTTCGTGTTATTAATTGAGGTTTGTTCAATGGTAAATGCCGGCTGACTTTTCGTGGCCATTATAATACCTTTATAATATTTTTTAGGTATCTCATTGTTATAGTTTCTGCACTCAAGCTATGATAGTAACTTTTGTTCACTTGGAAAGGTTTTCTAATTTTTAGAATCCTATCTATGTACATCCTATAACATTTGTTTGTCCTTATAGGTATGCTTATTGCACTTACTGTACAATTATTGTTGGACCTATGATTGCATGCGAATTCATTGCAACTGTTGTCAATTTAATATGTTTATCATACAATAAAAAATATTTTAAAAAAATAAATAAAAAATTATCAAATATTTAAACTAACTACACCTAATCTAAGAGCCCTATGAAAATAAAAAGCCCCCCAAAATAAAAAAAACCCTACAATACAATAACAATAACCCCTACAATAAACTACGAATGGCCCTTAAAAGGGCCTTTTGCGGGGCATTGCCCCAAAGAAATCAGCTCTTTTACCTGTAAATAAGAAATACAAATACCCCCCCAACAGTAAAACTCACCACCCACACAACCAAACCCCTCTGAAAAGGGCATTTGTATGGGCATTGCCCTTAAAAGGGCATTTAGCTCTTTTTTCAAAGGCCCAAACCGTAATCTAAAATTAAAGATCCATTTACAGTTTCTGAAGAGACGACATCAATCCTCAACGAAGCGGCAGAAGTCCTCATCAAAGTCGGCAGAAGTCTTCATCCAAGCGGGCCGACGTCTTCATCCAACCGGGCAGAAGTCTTCATCCAGACGGCATCTTCTATCTTCATCCATCCGGCGCGGAGCGGCTCCATCTTCAAGACATCCGATGCGGAGCATCCTCTTCTTACGACGTCTTCTTCCGAATGAAGGTTATTTTAAATGACACTATCCAAGATGGCGTCCCTTAGATTCCGATTGGCTGATAGAATTCTATCAGCCAATCGGAATTAAGGTTGAAAAAAATCCTATTGGCGTTTGCAATCAGCCAATAGGATTGAGCTTTCATCCTATTGGCTGATCCAATCCAATTGGATTGTCGTCAAATGACATAGAAAAAAAATGATGATGTATATATGTAATGAAAAGTTAAATTCGGGCCCAGTCTTTACCCAACATTATTTTTTCCATGTTGCTGCCTTCTTTGGCCACAAGTCACAAATCAACATAAATAGCTCCTGTTGATTTACTTTTGTTGTTCATGAATGTGTAGGAACAGTCCCTTGTAAAACATATGATCTAATTTACTTCAAGCCTTCTTAGATATTATCAAAGAGAGATATTCACTCAGATTACAGAGTATTCATCCAAATCTTCTTTAATACTTGGCATCTGGTGGGCGGACTCACGCAATGACACATCAATAGTATCGGACGACGACAGCTCCGCGATTGAAGGAGCTTCTGAATCCACAGCAAGATCCTCCTAGCGGGGTGTGGAGGCAAAAGTCTGGCATTTTTTTTCCCTCGGCGTTCTAGGAGAGGATGGAAAGTTATCGAGGAAAGTGAAAGCATGCTTCGATAATGCTCTCACTCGAACGTCGTAACTTCCTCCTGCAAGCGTCCTATTGCTGAAGAGGTATTTACGGAGCCCGCTTGGGCCTTTTATGGAGAGGTCACGCCGGATTGCCACATCAGGAGATCAGGTCAGTGGAGGTACTTTGGGGTGGCTTCACTCCTAACCCCCAGTTTTAAGTAATACCTGAATGTCCAGGTTAATTTGGAAGAAAAGCAGTGTTATAACTCGCTCATTTAACGGAAGCTCTAACCCTTTTTCTGCCTTAAGCATTAAACCTGCTGGGTTAATATAAATGTCTGGCTGAACAGCAACGTAAACAAAATTAATGAGTTTGGACACTTGTTTAATGGATAGTAATAACTCCGAAAATTTGGTGAATTTCGTTTGAAACAGATAAAGAGAATAGAAGGGAGAAGGGGGGGTAAAGAAAGAAAAGGAATACAAGGAAGGAGTAAAACCCCTTACATTTACCCCTATTAGGTGTCTTCACTGAGTAAAATATCGCTCAGTAATTCAGGCTTGGTATACCTGCTCTATATGGATAGAGGGGAAGATAACTTGAACTCAGTCATGCTGCAAAATGTGACTTTAAGAGGATGATGGTTAAAGTGTCTAACAAAACAAGATAATAATCTCTAACCAATACCCTCTCTGGTTACTTAATCTAATAGAAAGTAAAAAAATCTATTCTGCAGACTGGGGCCCTTATGTTGGATGATCAGTTTATGTCTTTTTTTTTTTTTACATCTTTTTATTCAAGATCCATATGGAGTACAAAAAAAAAGAGAAAGGGATGGTGAAACAATATTTACATACTTGGGGGTCATATATAGACATCTTAAACTAACAATATAATAAATGCAACTGAAAGGCAGGTACGTTTTCTTCTGCATTAAAAACCATCCGGTTTGGAACAAACTAGTAGCCCATAGTCACTGACATACCATAACCCACTTTCCATGCCAACCATTTCTCTGCAAATCATACAACTATCAATTACTCCCCAGATGGATACTATTTTCTACAGAGCCAAAAAGGAAGGGGAAAGAAAAAGAATGAAAGAAGAGAAAAAACAAACAAAATAAACACATATACCTATCTATAAATAAACTAAACTTCAGCCTTCTCTTATTCTGAGCCTAATATAATTGTGGGAGTTCATTTCTTAATATAGCATTCATAAAATAATCTGTGGATATAATTTTCTTTTGCAGTTCTACTGACTGCGAATATATAAATATTTCCCATTTTTTGAAGAATCTATCAACTTCATTGGTTTTATCCTGTTCATACATTGTTCTACCGTCATTTGTTTAAAAATCTGGTTGTTTACTTCGGCTATAGTGGGAAGTTTTTTTGAAATCCAAGTTTTCAGGAATAAGAACCTAGCCACACCACCAACTTGTTTTCTGGAGGGAATAAAAAAAATACTAAGTCTCGATAAATTTTTGTCTCTACTTTCAATACCCTAGATAGCCAGAAACGTATTTTATTCCAATATTGTCTAACTAATGTACAGCCCCAGAAATAATGCACAATGTCAGCCCCTCTACTACCACATGTTGCACAATTATCCCTCAAATCCACCAGGATTACATTCAATAAATCCACTTTGGATATATTCTGGATAATATCCTCTGCACTGTGTAATACTTGTAATAACCCCTAGTGTCACCTCACTACACACTTGTACACTATTCACTTTTACCAACAATCCCAGGTAAATATTGCATGTGTAGTTCTACAGAAATTTAGCCACTATACTGCACTCATAGTAATTCTAGGCTAAATGATTTTCAGACACTCAGTTCTTTACCAGAGAGAGCTTTAATTAGAATATGCCCATATTACAGAAAGGTTAATACAGAGACAGTTGCATAAAGAGGTTTTCAGTCATACTCCCAAACACACAATGTATCCTATTTAACAGTTATTACAGGGTGTGTGTCTCTGTGTGTGTGTTTACCAAAACCCTTTCTTCCTAACTAGAATGACTGTGCGGTTGCATGTGTGTGTTTGTGTATGTGAATGCATGTGTGTGTAGAGTGTCAGTGTGTGTATACCTACCAACCTTCCATCCCAACTGCCCCCATCCCTCTCAGCTGTCCGATAATATTCTGAGATCTTTATTGTAAAGGGTGAAGTACTTTGCATATGTAAAGACCTTGTCTCTTTGATGTTACTTTTATCTACCTGTGTCAATAATCGCAATCTTCCATTAAATGTAGACCTTTGTTACACATATATACAGACACACATATTTTATATACATTCTATATCAGTTACATGCATATTTATACCTACACCACATTTAACACATTTATCTTGAGTTATACTATTCCATCTTGCCATTGCCGAGGGCGTAAGATATGTTTGATTTAGTACATTAATATGTTTGATTTAGTACATTAATATGTTCTTCTCTAAAATTAGTGGAAATAAAAATCTTATTTATTCTGTTAATGCTATTCTGGATATACTCTTCATTACACTCCGTTACTCCCTTCAGGTGCCATTTTTTAACAATCAATTGTAGATTTAAATTGCCCTCAAGTCATATTGACTCCTTATACCATTTTTTTATGGAGAAATATTCCATCTTGCATAATTCCAGATTGGGAGTGAGTGAAGACCAACCCCAATCTTTATTCTGAGTTTGTAATAGTTTATTAACAAGATTCCTTAATTGTAAATAAGCAAATAAATATTTACTAGGCAGGTCAAATTTACGTCTTAGTTCTTCAAATGTTTTGATCTGGGAAATATCTGTGATGAAATTAATCATTTGACTAACGTAAATCAGACCCTTTCTTTTCCACCTATGGAATACCGCAGATTTTAATGCCTCAGGGAATGGGGGATAGCCAACTATTGTTAAAAAGATAGACACTGTGTAGTTAACTTTAAGTTTCTTACAATATTGTTGCCATGCTTTTATAATACCCATAACTGAACTGATACTTTTAATCTCCTTTGGAATATCTTTAATTTTTGTATGCAATAAAGCTTTTAATGAAAAAGGTTTCACTATCTCTTCTTCTAATGGTTTGGCTGTATGGTATTCCTTATCTATCAGCCATTCAGCCGCTATTTTAACAAGGCATGCTGTTATATTTCCCAATATCCGTAATGCAAAACCCCCGTATTCTTTTAAATACGATAGTATTTTCAATGAGATTTTCCTCCTTTTCTTTCCCTAAAGAAATTCCGTTATATTTTTATTGAATCTACTTTCTTTAATAATAGGGGTAAATTCTGTAATTTGTAGAGTATCTTTGGGAAAAAATCTTTTTAATTAATCCAATCTTTCCTGATAGAGCTAATGGTAGATGTTTCCAGGCATTAAGCTGATCATATATTTTTTGCAAGATTTGCTTAAAATTCAATTTATACCTTAACTTTGGTTTCTTACTTCGATTAATGCCTAAATACGTAATTTGATCTACCACTTTATATATATTTCTATTATTTCCATTAATTTTGGAATATTTTGCTTGCTATTTCTTAAAAAAATCAGTACATCATTTGCATATAATATTTTTTCCTCTATATTCTTACATAAGACCCCTTACAAGACCTGGCGAATTTTGATCGCTAAAGGCTCAATGGATAAATTAAATAAAAAGGGGTGATAGAGGACAACCTTGCCTGGTGCCTCTTTCCAGTGTTATTTCTGCAGATTCCACACCATTCACAGAAATTGAGGATATCGGATTACTATATATTGCTTTAATAAAATTCGTAAAGGGTCCAGAGAAGCCAAATTTAGACAAAGTTGTAAAAAGATGGTCTCATTGTACAGCATCAAAGGTTTTTTCAGCATCTATAGCGATTAAAGCTGCATCATGGTTAAATGTATTCAGTTTCTCAGATTGATTAGACATATCTTTAAAATATTCAATAATGATGCATGCTTTTCAAATGTTTACCACAGAACTTTGACTGTTCATAAAACCCACCTGATTTGGGTGGATATTGCCTATAATATTTTTTAATCTTTCTGCAACTATTGTTGCTAGAATCTTATAATCTACGTTAAGTAGAGAAATTGGTCTATATGCGTCTGTCCTCTCGGGGTCCCTTCCTTTTTTGAAAATCATAATTGTGACTGCTTTAGTGAAATTCCTTGACATTGCGCCATTCTCCGGATAGTAATAATTAAAAAATTTTGTCAGATATGGTACAATTTCTTTATTTAGTATTTTATAGAATTCGGCTGGGAGATGGTCCAGCCCAGGGGCTTTATTTAAGTTAATATTACTTATTGTTCTCTCTACTTCCTCTTCTGTAATTGGTAGATTAATTTTTTCAATTTCTTCTGCTGATAGACTAGGGGTTGCAACCGTATCCCAGAATAACTTCTTCTTGGAGCTGTCTATCTCACAAGCACTGTAAAACTGTTGATATATTTGGTAAAAGATCTCATTAATTTCTATCGGCTTATGTATAAATGTGTCAGCTACTCTTATTGTAGGTATTGTATTTTTTTTCAGACTTCACTAATCTTGCTAAGTAGCTGCCTGTTTTATTTCCAAATTTCATATAGTTTGCCTTCTTTTTGAGATCATCTCTTGTAGCTTCTTGTAAATAAAATAGATCTCTCTCTTGTTTCGCCTGGATATATCTAGATCAATTATTCTTTGATGCACACTGAAGATATCTATTAAACATATTAGTTAATTGATTAGTAAGTTGTTCCTCTCTCCTCTTTCTTTTTCCCCTAAATATAGCCATACAACTTACTATTTCTCCCCTTAATACAGCTTTTGCTGTTTCCCATAGAATTTCTAACCTGTCTTCATATTCTCTGTTTAAATTGAGTAAAATATTCAATTTTTCTTTCAACATGGCTACAAAGGATGAATTTTTTAACATATATTTAGGAAAATAAAAATAATTAATTTTATGGCTTCTAATTTTTGTGTCATCCAGGAAAATTTCTAATGTAATAGGGGCATGATCGGAAACTGCAAAATCCTTTATATCAGCCTTAAGATCTATCTTCAGGAGAGAATCAGCTACTAAAAAATAATGATTTAGATAAGCATGTAAATCTTTTATAATCCGGATGCTGTAATCTTTAAATGTCAAATACTTTGAGTGTTTTTTTAAATGTATATAGAATTCTCATTTCCTTAGCTATTCTATAATCCTTTCCCCTACCCCTTGTGCTTTCCCTGTCTAATGGGAATCTAGGCATTAAGTTAAAGTCTCTGGCTATTATTAAATTCATCTCTGTGTAATTCAGCAACAGTGCCTGTAACTTCCCCCAAAAGTCCATATCCAGATTATTCGGCCCATATACTTTATATAGTGTATATACCTGCTTTCTAATTATTATTTGAATAATAAGATAGCGTATATTTTCGTCTAATTTAATGCCCAATATTTTGTAATCCAAGTTTTTACTCAGTAATATAGCGACTACTTTTTTCCTTACGATACATGGAGTAGCTAGTACTTCTTTTACCCAGTTAAATTTTAATTTGACTATTTCTAGGGAAGATAATCTAACCTCTTGCATCTTGTGTTTATTTTTTTAAGATGCTTAATAATTGCCTTTCTTTTAATTGGTGAAACAATCCCCCGTCATTCCATGATGTAAAATGTAATGTATGCTTTAAACCTGCAGCCATAGTATTATTCTAAATATTCATAAATAGTATACCCGTGACAATTCTCCCTATCTTGCAAAAATACTATTATTGAACCTAATCATGAGGAGAAGGCTGAAGAGAGAAAAAAGAGAGAGAGAAAAAAAAGGGACAAAACAAAGGATAAAAAAGATACATTTAACACCATCTGAGTACATATCATACATTACTGACTTCTTTAGCCAGATACTGTCTAGCTTCTTCACTGTTCTGGAAGGACTTAAAGCCATTCCTTGCCTCCTACCTTTAATACAGCAGAGTATACAACAAAAGCCTGTATTCCTGTTTGGATACATTTTGAACACAATTGAGACATTACTTTTAAGTTTCCATAGAAAAATCCGTAAAGATAAGGACTTTTCTATCTTCCAGCATTAAAGGTTCTGGAAGTTTTTTAAAATGTTTTAAGATTTCCGTTTTGTCCTTATAATTCAGGAATTTAGCTATTACAGGTCTAGAAAAGGACCTTTTAGGGTGTTCTTCTGTCTCCGACTGTTTATTAAAACCTAGTCTATAAACTCTTTCAACTGTAATCTCTGACCCATCTCCAAGCATTCCTAACCGTCTTGGTATTTCCTTTGTGATCAGTACTTCTAGGTCTTGTGTTGCAAATTTTTCTGATATGCCTATAAATCTTAAATTGTTCCTTCTCGATCTATCTTCTGCAGAATCAGCTCTTTCTTGTAATTTTACAATTTGAACAGATAATGCCTCAATTATATTACTTTTGGTACTCCATTGATCCTCTAGGTCAGAAATTATATTTTCTGCTTCTCCTAGTCTTGCATTAAATTGTTTTAATTCATTAGACACTACTGACAATTCTAGCCTTTATGTATCAAACTGTGGCATCAGCAGGGCTGACATTTGGTTTATTAACATTTGTGTGTCTATATTTACATGTGTTGAGCTCAAACTTTCCATATTTTCTTGTGCTTGTTCAGTAGTATTTTTATTCCTATTTCTCTCTCTCTGTTTTTAGCTGCCATAGCTGCTGGTGATTTGTCTTTTAAGTTATTGACACATTTATCCATTTAAGTCAAAACTCCCTTAGAGTTAGACTGGACTTGTAAAAAAAAGGGAGTGCTAAGTGGGATCTAGTGAAAAAAGTGGGAGGGGGGGAAACCCCCCCCAAAGAGATTAATTATGGTAGGTGGTTAGAGGTCACATAACTGGCCTCTGCCCAGCGTGTCTGTAATGGTGTGTCTCTGTGACAATCAATGATGAGTGAATTTGAACAACAACAACAACAAAAAAAAGCGTGCAGAGTGTATAACAAATGTGTGTAAGGTGATGCAGGGGGAGGAGAAAAAAAAAGCACACTCCTTTACAATTATATAATATTCTCTGAATAAGCTTGTCCAAATTTAACTATATTCCCTATGATACTTTAATCTTCACTATATAAGATTCTTTATGTCCTTGTAGCAATAATTCACTTAACAAGCAATCCTAATGAATAATAAACCATTTTTTTTACACAGTCTATACCCTGCTTTCTTATTTACATTTAGCCAGATCAGATTACAATGGATTTTCCAATCAGCCTTAGAACCACCCTTACAATCCGCTGCTAATCAATGCTTTAGACCCTATCAACCATATTACTGCTGAATATCGTCTGGTTCTATTATATCACATATATAAAAGACAGAACAGAAAACTTCAGATAGCAGGGTCTAATCCTGGCACTCCTCTGTCATTTGCAAAAAACCCCCAAACTCTTAATTATGTCCTATACCCTTAGTAATCTTGACATTTAATTATAGATTTAGTAGCTTATTTAGATTTGACTGCACTCTATATAGCTATTCATCCCAGTAGATTCAATCAGCAAATTAAATTAGCTATCTGTTTTAAACAACTGACAACTAACACTTTGCTAAGACTGCCTACACTCTTCCGGCAATTATATTACAATAACACTGTAATATTATATATTTCCTTCCTACCCCCTAGAATACCTCTCGACTAAAACAACAGACTATCTATTTGGCTTCAGTCTTTGTTGCATCTCTGGACTCTAGGGGCCTCTGTCAATTATAGATCAGCTAACGTGCTCATCTTTATGCTGATAATGAGTGAATTATCTGTTGCTTATAGCTGTTTGTCCAGATAATATTCATAGACTTGATTTTCGGGATGTTTTACCTTGCTACCTTTAACCAGCGACAATTAAATCCAAGCCTTTACTTAATGCTCTAAAGAAGTAAAATATTTCTATGCATGATCTAAAAATAATTACAGTGCTTTACTTTAGGCCCTTTTTAAGGCATAGTATACTATTACTATATTGTATACACTCTATATCTGCTATAACACCAACAGCAAATATATGGAAAAAGTCTTATAATTCTTCCAGCCTCATGGAGGCCCAGTGACAGCATCTTCACGGGGTTCTGCCAGTCCCACAGGGAATATGGACCTGATCAGCAAAAGAAAACCCCAGACTTAAAAGCTGGGCACCCTGGCTGACTATTTTTAAATCTCCTTTATCCTTGATAGTAGGGACTTTTACAAATATAGGGACTATGTCCTTTTGTATTTCCTAATGTAGAGTTATATTCAGGGCAGTTTCCAGGTTCCCATTCAGAAAAGTTTCTTTAAGAGTCAAAATTTTAGTGCACCTAAATATGATTTTTCTTTCATTCTTTTTTAGACAACCAAACTGAATACTGTGTATTTTGAAATTCCTCATGTAGAATGGGGGTGCAGCAGGAGAGGAAAAAAAAAAAAAAGACAGTCACCACTGGTTAAGTGGAAGACTCTTCACTGGGACTTTATAGCAAATATATACTGTGTCTGTGTAGCCGTGACATTTAAATCTCCCAGCATAGAGTATTATAGTTCAGCTTGTCAGTAGGCCAAGGGGGATACAGATGCAGATTTGTACAGGGAGCTTAGAGATATTATTTTGTGAAAACTCTTATAGTGTCAGCATCTTCACTGGGATACATAAGACAGATTACTTTCAAATCTTGTCCATGCACATTGTACCACCAGACTTATATGCAAAACACACCGACTGAAACTCCCTCTCCCCTTTCTGGTAATAAATGTTATCCTCCCCCTTATCAGCCTTACTTTATACAGGTTTATTTGGTAATTGTCTTTCTTTCATGTAATTAGCAAGAGTCCATGAGCTAGTGACGTATGGAATATACATTCCTACCAGGAGGGGCAAAGTTTCCCAAACCTCAAAATGCCTATAAATACACCCCTCACCACACCCACAAATCAGTTTTACAAACTTTGCCTCCTATGGAGGTGGTGAAGTAAGTTTGTGCTAGATTCTACGTTGATATGCGCTCCGCAGCAAGTTGGAGCCCGGTTTTCCTCTCAGCGTGCAGTGAATGTCAGAGGGATGTGAGGAGAGTATTGCTATTTGAATGCAGTGATCTCCTTCTACGGGGTCTATTTCATAGGTTCTCTGTTATCGGTCGTAGAGATTCATCTCTTACCTCCCTTTTCAGATCGACGATATACTCTTATTATATACCATTACCTCTACTGATTCTCGTTTCAGTACTGGTTTGGCTTTCTACAACATGTAGATGAGTGTCCTGGGGTAAGTAAGTCTTATTTTCTGTGACACTCTAAGCTATGGTTGGGCACTTTGTATATAAAGTTCTAAATATATGTGTTTAAACATTTATTTGCCTTGATTCAGGATGTTCAACATTCCTTATTTCAGACAGTTAGTTTCATTATTTGGGATAATGCATTTGAATAATCAATTTTTCTTACCTTAAAATTTGACTTTTTCTCCTGTGGGCTGTTAGGCTCGCGAGGGCTGAAAATGCGCAAAAAATTTCTTTGTCATTTCCGGCATCATACTTGTCGCCGGAAGTTGCGTCATTTTTTTGACGTTTTTGCGCCAAAAGTGTCGGCGTCACCGGATGTGGCGTCATTTTTGGTGCTTAAAGCATTTAGGCGCCAAATAATGTGGGCGTCTTTTTTGGCGCTAAAAAATATGGGCGTCATTATTGTCTCCACATTATTTAAGTCTCATTGTTTATTTGCTTCTGGTTGCTAGAAGCTTGTTCATTGGCATTTTTTTCCCATTCCTGAAACTGTCTTTTAAGGAATTTGATCAATTTTGCTTTATATGTTGTTTTTTCTATTACATATTGCAAGATGTTCCACGTTGCAACTGAGTCAGAAGATACTTCAGGAAAATCACTGCCCGGTGCTGGAGCTACCAAGCTAAGTGTATCTGCTATAAATTTTTGGTATCTGTTTCTCCGGCTGTTGTTTGTATTGCATGTCATGACAAACTTATTAATGCAGATAAAATTTCCTTTAGTACTGTTACATTACCTGTTGCTGTTCCGTCAACATCTAATTTTCAGAGTGTTCCTGATAAACATAAGAGATTTTATTTTTTAAATCCATTTAGAAGGCTATGTCTGTTATTTTTCCTTCTAGTTTACATAAAAGTCTTTTAAAACTTCTCTTTTTTCAGATGAATTTTTAAATGAACATCATCATTCTGATACTGATAATGGTTCTTCTGGTTCAGAGGTTTCTGTCTCAGAGGTTGATGCTGATAAATCTTTGTATTTGTTCAAGATGGAATTTATTCGTTCTTTATTTAAAGAAGTCTTAATTGCATTAGAAATAGAGGAATCTGGTCCTCTTGATACTAAATCTAAACGTTTGAATAAGGTTTTTAAACCTCCTGTAGTTATTCCAGAGGTTTTTGCCGTCCCTGATGCTATTTCTGAAGTTATTTCCAGGGAATGGAATAATTTGGGTAATTCATTTACTCCTTCTAAACGGTTTAGGCAATTATATCCTGTGCCATCTGACAGATTAGAGTTTTGGGACAAAATCCCTAAGGTTGATGGGGCTATCTCTACTCTGCTAAACGTACTACTATTCCTACGGCAGATAGTACTTCCTTTAAGGATCCTTTAGATAGGAAAATTGAATCCTTTCTAAGAAAAGCTTACTTATGTTCAGGTAATCTTCTTAGACCTGCTATATCTTTGGCGGATGTTGCTGCAGCTTCAACTTTCTGGTTCGAAGCTTTAGCACAACAAGTAACAGATCATAATACTCATAGCATTGTTAATCTTCTTCAACATGCTAATAACTTTATTTGTGATGCCATCTTTGATATCATTAGGGTTGATGTCAGGTATATGTCTTTAGCTATTTTAGCTAGAAGAGCTTTGTGGCTTAAAACTTGGAATGCTGATATGTCTTCTAAGTCAACTTTGCCTTCCCTTTCTTTCCAGGGTAATAAATTGTTTGGTTCACAGTTGGATTCTATTATTTCAACTGTTACTGGGGGGAAAGGAACTTTTTTACCACAGGATAAAAAATCTAAAGGTAAATTTAGGTCTGCTAATCGTTTTCGTTCCTTTCGTCACAATAAGGAACAAAAGCCTGATCCTTCCCCTACAGGAGCGGTATCAGTTTGGAAACCATCTCCATTCTGGAATAAATCCAAGCCTTTTAGAAAGCCAAAGCCAGCTCCCAAGTCCACATGAAGGTGCGGCCCTCATTCCAGCCCAGCTGGTAGGGGGCAGATTACGATTTTTCAAAGCAATTTGGATCAATTCGATTCACAATCTTTGGATCCAGAACATTGTTTCACAAGGGTACAGAATAGGCTTCAAGATAAGGCCTCCTGCAAGAAGATTTTTTCTTTCCCGTGTCCCAACAAATCCAGTGAAGGCTCAAGCATTTATGAAATGTGTTTCAGATCTAGAGTTGGCTGGAGTAATTGTGCCAGTTCCAATTCTGGAACAGGGGCTGGGGTTTTACTCAAATCTCTTCATTGTACCAAAGAAGGAGAATTCCTTCAGGCCAGTTCTGGATTTAAAAATACTGAATCGTTATGTAAGGATACCAACATTCAAAATGGTAACTATAAGGACTATTCTGCCTTTTGTTCAGCAAGGGCATTATATGTCCACAATAGATTTACAAGATGCATATCTGCATATTCCGATTCATCCAGATCACTATTAGTTTCTGAGATTCTTTTTCCTAGACAAGCATTACCAGTTTGTGGCTCTGCCGTTTGGCCTAGCAACAGCTCCAAGGATTTTTACAAAGGTTCTCGGTGCCCTTCTATCTGTAATCAGAGAACAGGGTATTGTGGTATTTCCTTATTTGGACGATATCTTGGTACTTGCTCAGTCTTTTCATTTTCGAAGAATCTCATACGAATCGACTTGTGTTGTTTCTTCAAGTTCATGGTTGGAGGATCAATTTACCAATCAGTTCATTGATTCCTCAGACAAGGGTAACCTTTTTAGGTTTCTAGATAGATTCAGTGTCTATGACTCTGTCCTTGTCAGACAAGAGAAGTTTAACATTGATATCAGCTTGTCAAAACCTTCAGTCACAATCATTCCCTTTGGTAGCCTTATGCATGGAAATTTTAGGTCTTAGGACTGCCGCATCAGATGCGATCTCCTTTGCTCGTTTTCACATGCGACCTCTTCAGCTCTGTATGCTGAACCAATGGTGCAGGGATTACTCAAAGATATCTCAATTAATATCTTTAAACCGATTATACGACACTCTCTGACATGGTGGACAGATCACCATCGTTTAGTTCAGGGGGCTTCTTTGTTCTTCCGACCTGGACTATAATCTCAACAGATGCAAGTCTTACAGGTTGGGGAGCTGTGTGGGGGTATCTGACGGCACAAGGGGTTTGGGAATCTCAGGAGGTGAGATTTCCGATCAATATTTTGGAACTCCATGCAATTTTCAGAGCTCTTCAGTCTTGGCCTTTTCTGAAGAGAGAGTTGTTCATTTGTTTTCAGATAGACAATGTCACAACTGTGGCATACAGTCAATCATCAAGGAGGGACTCACAGTCCTCTGGCTATGAAAGAAGTATCTCGAATTTTGGTTTGGGCGGAATCCAGCTCCTGTCTAATCTCTGCGGTTCATATCCCAGGTATAGACAATTGGGAAGCGGATTATCTCAGTCGCCAAACGTTGCATCCTGGGCGAATGGTCTTCACCCAGAGGTATTTCCTCAGATTGTTCAAATGTGGGGAATTCCCAGAAATAGATCTGATGGCTTCTCATCTAAACAAGGAACTTACCTGGTATCTGTCCGGATCCAGGGATCCTCAGGCGGAAGCAGTGGATGCATTGTCACTTCCTTGGAAGTATCATCCTGCCTATATCTTTCCGCCTCTAGTTCTTCTTCCAAGAGTGATTTCCAAAATTCTAAAGGAGCGTTCGTTTGTTCTGCTGGTGGCTCCAGCATGGCCTCACAGGTTTTGGTATGCGGATCTTGTCTGGATTGCTACTTGCCAACCGTGGACTCTTCCGTTAAGACCAGACCTTCTATCGCAAGGTCCTTTTTTCCATCAGGATCTCAAATCCTTAAATTTGAAGGTATGGAGATTGAAAGCTTGATTCTCAGTCATAGAGGTTTCCCTGACTCCGTAATTAATACTATGTTACAGGCTCATAAATCTGTATCTAGGAAGATATATTATCGAGTCTGGAAGACTTACATTTCTTGGTGTTCTTCTCATCATTTTTCTTGGCATTCTTTTAGAATTCCTAGAATTTTACAGTTTCTTCAGGATGGTTTGGATAAAGGTTTGTCTGCAAGTTCCTTGAAAGGACAAATCTCTGCTCTTTCTGTTCTTTTTCACAGAAAGATTGCTAGTCTTCCTGATATTCATTGTTTTGTACAGGCTTTGGTTCGTATAAAACCTGTTCATTAAGTCAATTTCTCCTCCTTGGAGTTTGAATTTGGTTCTGGGGGCTCTTCAAGCTCCTCCGTCTGAACCTATGCATTCATTGGACATTAAATTACTTTCTTGGAAAGTTTTGTTCCTTTTGGCCATCTCTTCTGCTAGAAGAGTTTCTGAATTATCTGCTCTTTCTTGTGAGTCTCCTTTTCTGATTTTTCATCAGGATAAGGCGGTGTTGCGAACTTCATTTAAATTTTTTACCTAAGGTGTGAATTCTAACAACATTAGTAGAGAAATTGTTGGTTCCTTCATTGTGTCCTAATCCTAAGAATTCTAAGGAAAGATCGTTGCTTCTTTGGATGTAGTTAGAGCTTTGAAATATTATGTTGAAGCCTACTAAAGATTTCCGAAAGACTTCTAGTCTATTTGTTATCTTTTCTGGTTCTAGGAAAGGCTCAGAAGACTTCTGCCATTTCCTTGGCATCAGTCTTTGATTCATCATGCTTATGTTGAGTCGGGTAGAACCTCCGCCTCAAAGGATTACAGCTCATTCGACTAGGTCAGTCTCTACTTCCTGGGACATTTAAGAATGAAGCTTCAGTTGATCAGATTTGCAAAGCAGCAACTTGGTCTTCTTTGTATACCTTTTACTAAATTCTACCATTTTGATGTGTTTTTCTTCTTCTGAAGCAGTTTTTGGTAGAAAAGTACTTCAGGCAGCTGTTTCAGTTTGATCTTCTTGCTTATAATTTCAGTTTTTTTCATTATAAGATTTAAACTTTGTTTTGGGTGTGGATTATTTTTTCAGCGGAATTGGCTGTCTTTATTTTATCCCTCCCTCTCTAGTGACTCTTGCGTGGAAGATCCACATCTTGGGTTTCAATTATCCCATACGTCACTAGCTCATGGACTCTTGCTAATTACATGAAAGAAAACATAATTTATGTAAGAAATTACCTGATAAATTCATTTCTTTTCATATTAGCAAGAGTCCATGAGGCCCACCCTTTTTTGTGGTGGTTATGATTTTTTTGTATAAAACACAATTATTCCAATTCCTTATTTTTTATGCTTTCGCACTTGTTTCTTATCACCCCACTTCTTTGGCTATTCGTTAAACTGATTTGTGGGTGTGGTGAGGGGTGTATTTATAGGCATTTTGAGGTTTGGGAAACTTTGCCCCTCCTGGGTAGGAATGTATATCCCATACGTCACTAGCTCATGGACTCTTGCCTAATATGAAAGAAATGAATTTATCAGGTAAGTTCTTACATAAATTATGTTTTTCCTTTACCATAGCCAGAAAATGTCAAATATTGTTGCTTGCACTCCAATGACCACACAGCACGCCCAGACTATTGCATATTACTTTATAGCGCCAAAATGGATACAATATATTTTATCCCAGAACAGATGAAAAGAACACTTATCTTTATGCTGAGCACTCGTGTGCTAACTTCCAGCTTATTCTCCCAGCAGGAGTCAGGTGGTGCTGCTTCAGCTACGAAATGTGAAGCAACCTGTAACATTTCAGGGTTGAAGGTTCACCATCTCCTGCCTTCAAAGTTGAGATTACTATGTACATATAATGGCTGTAGGTTCAAACATATCCAGCCTTCAATAGTGAAATTACTCTGTAACATCTCAGGGTTTCACATTCAACATCTCCTGCTTTTAATAGTAAAATTACCATAACGTCTCATGGTTGTAGGTTCAACTTCTCCTGCCTTTAATAGAGATATTACCATGTAACATCTTAGGGTTGCAGGTTCAACATATCCAGCCTTTAAAGGGAAATTACCATTTATCATCTCATGGTTGTAGGCTCAACATCTCCTGCCTTCAATAGTGAAATTAACCATGTAACATCTCATGGTTTCATGTTCAAGATCACACTGTAACATCTTAGGGTTGCAGGTTCAACATCTCCTGCCTTCAAAAATTTATATCACCCTGTAACATCTGCTGAATAAATTAAGATTTATCATGTAACATTCTCATGGCTGTAGGCTCAACAGCTCCTGCATTTAATAGTGAAATTATCTGTAACATCTCAGGGTTTCACGTTTAACATCTCCTGCTTTTAATAGTGAAATTCCCATGTAAACATCTCATGCTTGTTGGGATCAACATCTCCTGCCTTCAATAGTGAAATTACCATGTAACATCTCGGAGTTGCAGTTTCAACATCTCCTGTCTTTAATAGTGAAAATACACTGTAACATTTAAGGGCTGCAGGTTTAACATCTTCTGCCTTCAATAGTGAAATTACACTATAACATTGTAGAGTTGTGGGTTCAACATCTCATGCCTTTAATAGTAAAATCACCCTGTAACAGCTTAGGGTTGCAGGTTCAACATCTCCTGTCTTCAATAGGAAAGATATCCTGTAACAGGAGATGAAGGTTTAACATCTCATGCCTTCAATGGTGACATTACCATGTAAAATCTCATGGCTGTAGGTTCAACATCTCCTGCTTTCAATAGTGAAATTACCATTTAACATCTCAGTGTTGCAGGTTCAACATCTCCTGCCTTCAAAAATGTATATCACCCTGTAACATCTCGGAGTTGCAGTTTCAACATCTCCTGTCTTTAATAGTGAAAATACACTGTAACATGTTAAGGGCTGCAGGTTAACATCTTCTTGCCTTCAATAGTGAAATTACACTATAAACATTGTAGAGTTGTGGGTTCAACATCTCACTGCCTTTAATAGTAAAATCACCCTGTATCAGCTTAGGGTTGCAGGTTCAAACATCTCCTGTCTTCAATTAAGAATTTATCATGAAACATCACATGGCTGTAGGCTCAACAGCTCCTGCATTTAATAGTTAAATCACCCTGTAACATCAAGGTTGCATGTTCAGCATCTCCTGCCTTTAAAAGTGTATAATCACTTGCTTTCAGTGGTAAAATGACAATATAACATCTCATGTTTGTAGGTCTCAACATGTCCTGATTCAATAGTGAAAAAATCACCCCTATAAAATCTTAGGTTTGCAGGGTCAACATCTCTTGACCCTTTAATAGTGACTTTATGATGCAACATCTAATGGATGTAGGTTTGAGATCTTCTGCCATCAATAGTAAAATTGTAATGTAACATCTAAGAGTTGTAGATTCAACATCTCCCTGCATTAAATGGTGAAATTACCATGTAATATGTCATGGTTGCAGGTTCAACATCTTCTGCCTTCAAAAATGTTTAACCCCCTGTAACACCTTAGGGCTGTAGGTTCAACCATCTCCTGTTTTCAATTGTGAAATTACCATGTACTTTCTCATGGTTGTAGGCTCAATATCTCCTGACTTCATTATTGAAATTACCCTGTAACATCTTAGAGATGCAGGTTCAAAATCTGTCTCTCAATCGTCAAGTTACCCTATTAATTTCAAGGTTGCATGTTCACCATCTCCTTCCTTCAATGGTGAAATTACCATGTAACATATCATGGCTGGAGGATCAACATCTCCTGCTGTCAATAGTGAAATTACCCAGTAACATCTCAGAGTTGCAGGTTCAACATCTCCTGCCATCAATAGTGAAATTACCCTGTAACATCTAAGGGTTGCAAGTTCAACATCGCCTGCATTCAGAGGTGAAATTACCAGGTAACTTATCATGGTTGTAGGCCTAACAGCTCCTGTGTTTAACAGTGAAATTGTTGCCCTGTTTCATTTTAGTGTTGCAGGTTTAACATCTCTTGGCTTCAATAGTTAAATTACCATGAAACATATCATGATTGTAGGATTAACATCTCCTGCCTTCAATAGTGAATTTACCATGTAACATTTCAGGGTTGCAGGTTCAACATTCCCTGCCTTCATTAGTGAAATTACCATGTAAGACCTCATGTTTGTAGGTTCAAATATGCCTTCAATAGTAATATTACCCTGTAATATCTCAGGGTTGCAGGTTCAACATCTCCCGCCTTCAATATGGAAATTACTGGGTAAAATCTCATGGTTGCAGGTTCAACATCTCCTGCCTTAAACAGCAAAATTACCCTTTAATATCTTGGGGTTTCGGGCTAAATATCTGCTTTCAATAAATTTAATTTATTAACTCTCCTTTTATGTGTTGGTAATTGAGTTATGTCCTAGGTAGATATATTGAGTATTTTAATGGGACATGTTAATTTAAAAGGGAAGTGCTCTAATCCTTCCCATAAGAACATACTAAGGTAGGCTCTGGAGCTAGGAAGGATGTCAAGCATTTTATAGCAGTTATGTTCTCAATAAAGTTATACATATAGACACATGCACACTCCTGAGCCTACCTCAGCATGTTTCTTATGCAAAGATATATGGGGACGGTTTATCTAAAGGTCTCTGGGCTTGTGACATTCTATAAGAATGCTCACCAGCCCTTTTATTTCCTGGTGGAATTCTTTAAAGCCACTTTTTACCCTGATGTCTTGCTAAGGGGCGTACACTGCATTTTCATAGAAAACTAATAATTGAACCAATCACATAGAAATAGGCAGGAAAAAAATAAATATTATTATGGTGCATCCAAAATCATAACAACATTTTGAAAAAAATCGTAATTTAAGTACACTGGATGTGCAAAAAAAAAAAAAGCATAGAAATTCGTAATTATAATTGTTTTTTTTAAAAAATAAGCTGAACATGGGAACATGTATGAAATTGACTCTCAAATCCCAGTGTAATTCTGTAAATATTTTTGCACTGCAGAGCTCACAGTCTTTTCTCGCCAGTTAGAAGGTGGCAAGGTTTTCTATAAACAACAATACTTATTACCCTACACATGAATACGGATATAGAAGTGATTGTAAGATGCTACACGCAGAAAGCAGTGTATTTTGATTTATGTTGGCTGCAGGAATTAATTTTTTAAGTGCGCCTCCTGCTCACTGTTATCTTCGCTCTTTGAAGCAAAGTGTCCTTTCCAGTGAGCTCCATTACTTTATATAGGAGCCATCTCACCACTCGCAGGGACGGCTACTTTTTTACAATAATTCCACTATTGCAGCCCCTGAGAAGGTCAGCGTGAAAAATCACATCTGATCTGGCGAGGTTTAGATAATTGGTCCCTAAGTTTTAATAAAGGAGATTAAGACAAAGACCTAAATTTGAAAACATAATTTAAAGGCATACTAAACCCAATTTTTTTCTTTAATGATTCAGACAACGCATGCCCTTTTAAATAACTTTGTAATTTACTCCTATTATCATTTTTTCTTCGTTCTCTTGCTATCTTTATTTGAAAACGCAGGAATGTAAAGCTTAGAGGCCTGACAATTTTTGGTTCAACACCTGGGTAGCGCTTGCCGATTGGTGGCTTCCCTCTAGACAGGAAACGTGACCTCCACTTCAAATTTTTCAGCTTTTAACATAATCAGCTTTTAACATAACAACAACCAATAGACACAATAATCATTTTCTTGTTCTTATATCATCTCAGGAAATGTTCTCGGGACTTACCAGGTTCGTCCTTGGTCATTAAGTGACTATTTTTGCTGGACGTACCTTATACGTCCTTCTTCCTTAAAAAGTTAAACCGTTAAATATATTTAACTGTAAAATATATTCAGTATGTCCCCTTTTGTAGATTAATTAATAGAAATTGTGTTGAATTTAATCTATTCCATTAGGAAATTATCAGGAGTATCATAGTACAATATGCCTCCTCACTCTAGCTAGTCCATATTCTCTCAAACAAGAATTACTGACAGGACAACTTAAAAGTAGAAAATCCTTTATTAAAGTTAATCCATGGCAATAGTCCAACAGCAAAAACAATTAAAAATCAAGGTCATGGACAAACCAAGAATACGCGTTTCGTGCATGTTCACCTATTTAATGATACTCTGTGATTGATGCTTATATCACTATTGTAATTTGTAATTTATACAAATTAACCCTTAGTGCTAAAAACTACTAGTTAGTCTCTAACACTATAATTCTAACACTTATCCTTTATTAATATATCTATTATTACAGGAATTTATTTACAAGAGGCAAAAAATGCATCCTAATACCTATTCAATTGCATCAAACATTTATATTTTATAATTTTCATCATATGAGCTAATTTTAGAAAAACATCAGATTGCGTAAAACCAAAAAAATGTTTGATTCACAGATTTTAATATATTCTATTCCTATTTAATGAATACGTTTACATCTCCTTCCACATTTAGACAATGAGGTGCTCTAGTATGTAAATAAAATATCCATTGTACTTCTTTTTTATTCAGTATCTGCTCTCTATCCCCCCCTCCCGCTGGCCAAAAGTTGGAACATGGGTCAATTACCTTTACTTTTACATTTGTAACCTCAGACAAATGGAATGTTTTAAAGT
Source organism: Bombina bombina (assembly GCF_027579735.1). NCBI lineage: Eukaryota > Metazoa > Chordata > Amphibia > Anura > Bombinatoridae > Bombina > Bombina bombina. Next base: position 960,302,921 of record NC_069502.1, read on the forward strand.
GTCTAGCTACTGAAGTAAAAACATCTGGGTTTTAATTTCTCTTATATGTTCCTGTATCTATCTCTTAATGTTATTTTGGTTTTCCCTATTATTATATCAAACATGCATATGCACATGTCAAAAGGTAGACTACATGAATGTTCCACAAGTCTCAAAGTATTTTATATCATAACTTTTGAGTTACACTGGATACAAAACCACTGCACCTTTTTGAACCACACCTGTAAGTCAACATGAAGGGTGAAACCATATCCCCTATCGTTCTAGCTTTCTTTGGAATAAAACTACATCCATTACTAATAATATCCTTATTCACTGGATCTGCATATAAAATTGGTAAACGTTCTTGTATAATTGCACAGACTTTATTATACTGCAAACTATACTGTGTAAAAAAATAAATTTTACCTTTTATTAGCCTTTCTCTTCCTCAAATGTTTTTTATATTTCAATAATTCTTCTCTTGTTAGAATATCCACTTCATTCTTACTTCTTTCCAACAGTGTCATGTCATACGGTCTATCTTCTAGTCTCTTCAGCAAACTATTAGCTTGAATCTAATACGATTCACTTGAGCATAGTCATTTTGTATGTATCAATTGTCCCTTAGTTATACCCTTCTTAACATGTGCAGGATGACAAGACCTATAATTCAAAATAGTATTCCCTGCTGTCTCTTTAATGTAAAACTCTGAACTGATATTACCAAACTCCACGTCTCCCTACAATGTCATGTCTAGAAAATGAATTTTATTAGGCCTAGATTTGGAGTTCGGCGGTAGCCGTCAAAACCAGCGTTAGAGGCTCCTAACGCTGGTTTTGGGCGCCCCGCTGGTATTTGGAGTCAGTGATTAAAGGGTCTAAACGCTCACTTTTCAGCCGCGACTTTTCCATACCGCAGATCCCCCTACGCCATTTGCGTATCCTATATTTTCAATGGGATCTTTCGTTAACGCTGGTATTTAGAGTCGTTTCTGAAGTGAGCGTTAGAGCTCTAACGACAAAGATTCCAGCCGCCTGAAAATAGCAGGAGTTAAGAGCTTTCTGGCTAACGCCGGTTAATAAAGCTCTTAACTACTGTACCCTAAAGTACACTAACACCCATAAACTACCTATATACCCCTAAAACCGAGCTCCCCCCCCACATCGCCGCCACTCCGATTAAAATTTTTAACCCCTAATCTGCCGACCGCCACCTACGTGATACTTATGTACCCCTAAACTGCTGCCCCTAACCCCGCCGACCCCGATATTATATTTCTTAACCCCTAACTTGCCCCCACAATGTCGCCGCAAGCTACTTAAATAATTTAACCCCTAATCTTCCGACCGCAAATCGCCCGCCACCTACGTTATCCTATTGTACCCCTAATCCTGTACCCCTAAACACCGCCGACCCCCTATATTATATTTATTAACCCCTAACTCTGCCCCCCTCAACGTCGCCGACACCTGCCTACACTTATTAACTCCTAATCTGCCGAGCCGACCTGGAGCGCTACTATAATAAAGTTTTTAGCCCCTAATCCGCCTCACTAACCCTATCATAAATAGTATTAACCTCCTAATCTGCCCCTCCCTAACATCGCCGACACCTACTTCATTATTAACCCCTAATCTTCCCGATCGGACTCACCGCTATCTCTAATAAATGTATTAACCCCTAAAGCTAAGTCTAACCCTAACACTAACACCCCCCCCTATCTTAAATATAATTTACATCTTACGAAATAAATTAACTCTTATTAAATAAATTAATCCTATTTAAAGCTAAATACTTACCTGTAAAATAAACCCTAATATAGCTACAATATAAATTATAATTATATTATAGCTATTTTAGGATTAATATTTATTTTACAGGTAAATTTGTAATTATTTTAACTAGGTAACTATTAAATAGTTCTTAACTATTTAATAGCTATTGTACCTGGTTAAATAATTACAAATTTACCTGTAAATAAATCCTAACCTAAGATATAATTAAACCTAACACTACCCTATCAATAAATTAAATAAATAAACTACCTACATAATTACCTACAATTAACCTAACACTACACTATCAATAAATTAATTAAACACAATTGCTACAAATAAATACAATTAAATAAACTATCTAAAGTACAAAAAATAAAAAAGAACTAAGTTACAGAAAATAAAAAAATATTTACAAACATTAAGAAAAATATTACAACAATTTTAACTAATTAACCACCTACTCTAAGCCCGCTAATAAAAAACAAAGCCCCCCAAAAATAAAAAATTCCTACCCTATTCTAAATTAAAAAAGTTACAAGCTCTTTTACCTTACCAGCCCTGTTCAGGGCCCTTTGCGGGCATGCCCCAAGTAGTTCAGCTCTTTTGCCTGTAAAAAAAACATACAATACCCCCCCCCAACATTACATACCCACCACCCACATACCCCTAATCTACCCAAACCCCCCTTAAATAAACCTAACACTAAGCCCCCTGAAGATCTTCTCTACCTTGTCTTCACCATCCAGGTATCACCGATCCGTCCTGGCTCCAGATCTTCATCCAACCCAAGGGGGGTTGGCGAGATCCATAATCCGGTGCTGAAGAGGTCCAGAAGAGGCTCCAAAGTCTTCCTCCTATCCGGCAAGAAGAGGACATCCGACCGGCAAACATCCTTCTCCAAGCGGCATCTTCGATCTTCTTCCATCGGTGCGGAGCGGGTCCCATCTTGAAGCAGGCGACGCGGATCCATCCTCTTCTTCCGATGTCCTCCCGACTATTGACGGTTCCTTTAAGGGACGTCATCCAAGATGGCGTCCCTCGAATTCGATTGGCTGATAGGATTCTATCAGCCAATCGGAATTAAGGTAGGAATTTTCTGATTGGCTGATGGAATCAGCCAATCAGAATCAAGTTCAATCCTATTGGCTGATCCAATCAGCCAAATCAGATTGTGCTCGCATTCTATTGGCTGTTCCGATCAGCCAATAGAATGCGAGCTCAATCTGATTGGCTGATTGGATCGGCCAATCGGATTGAACTAGATTCAGATTGGCTGATTCCATCAGCCAATCAGAAAATTCCTACCTTAATTCCGATTGGCTGATAGAATCCTATCAGCCAATCGGAATTCGAGGGACGCCATCTTGGATGACGTCCCTTAAAGGAACCGTCATTAGTCGGGAGACATCGGAAGAAGAGGATGGATCCGCGTCGCCTGCTTCAAGATGGACCCGCTCCGCACCGGATGGAAGAAGATCGAAGATGCCGCTTGGAGAAGATGTTTGCCGGTCCGGATGTCCTCTTCTTGCCGGATAGGAGGAAGACTTTGGAGCCTCTTCTGGACCTCTTCAGCACCGGATTATGGATCGCCAACCCCCCCTTGGGTTGGATGAAGATCTTGGAGCCAGGACGGATCGGTGATACCTGGATGGTGAAGACAAGGGTAGAAGATCTTCAGGGGCTTAGTGTTAGGTTTATTTAAGGGGGGTTTGGGTTAGATTAGGGGTATGTGGGTGGTGGGTTGTAATGTTGGGGGGGGGGTATTGTATGTTTTTTTTTACAGGCAAAAGAGCTGAACTTCTTGGGGCATGCCCCGCAAAGGGCCCTGTTCAGGGCTGGTAAGGTAAAAGAGCTTGTAACTTTTTTAATTTAGAATAGGGTAGGGAAATTTTTTATTTTGGGGGCTTTGTTATTTTATTAGGGGGCTTAGAGTAGGTGTAATTAGTTTAAAATTGTTGTAATATTTTTCTTATGTTTGTAAATATTTTTTTAATTTTCTGTAACTTAGTTCTTTTTTATTTTTTGTACTTTAGATAGTTTATTTAATTGTATTATTTGTAGCAATTGTGTTTAATTAATTTATTGATAGTGTAGTGTTAGGTTAATTGTAGGTAATTGTAGGTAGTTTTATTTAATTATTTTATTGATAGGGTAGTGTTAGGTTTAATTATATCTTAGGTTAGGATTTATTTTACAGGTAAATTTGTTATTATTTTAACTAGGTAACTATTAAATAGTTCTTAACTATTTAATAACTATTGTACCTGGTTAAAATAATTACAAAGTTGCCTGTAAAATAAATATTAATCCTAAAATAGCTATAATATAATTATAATTTATATTGTAGCTATATTAGGGTTTATTTTACAGGTAAGTATTTAGCTTTAAATAGGAATAATTTATTTAATAAGAGTTAATTTATTTCGTTAGATGTAAATTATATTTAAGTTAGGGGGGTGTTAGTGTTAGGGTTAGACTTAGCTTTAGGGGTTAATACATTTATTAGAATAGCGGTGAGCTCCGGTCGTCAGATTAGGGGTTAATAATTGAAGTTAGGTGTCGGCGATGTTAGGGAGGGCAGATTAGGGGGTTAATACTATTTATGATAGGGTTAGTGAGGCGGATTAGGGGTTAATAACTTTATTTATAGTAGCGCTCAGGTCCGCTCGGCAGATTAGGGGTTAATAAGTGTAGGTAGGTGTCGGCGACGTTGTGGGGGGCAGGTTAGGGGTTAATAAATATAATATAGGGGTCTGCGGTGTTAGGGGCAGCAGATTAGGGGTACATAGGGATAACGTTGGTTGCGGCGGTGTACGGAGCGGCAGATTAGGGGTTAATAATAATATGCAGGGGGCGGCAGATTAGGGGTTAATAAGTGTAAGGTTAGGGGTGTTTAGACTCGGGGTACATGTTAGAGTGTTAGGTGCAGACGTAGGAAGTGTTTCCCCATAGGAAACAATGGGGCTGCGTTAGGAGCTGAACGCTGCTTTTTTGCAGGTGTTAGGTTTTTTTTCAGCTCAAACAGCCCCATTGTTTCCTATGGGAGAATCGTGCACGAGCACGTTTTTGAAGCGGCCGCGTCCGTAAGCAACTCTGGTATCGAGAGTTGCATTTGCGGTAAAAATGCTCTACGCTCCTTTTTTGGAGCCTAACGCAGCATTTGTTTGAACTCTCGATACCAGAGTTAAATTTATGGTGCGGCCAGAAAAAAACCCGCGGAGCGTTAACAGCCCTTTTACCGCCGAACTCCAAATCTAGGCCATTAGTATTTTGTCCCAACCACAAATTTTAAATTCAATGTATTGTCATTAATGTACCTCAAGAAGTAATTTACAGTATCTTCCACAACGTCACATATAAATATCAGGAGCATGGATTTTGAAGTTTTGACTTAAAGGGACAGTTTACTCAAAATAATTATCCCTTTAAATTTGTTCCCAATGATCCACTTTACCTGCTGGAGTGTATTAAATTGTTTACATGTATTTCCTTTACCTTATATTGGCATATTAAATAGTTGATTTAGCCTGTGGTATCCCCACCTATTCTGAAAGTTTCTGGCTTTAGGCCCAAGCTATAGATAAGCTGTGTAAGCACAGCCAGCAGAAGAAATTACACTCCCAGTGGGGTATAGAAGAGATAAGGTAATAAAATGTTACATTTTCCATTGTTCTCTCCAAGTATTGGTCTTTCGTTTATGGACAGATTTAAGATAAAGTAGCAAGTGTGTGTACATAATGTGATAAAAAAGTAATAAGATCTGATTATACCTACAAGCTCAACCCATTTTATTATGTTGTGGCTTCAAAACACAAAACCAGCTATTTCATATACACAAATAAACCTTAAAAAGCTAATTCTCATACATTTTATACTCTGCAGCTGGTTAAAAAAGTAATAAGAAACACATTAAGGGGAAAAACTATTTTACAGTATACTGTCCCTTTAAAGGTGTAGTCAGCGATTCTGGAGAATGCTTGCTAAATTCGAAGTCGGTCTGAGCCACTTGTTTTTGTTCCCATTTACCAAGCCAGGGCTGTGCAGAACATTGTATTTAATTTTTTTTCGGCACACACACACAGAGCGGACAGCTAGCAAACAGTGAGGAGATGTTTTTGGTAGGTTTTGTAATTTCTGTTAAAGTAAAATGGATTTGTTGTCTTTATCCTTAAGGTATTTTCTCTTCTGTGTCTTTGCAAAAGCAATTGTTAACAGTTTATATTTTTGGTGTTCATGGAAGTTCAATAGGTATGTTGGCATTAAACCTACATCATTTTGAAAATCATATATTTTTGTGTGTAAATATTATACCCTGCACTTAACAAACTGTCGGATAGATTACGAGTTTTGTCGGTAAAAACTTGCGTTGCTAACGCTCCTTTTTTTTCCCAACGCTCACTTTAAACACAACGCTGGTATTACAAGTTTTCTGAATGGCTGCGTTAGCCTCAGAAAAGTGAGCGTTGAGCAAATTTAGAGCCACTTCTTAGGGTAACTTAGGGTAGGGTTTATTTTACAGGTAATTTTGTATTTATTTTAGCTAGTTAGCTATTAAATAGTTAATAACTATTTAATAGCTATTGTACCTAGTTAAAATAAATACAAACTTGCTGTAAATAAAAATAAATCCTAAAATAGCTACAATGTAACTATTAGTTATATTGTAGCTATATTAGGGTTTATTTTATAGGTAAGTATTCAGTTTTAAATAGGAATAATTTATTTAATTAGGGGTTATTAATTGTAGGTAGGTGGCAGCGATGTTAGGGACGGCAGATTAGGGGTTAATAACACATTTTATAGTGTTTGCGAGGCGTGAGTGCGGCGGTTTAGGGGTTAATACATTTATTATAGTGGCGGCGATGTCCGCTCGGCAGATTAGGGGTTAAAATTGTAGTTAGGTGGCGGCGACGTGGGGGCGGCAGATTATGGGTTTAATAAATATAATCCAGAGATCTGTAGAAAAAAAGCGCAACCAGACTCAAGTGCAGGTAGGTAACATGAAACACACCACACTAATAGATTGCACTTACAATGTGAACTATTTTAATTGAGCATTGAAAAATATCCCCATCATCCAAAGAAAAGTGTGGATAAAAAACAGTCCGTACAACAACAAAGTCACTTTCTTTCTTCCAAGTGAGTCTCTCGGTACGGTACTCACTACGTGTTTGCTTGTATCCCTTGCGAGTTTCCGTACCCGCAGCTTGATTCAAAATAGCTGAGAAAGACCGCACGCTGGCGGTTGAAACGCGTTGAGGCTAATTTGGAGCTATCTGAGGACCCGCAGTGTTTCACAGCAGAGACATCGGCATCCGCTCTCCAGCACGGCTATTTTGATTCAGGCTGCGGGTACGGAAAATCGCAAGGGATACAGCAACACGTAGTGAGTACTGTATCGAGAGACTCACTTGGAAGAAAGAAAGTGACTTTGTTGTTCTAAGGACTGTTTTTATCCACACTTTTCTTTGGATGATGGGGATATGTTGCAATGCTCAATAAAATAGTTCCACATTGTAAGTGCAATCTATTAGTGTGGTGTGTTTCATGTTACCTACCTGCACTTGAGTCTGGTTGCGCTTTTTTTCTACAGATCTCTGGATTCTATCGTACTCCGGGAGGCACGCAGGACACCACCGGTAAAACAGCTGCACCAGGTCTCGTAATTATTTTTTAATTACTACTACTATTATTATTTTCTTTACATTGTATGATTTGTAGTGTTTTTATGACACAAAGCTTATGTTTTAACTTATTGTATTTTATATGAATACAGTGCCAATTGAAGTCTGTATATTTGGGCAGTAACACTGTAAGCATACATTTGATAGCAATATTGAATTTAAATAAGTAATAGTGATTAAGAACCCTTTCCTGTTTGGAAGTAAGCGCTGTTTGTTTTTTACTTATTAATAAATATAATGTAGGTGTCGGCAATGTTAGGGGAAGCAGATTAGGGGGTTCATAGGTATAATGTAGGTGGCAGCGATGTTCCGGGGTCAGCAGATTAGGGGTTAAATCATTTATTATAGTGTTTGCGATGTGGGGGGGGGCTCGGTTTAGGGGTTAATAGGTAGTTTATGGGTGTTAGCGTACTTTTTAGCACTTTAGTTAAGAGCTTTATGTTCCGGCGTTAGCCCATAAAACTCTTAACTACTGACTTTTATATGCGGTAGGAGTCTTGGAGGTAGAGGCTGTACCACTCACTTCTTCCAAGACTTGTAATACCAGCGTTAGGAAAATCCCATTAAAAAGATAGGATACACAATTGACGTAAGGGGATGTGCGGTATGGAAAAGTTGCGGAAGAAAAGTGAGCGGTACACCTATACCTGCCAGACTTGTAATACCAGCGGGCGTTAAAAAGCAGCATTAGGACCCCTTAACGCTGCTTTTTAAGGCTAACGCCAAACCCGTAATCTAGCCGTGTATTTCTAAATTTTGTCATATCCTTAGTAGACTTTTTTCTTGAAATACAAACAACACAGGCATGACATGAAGTTATAAGCCTTGTTTATAATAAATATCTCTTTCCGTTCATGGTTTACCACATTGCTTGTTGTTTGTGTTTATGTTTTGGTACAGGTTTTTGTTTTATTATAGGGGATAGTAAGGTAGTTTTTTTAAGTTAATGTCTATAAATGTGCATACACAAAGTTGGATACATTTGTTATATTTTAATTGCAGTTTATTAATATTTTATTTCTCCTACAGACAAAATCATATGCCAGTGCAGGCTACCGTGCCGGTCGTTTGGGGCATTACCACTTCTACCTCTGTAAAAGAACAGTCACTCAGGGTGGATATGGAAAGGCATTTATTGTTGGGAGAAATTTCTGCAGTGTCGAAACCGCCACCACTCTCCAGTGCTGGTCCCACCACCAGACGCACCCTCTCCAGTGCTGGTCCCATCACCAGACGCACCCTCTCCATTGCTGATCTGACCACCTGCTGCATCCTGTCCAGTGTCAAGCTCACTGTTCTCTACATCTGTGGTATAACACACATATGCACTGCCATCTGTGCCGGCTGCAGCCAAAGTATATGCAAAATAAGTGAAATGCCCTCAGTGTAGCCCTAGTCTTCTCAGGAAAAACTTGAAAGCACACATGTTGAGAAAGCAAGCAGACATGTCAAAATATACAGTATTACCCAGGCCTGTCATCTACAGAGTGTAAATGTCAATAAGGCAAATGGCATATTTGCTGTGCAGAGAACTAAACATAGATTTTCCTTGCCAGTGCATGTGCAGAGGAAAACCTGGGGGAAAGATAATTTAGTCAGATGTGAATTGGAGGAATGTCTGCAATATCAGTTGCTGGCTCAGCGGAGTGGACTGAGCTACAGTTTATGTGAGCACGTCCGCTCACTAGATTACTGTAGAGGAACTTTTGCAGAGGTATTCAAGAAGACATTCTGAGGGAAATGATGCTCTTCAAATTCTTTGGAGAGGCAAAGGCTGTAACATGTGTAAAGAGGCAAAAATCTGCTCAGGTGGGGCATGTTCCACTTTCTGTGATTGTAGATTTTGGTGGATCCCCATCACAGATATGTCTCTCCGGTTTTTTACTGTCTTGACAGAATATTTGTGACCTACAATAGACAAAAGAACACCTGGCATTGTGCCTGTGCAAAGCCGAGAACATCATATCCTTACAAAAACATTTCAAAATGGCATCTCTATCAAACACAGAGAGATGTCTTCAGGACAAAGGTGCTACCATCACTAGGCTCACCATCGTTGGTGTCTAAGGAGGGATACTGCCTTCTGGACAATACCACTGTCAAGGTGTGCACTACATATTTAAAAAAAAAAGTCCCACATACACAACCAAAAGGTGTCATAGCAGAAAAAAGTAAAATGGAATACCCAAAACAGTTAATTCCTCTTAAAACAATGTGCCAGTTATGCCCAGGTCATCCTAAACTTGAAGAGGCTGTGCAGATTACTGATAAAGCTCGGATTGTCAGCATAATGGGTCTGATTGAGTGTAAGTTTAAATAAATAGGACTAACTCCCAATGTGTAATTATGTATAATAATAGCTTATATGCTGATGTGTTGAAATCAATGTAATCTGTCTTTTACAGACATTTCAACATGCCATAGAAGATGTCCTCAGTGCAATATAGTGTACATGTATCAGGACTGGAAAGATGGCCTTCACAACTTTGATTACCATATTTTTCTATCTCTTGAACTTTGCCTTTTTTTCTCAGGGAAAATGTAGGGTTGATGATTATTTTTTCGCATTATAATTATTTGTTCTCATTTGTTGGTGCCTATTTTCTTAGAAGTCTGTGTGTGTTTTTTTGTAATTATGTTATTTTGAATTTGTCGTAAAATTAAAAACATATGGTATGGGGACGGAACCGGCCGAGGACGACCATGGCAGCATGTTAAAGAAGCTCCGGAGCTCCTGATCTCGGAGGCTGGTTCAACAGGGGGATCAACTCTGCGGTAATGCAATAAATAGGTGCCAAATAACCCTGAAACCACTGGGGGACTTATCAAAAGGCAGACTCCACCGTAACAAAGGCTTTAACACCGTACCACAGGCGAGGGAGGTTGAGGCTTAACAGAGAAAGTGCCAAGCAAGTCACTGATGGCACACTTATAAAAGGCAGCAGTTTCAACGGAGCGATAAGCAGAGGCACTGCAGAAGCAATTATTGAGGCTAAAAGAACCCAGAGTATTACTGGCATGCAAAATACAACACACAGAGTATAGCAGCTCAGAGCGTAACTAACGAACACGCAACTTAATAACCCCACCCGGCTTCCATAAAATCACATTTTATTGCCCTCTAATTACCTCCGGTGCCTTTAAGCTATAACCTGTATGGCAGCAGACAACCCTGATGGACATTTTATACCCACATCTAGTGAATAATTACCTCTTCCCTGGAGGAACTTATATAGTACAAGATCTGACCCCCTCTCATCATAACCACTACAAGTGCAAGGGCCAGAATTGCGAAGGGGCAAGTGGAAAGGTCATCATAAAATATAGTGGAAGATAGTACACTGCAATTGACCTTTAGCACTTAAAAGAAAAGACTCTCACATCTCAACACAAAGGAGGGGACTGCAATCTCCCTGCCACTACCTCTTATCTAACATGGCTTCAAGAAATAAGCAAAAAACAGACAAACTTGCTAAGACAGCAACAGCAAATGTGAGCAAACTAAATACATTTTTAAACCTTTTGAGGGTCCAGGCAACAATCTCATGGACACTACCTTATCCGATCGCTCAGACAGGGCAGACAGCTCCCCCCTCAACAGAGAAGGACAGGTCACACCACCTATGACCTATGCTCATTACCTACAAAAGAGGACCTCTCTTACTTTATGACCCAAGTGAATCAAGCTATTAAAGATGGCCTGGCAGAGGTGAAGCGAGAAGTAAATGCCCTCGGACATAGAGTGCTACAATTAGAAAAGCAAGTTGATGAGACATCTAAAACCTCAGACAATATGGTGAGTGCTATAGAACAACAAAATACAGCTATATTGCAATTGCAAGCACAAGTAGAAGACCTCGATAACAGAGGCCAGCGCCAAAACTTGTGCATAAGAGGGGTATCTGAAGAAATTCACCCAGCACAGATATCTTCATATTTACAAAATGTGTTCAAATATCTACTTGACTTGAAAGCAGCTGAAACCATACCAATAGATAGGGCTCATAGAGCTCTGAGAGCTAGGCCTTCAAATACAGTACCCCCGAGAGACATTGTCTTATGTTGTCATACATTTGTAGACAAGGAGAGGATACTGCAGGCAGCACAGAAAAAGTCACCAATCACATTTGGAGAAGATTCAATGCAAGTATATGCTGATCACAGTAATATAACATTGGCCAAATGCAAAGAAGCTCACTTTCTAACTCTGCATTTATCAGAATTGGATATTCCATACAGATGGGGGTTCCCGTTTTCCATAAAAGTTATCAAGGAGGATAAAATCTATACTTATAGAGACTCTGAAGATCTAGAAACCTTTTGCAAGCAGCTGGGAATCCCTCAACCTTCCCTCCCAAGGTTGAACATAAACAACAAAGAAGACATAACCCCCAACAATCTCCCACCAAGACCGCAACGCCCTGAATGGACTACAGTCCCTAAGAAAAAGAGGAATGCATCAAACAGCATCCAACATCAGAATGGAGAGGAAGCTGGTCTAACTTGAGACTATTAATCAACTGATTAAGACTCTCCACTCGTCTACGGTCTGGACCGACTGGTGGCACTGGACTCTGATATTTAGAACTGGCTTTAGGCCGGGGACAATGGACATCAGTGAGATTGTTATAATGTCAATTTACTGTAAATGTATTGATGTTTACTAACATGTGTGAACTATACCGATGTTAAGCTAAATTTGTCTTGAATAAGTTGGAGTTAAGCCACTTTGTTGAATGCTGGGCCAATCGGCCACTTAATGCCCCCTCTCCCCTGGGGTGACCCGCCTCCGAGACAGGACCGGCTCTCATTTTTGTCAGCTGCTCATTCCCTCCCCCCCTTTTTTCATAGTTATGCACACAGTTATTCAGATTTTTTTGTTAGGAGCAGTTTCTCATGTCACACTCCATAAAATTACAAAACAAGCAAGATATTTTGAAATTGCTCGATAAATTATGTCATTTATGTTGAATTATGTTGTTTACACTGTTTTTGTTTTGTTGTTTGTCAGCACAGCCTTATCAACATTGAGATTGCCGCAACACTTCTCCTCCTCCTACCTTCCTTTTTATTTCTACATACTTCCCGATCTACCTCCCAGAGATATGCTTTGCTCCCTCATGACCGTCAACAACTGGTAAGACTTTTCCTATATACATTAAGGATACACCCCTACACCCACCCATGACTCAGGATACTTAATATAATATCACAAAATGTTAAGGGGCTCAATTCATCCTCGAAACGCTCGGTAGCTCTCAGGTGTTTTTCCAAACACACAAACTCCATCGTTTTTATTCAGGAGACCCATTTCTCAAAGAAGGCCGAGCCTAGATTTTTATCAAAATCTCACCCTGTGAATTTTTTTAACTCTTTACCTGATAAAAAGAAAAATGGAGTAGGCATCCTAATGCACAAAAACATCCAATTTGTGTTGCAAAACAAAATAACAGATGAAGACGGTAGAATACTAATTCTGGTGGGCACCTTGTTTAACAATCCAGTGACCTTAGTGAATATATATACGCCCCCAACAATAACAAAACCAAATTCTTTAATCAGTTATCTAAATTAGTAACAGACAACAAGAGAGGAGTCTTAATACTAGGTGGGGACCTAAACCTCACACTGGACCCCAAATTAGATTCATCCACAGGCAACCCCCTGACCCAAACCAGAGCCCCAAATGCGATACACAACTGTATATCACACCTGGGATTGATTGACAATTGGAGAGTACAACACAGCACCTCCAGAAACAATACCTTTTACTCCCATCCCTGGTCAGTATATACGAGAATAGATTACCTATTAATAGATAGGAACCACTTTTCTTTAGTTAGGGACTCAGATATTCACCCAACTTCCTGGTCGGACCACTCTCAGATAAGTGTAGACCTGAGATGGCCTGATTATCCCACCATGCCCTACATATGGTGAATGGATAACTCCCTCCTCCATGACCCAGCCATCACAGAAGCACTTACAAAATCTCTACAAGACTATTTCCACATTAACATCACCCCGGGGATGAATCCAAATATTATTTGGGAGGCCCATAAGGCTGAGGGGTGAGTGTATCAAACATGCAGCATACAGGAAAAAAATATACAATGAGAAAATGGGAACTCTCACCACACTACTAAAAGACTTAGAACTTACACACAAAAATGCGCCATCGAAAACCACAATCTATAATCAGCTCTTAAAAGTCAGACAAGACCTTAATAGCATACTGATGAAAGAGGCTCAAAGAAAAGCCACAAATATTAGGAAATTATATGCCTATGAGGGCAACCGAGCAGGACCACTATTAACTAAACTCTTAAAAGCCCAAACACTCAGGTCCAAAATAAGCAAATTGGTCACACCAAATAATCAAAGTATATATGATAGCCAGCAGATAGCCAACCATTTCAGTGCATTCTATTCTAACCTATATAATCTAGACAGCGAAGTCTCACTTGAACACATAGACATGATGAGAGTATAGGGAAAGCAGACTTACCCAAACTAGACCCGACACAGAAAGACACCTTAGAGGAACCTATATCCATCACTGAGGTGCTCAAAGCGATACAGGAATTACCCTCAGGGAAAAGTCCTGGACCGGATGGCTTCACAAAGGCTTACTATAAATCCTTCAAAAATATTTTAGCCCCGCGATTACTCCACTTTTTTAAAGCGTTAGAAGATAAACATACACTCCCGCAGGAAATGCTAATGGAACACATCTCTGTTATCCCAAAACCCAACAAAGACCCCACTGACCCCAGTAGCTATAGATCCATTTCCCTTTTAAACACTGATGTCAAGATCCTGGGCAAGATCTTAGCCACACGACTTAATAAGATCTTGCTTTCGTTAATTCACACAGATCAAGTTGGTTGGGGAGCGAGGGATAACACCATCAGAGCAATTACTTTGTCTACATATGCCAAATCAAATAAGATCCCATTAGTGCTTATAGCGACGGATGCCGAAAAGGCGTTCAACCGTATAAATTGGAATTTCCTAAAAGAAACATTATTATCTCAAGGATTCAGCCCCAACATGATAAACCAGATCTTTAGTTTGTACACACACCCCACAGCACAAGTGAAAGCCAATGGAATGTTATCAAATCCATTCTGTATTCGCAACGGCACAAGACAGGATTGCCCCCTCACCATGGAGGTTTTGGCTGCACATGTTAGACAGGACCCAGAAATAGAAGGAATACCCATTGGCCCGCACAATTTTAAAATAGCTATGTATGCGGACAACATTCTCACTCTTCCATTCCGAAAGTACTCGGGCAACAAGACACCTTTGGGAGATTTTCAAATTTCCTGATTAACAAAGAAAAATCAGAAATACTAAATATATCTCTCACACTGACCTCGTTCCAATCCATAAAACATATTTGCCCTCTAAATTTACAAGAAAAATCTCTCAAATACCTCGGTATCCAACTCTTTTTGACACTTTCCCGCAGAGTACAACAAGACTTAAACACATGGGCGGCAAAGCCAATCACGTGGTGACGATCTTCCCCAGGGTCTTGTACCTGTTTCAGACTTTCCCAATCCCAATACCCAAATGGTTTTTAACACAGCTACAAAAACACATCAATCTATTCATCTGAGGAAAGATTAAACCTATGGTCCGTAAGGACAACCTATACAGAGCATATGGTAACGGGGGGTTAGGATTACCGTGTAAAGCAGACTACCTAGATGCCATAACCCTGCAAAGGCTGATAGATTGGCATAGGTCCAAAGAATCCAAAGCCTGGCGATAGATTCCCATATTCTTAAAACACCAGAGGTAGGGGCACTATGCTGGATCCCTAAAGATCTAAGACCACCCCAATGCACAGAGTTAGAGATACATAACTGCATGTTTGAGTCTTGGGACTCGATTATACAGAGAAGGAAGCATATATCGAGTGCTAGATCCCCCATGTTCCCAATACCCAGGAATGCAGAGTTAATAGGAGGACTGGACAGGGGGCAGAGGAGACTGACGGAATGGGATTTCACTACCCCTTTACAGGAATTTACTACACAAGGGAAACTAAAGAGTAGAGAAGCCTTAATAGAAGTGGCAGGGGGTAGATACTCTAGCTGGCTGAAATACTCTCAATTAGCTCACTTCATTCATACCTCCCCACACAGACAAGAATTCTTAAGAGAGCCTACACCATTTGAGAACTGTTGTGCAAATTGGGGAGAGGCAAGACACTCTTTGTCCCTGGTGAGGAGATTAGTACAGACAGACCATACAACACAGCTCCCCTCCTATACTTCTAACTGGCAGACCGAATTAGAGACTGTAATACCAATGGAAGACTGGCACAAAATATTTTTGCAGACAAAGAGGGCATCGACCTCACCTCAATCATTAGAACTCAATTTCAAAGTCTTGATGCGCTGGTACCTTACTCCCACTAGGTTGCAATCTGGGGGTGCGAGGGGAAGCTACCTGCATATGTGGTGGACATGCCCCAAGGTGCTACCCCTGTGGAGGGCAGTAGAAAATTACTTCCAAGGGCTTACGAGCGGAGACTTTTCCCTAACTCCTAGAATAGCATTACTGAACGAATTACCAAACCTTAATTGCAGACTGAGGCTTACTCTACTACAGGTGGGACTGACTGGAGCAAAAGCACTGATAGCACTTCACTGGAAAACACAATTTACCCCGACAATGATAAACTGGATGAACAAAGGTGACGACTTACTAACATTAGAGGAATATGGTTATACCAAGAGGAAAAAAATGGGTCTCCTGGCAGATGTGAGATTTCTCTGGGAGGAGGGCCTTTCAGGGGTGGAAGGGGTCCTACGAAAAGGATCGAGACAACTGACTGACTATTCACGCTCTGACATTGCCCTCTCTTTTCCTTGGCCCCTCATAAAGGACCTGACATGTATCGTGAGTTCTCTTAGTTAATTTTACATATACATTCCTGAGTTACATAGATAGATAGAGGCAAAGATTAATTGCACTATAGTCGAGATTTAATAAGAATTACCAATCCCAAAAGAGGGGAAGAGTTTTGAAGTACAGTGCAATCTTTTAAACAGAGACTACATAAAGGAGGTTTACTCACAAGCGGCTGAAATTTAATTTAATTTAAATTAATTTAATTTAGTTTGATTTCATTTGCATTGTTTGTTTTCTTCTCTTGTTTTTGTCCCAAGGAATGCATTTGCATTAGCATCAGGTCATTACTTATGTATTGCACAACTTTACCAATTTTATGTACATATGATTGTGACGCTACTCTGTAGCAAATTTTTGTTGTATGACTTGGAAGACAATAAAATTGTTATATAAAATTAGAGAATATAACTAACGCAAAAACAAACAAACAAACAAAAAAAAAAAAACATATGGTATGTTGGTGTATACATAATGTCAACATTTTGAAGGTCTAATCACAAACTTCTATGCGTCATACTTTAGAACAATGTGTCTGTGTCAAGGGTTATCGACTTATTAGGGGTTAAGACGTTTCCTTTGATGGATACCATATTTCATGCTTATTCCCATTTTGAGGCTTTGACTGACACAGAGTACACCTACTCCTGCATTAATTGTGGATTTTACCCACCTGTGGTAGTCATGGATTTTCACAGAGAAGGGTATTTAACCTAAAAGGTAAGTAATTTTTATATGTTTCTGTGTTTACTGTCCACAGAGTACTTGCATGTTCCTCATGGTGCAATTTATTATAGTGAGTGACCTCAAAGCACCCCAGAAGACTTTAATGGTGAACATAAGATTGAAGGTTTTTGGAACTCTGTTCATCTAGAGATGATAGGACGTGTTTTTCTCCCAAGTCAGTAAAGGTTAATACCTTGTTTTTAATCTGATTCAATATTTTAAAGTGATTTTGATTATATATAGTGTATTACTTTTCTTTAGGCAGTGCAAATAATCCATTTATTGTTAGTCCAAGTTACGAACACTGGGCACAAAGGATTGGGAGTGAAACCCGTAAAAGTGACACTGTTCTCAACACTGAGTTTAAAAAAGTGAGGACATGAACATCTTCATATGAAGTGTGGAAGAGACAAAATAAAGAGCGCTCCAATAAATTATCTCTGAATCCTGCTGTATCAAAAGTGACCCCTCTGAATCAACTTAAATGTAAAACATACAATAGAAAAAAGAAGATACAGCGCTACAAAACACAGATATATATGATTGTAAAATATATAAAAAATTTTATGTGACCAAGGATAGTTTGTGAATATGTATATTTATTTACTAAACACAATGCATATAAAAAGGACTAAAGGGACGTCTCCCTTAAAAACGCATGAATAAAACTCAGTTAATGCGCATATAAAATCAGTTAAAAGCGGGAGGAGGAGCTAGCCAGCTAATGAAGCAGCAGCACTTGTGGAGAGCTCTGTGTTATATACTCCATTAAACTGATAAAAAGTGCGTTTTGAGACCTAATAAAGCCTTAAAAGGATAAAGAGCAACATCCCCAAGCAGAGGATTATCAATACAAGGAGCCTTTTTTAAGATTTGGAAAAACTGAACTCAATCCGGTTTTGAGAACCAGAACAAAACCAGGAAACCCCCCGGCTTCGGCCTGCACCGGATCGAAAGGCCTCACAAAAAGTTCTTTAAAGATCACCAAACTACCTAAGGTTAGTGTAACAGATGTGGTCAAGCACTAGTGGGGCTAATTGACATCACAGCTAAAAGAAAGGGGCACTTTATAAAGCAGAGAAAGGGCCGTGGGCCTATCCACATTTTCGGCCAAAGCTGGGTGGGGGAGAGACATTCAAGACCCTGCATCATAACTCTTTAATAACTGGAGAGGTGTCCCAAGGTGGGCCTTCCATTACAGGAAGATCTGCTCAATTGAAAAAAAAGAAAAAGCCCATTGTGATTTAGCCATTTTAAAGACACTTTTTCTCTTCTTTTTTTTTTTTCTTCATTACCACTTTTCTTTCCTTTTGCATTTTTTATGGAGTGGAAAAGGTGGGGTTGGCACATTATATATTGAGGGGGCCGGAGAGGTTTAGTGCAGCAAGAGCCATTAATAACAGCACAGCATCCTAATTACAAGTGTGGAGAAAGACTTTTGAACTAGGTGCATTTCCATGCTGCAGCACAATAATATCACAGCTACCATCCCCCACTCAGGCTTTCATTTAAAGAGTATTTGCAACTTTGCTCCCCAACTTTATCAGGCAGACACATCTAGAGACTATAAGGAGAGACACTGAATTAATCAGTCCTGGAGAGTTGAGGCGGTCAGAAACTGCTTTGTTTGGCTACTACTGATTAACAGTTTTGGAGAAATATCTACAGCAGACACTAGCACTCTCTCCCCACCCCTTTCCTGCCAGTCCCAGTACTGGTGGGTCATATCCAAGATTCCCTCTCCGTGATGGTCCTGTGAGGACAGCTTCCCTGGGGAGTTGAGTGCTTTATTTTTGCAACTGCTCATATTTTGGACTAAAGTGAAGCATAATTACCATCCTACATGACGATCATCTAACAGATGGTCCACAGATAGGGTAATACAGTACTCACAGGGGCTATTTCCACTCGCTGATCTCTCATCCTCTAGCCTAAAGGCCTTTGGGCAACAAGGAATACAGGAGAGGTATATTTAGTTGGCCCTGACACACAATACCCTATTCAGACCCTCTCCATCAGTCCAGATAATTTGCCCACTATTGCAAGTTTTTGCAGAGGAAGACATGATGTGGGACTAAATGGTTAATGGATGAACCTTTCGGACATGACTGAGTAGATAATAATATAGGTGGATATCTAAAAAAGATTTCGGGCTGTGAGGCTGCTATATTGGCAACAAAGTGGTATTGTTCTATGCAACAGAAGCTACAAAACCACTAAGCAGGTTCTATACAGAATAAATTTCAGTTTTTCTGTTTGTTTCTCTCTTCTCTCTATTAATACATTATTCCTAACAGTGCCCTCAATATTAAAAGCCATACGCAGTCAGTCAAAGAGTGTTTATCAAAATCACAACAGAAAAAGAAACTAGCTATGTTAGATTCCTCTCAACAGATGGAACCAGTTGAAGATATAGCGGATTCCTCTCCGTCTCCGCCCAAGTCAAATACCTCAAACGAGGCCCTTTTAAAGCAAATAAAACAAATGTTTCATGAGGAAATGAGATCAGCCTTATCAGAACTAAAGCAAGATATCGCAGACATAGGTGAAAGAACTTCGGCTATAGAAGATAAAGTTGATGAAATAGTAGAAGAAATCCCGGAACTACAGGCCACAGTAAGCTCCCAACAAGCTCAAATACAGAAATTGGAAGATCATCTGGAGGATCTGGAAAACAGATCGCGCAGATCCAACATCCGCATACGCAATTTACCAGAAAAATATAACAATCTCTCTGATACTGTAACTCAGATCTTCCAACAGTTATTGCCGGATGATGAGACATCATTTCTCCTTATGGACAGAGTACATCGGGCTCTAACCAAGCCTCCAACTCCGGGAGCTCACAGAGATGTTATAACAAAACTCCATTATTATCACATCAAAGATAGAATCATGCAAGTTGTCCGAGGAGTTCAAGAAATCACCACAAAATACAAATTTTTGCTGATTTATCGCCTATTACTTTGAGGAAAAGGAGAGAATTCAAACCAATAGTAGCAGCCCTAGCCAATGCCCAAATCAAATATAGATGGGGATTTCCTTTTCGATTGTCCTTCACAGTAGACAAAACATCTTTTTCCTGTGCCACAGTTGAGGAAGGACAGTCGATTTTGAACAAACTTCACATCGGTAGAGGAACGCCCCCTCCAGCACAATCGCCCAAACCTCAGCGAAAAGCTCTGACACGTACCTGGACACCAGTTCTCAAAAATGGGAAAACTCCAAGGAGAAATCGTGATTCGGAAAGCCCAACCTGAGTCGACAACTTATAAGTATTCTTTCATGTCCCCAAACGGGGGAGTCAGAGACCTCATTGGATTTTTCTTATGGGGGTTAACTCAAGAATCCTGTCACAATTGATGAGATCTGACTCAGAACTCCTGTGTGTCATTGTTTAAATAGTTAGTAAGGATTAGTCAGAAAGAGATCCACCTTTCATTCATTCATTCACTCATGCATTTGGGTCATTCCAATGATTCAAATGTTGGACATTTCTGAGACATGTATCTAATGTGCTGATATTATATGTCCGAAGTTTATATTGTTTTTCATGTTCTTTATTATTTTTCATGATGTTTTGTTCTTTAACTTTACAGGATTCCCATTGCTAGTTATGACCAATACTGGTTCATTGTTGTTTGTTTTCTTGTTGTTTGAATTAATTGACAAATGTTTTTCCACCTTGACTTCTTGTGCACTACAAGCAGGTAAACCTATGCCTTCACGTACATTGCAAAAAGTGGCTGATAGATCTGTATTTGCCGGGGGAGGGAGACCCAGCCGTACTGCAGTTGGTGAGTCTTTCAACATGTGTAATAAGAACATCTTTCACATGACTAAGAAATGTCTATAAATATAGTCTCTCACAATGTTAGAGGGTTACACTCAAATGTTAAGAGACGTAAGGCTCTAGACACATATAAATCCCTGAAGGCCCACATAATCTTATTACAGGAAACCCATTTTACAAAAGTGAAAACCCCGAAGTATTGGGATAGAGGTTTCCCCACCCAATTCCATGCCACATGCCAATCTAAAAAATGCGGAATTGTCCATCTTAATCCACTCAGACCTAAATTTCAAAGAGGATGAGGTAATAATAGATAAGTCGGGCAGATTTATTATTGTTAAGGGCAGAATACATGACTCACATGTAATTCTTGGCAACATATATGCTCCCAATGAGTCTCAAGCCCTTTTTATGTCTAAGATAGGTAAATTGCTTACTACTTGGAAGAAATCAAGGCTAATCATAGGGGGAGATTTTAATTTGGTACTTAATTCAGAATTAGATAAATCATCGATCCCACACAAACCTTCTTGCCAAAACTCTAAAAAACTCATGTATGACTTTCTATTAGATCATAATTTGGTGGACAGCTGGAGATACATCAACCCGAAAACCAGAGATTACTCATTTTACTCTAGTGTACACAATGTGTATTCTAGAATTGATTATATTCTACTTAGCCAGATCATGACTCCTTTGATAATGGCTTCGGATATTTTGCCTGCAACATGGTCAGACCATAATATAGTGTTGACAAGAATATCTGGCTTGATTGACCCTTACAGGGGCAGAAGCTGGACAATAAATCCAACTTTATTTAGAGACAAAGTTTTCACACAAAGTTTTCAGACAGAAATAGCACACTTTTTAGAGACAAACCATGACTCAGTGACTAATCCTATGCATATATGGGGGGCACTAAAGGCCTTTGCGAGAGGCATCTTGATAAAAGAATCCAATAAGCAGAATAGGGGTTATGTAGCACAGATTGAGCACTTAAAACAAGATATACAGAATCTGCAATATCAACATCATTTAACACATGATGACAGGACACTCAGATTGTTGAAAGACAGAAAATATTCACTAGATAAGTTGCTGACAAGCGAGGCAACCAGATCCTTGAAACTTGTGGATGCTCAATATTTTATACAAGCTAATAAACCGGACAAGATGTTGGCTTTTAAATTAAAAGAAATATCTAGGATAACTTCTGTCCCACAAATTCAAACATCGAATGGACAGGTTTCTAATCACCCGCAGATCATTGCGAATACTTTTGCCCAATATTATCAAAAACTATACACTATACCGACACAAGGTAACCCACTTGATTTAGCCTTAGATACCAATAATTTTTTGCAGGCCAGTAAACTACCTAAAATTGAGGAGGGAGACTTAGATAAGTTGAACGCGCGAATAACTACTCAAGAAGTGAAACAAGCAATCCGTAGTCTAAAGATTGGAAAGGCACCTGGTCCTGATGGCTACTCGGGTATTTTTTATAAAACACTTATGCAAGATATTAGCCCCATCTTAGTTACAATATTTAACCATATGCTAGAAGGTGGAGAGATCCCTAAGGAACTTCTAGAGGCTCGTATATCAGTGTTGCCTAAACCTGGAAAATGCAAGCAACTTTGTAAAAATTACAGACCTATCTCGTTAATTAACTTAGACATTAAATTGTTTACCAAAATCCTGGCAGTCAGGCTAAATGATATTCTCCCAAAACTTGTCCATCAGGACCAGGTGGGATTTATTCGCAACAGGGAGGCTCCAGATAACATTCGGAAGGTAATAGATCTCATAGATTACTCATCCAAGCAGGCTGTGCCTTCTCTGTTTCTTTCCCTGGATGCAGAGAAGGCATTTGACCGTGTAAGATGGGGCTATTTGGACTTAGTATTAAAAAATATGGGCTTTACGGGAAATTTTTGTGCGGCTATTTCTACAATATATTCTAACCCTTCTGCCTTTATTAAAATAGCTGGGTATAAGTCTTCATCTATAACAATTCTTAATGGTACCAGGCAGGGCTGCCCTTTATCACCACTACTATTTGCACTATGCATCGAACCATTAGCAGCCAGCATCAGGCAAAACGTAGATATTACAGGCATTAAAATACAAGACCAGGAACACAAGATCAGCCTGTTTGCAGATGATGTTATTCTGTCTGTCACTAAACCTATGATCTCTCTCCCCCTAATATACTCGACTATTGGCAAATTTGCCAATATCTCGGGTTACAAGATTAATAATGATAAGTGTGAGGCTATTAGTGTACATCTTCCAGAACACACTAAAAAACTTTTAACACTGAATTTTGACTTTACTTGGTCTGACAGGGGTATGAAATACCTGGGCATTAACATTCCAAGCAATCTGGATTATCTATATAAACTAAACTACATACCTTTGTTCACGCACATTAAAAATTTACTATCCAGATGGAACAAGCTTAATATCTCCCTATATGGCAGATTGACTTCGGTCAAGATGACAGTTCTGCCTAAAATTCTATATCTTTTTCGGTCATTACCTATAAATGTACCCACCTCAACACTACAGAAAATACAAAAAGACATAATAGCTTTTATATGGAAATACCAAAGATCTAGAGTAAACAAACAAACCCTTAGTAGACATAAGGTGGGAGGAGGGATGGGGCTGCCAGATTTAACATCCTATTATTACGCAGCTAGAATGGCACAATCCACCCTGTGGCATAATCATTTAGATAAAATCCAATGGGTACAGATAGAATCAGACATGATGAAGACATACCCTATTTATAAACTCTTGTGGTCTAAAAAAAAAGATAGACCCACTAATTGGAGATCCTTTATCACCATAGCACATACATTGATAATGTGGGACACCTTGACAACCAAATACCCCTTGCTTCAGAGGGGATCGAAAGCGACCCCGCTGGTAACGTTATCCACTAGTTATGACCAAGATACACAAGAGAAATGGGCAAACAAGGGACTATATCGAATTGCAAATGCTCTTGAGGGGACTAAGGTTATAACTTTCCATCAGTATGCTGAACTCAAAAGGTCGGGGGTTGCCAGTTGGTTTCACTACCTTCAGTTGAGAGCCAGGGTAGCTGAAGTTTTAGGTAACGATAAGATGTCTGCTAGTTCTTATGTAGAGAGGTTGTGCCTGGCCACCAGTAGGCTTAGAGGAGCAATCTCCGACCTTTATATTCAATTCAATACACCTCCTAAGTTAAATAAATTACCATTCATGATAAAATGGGAGTCTGAATTAAATTTCACCTGGTCAGCAGAAAAGTGGTGTGACACTCTTAGGTCTGGCACTTCTTTTTCGATATGTGCCCATTTAAAAGAAAATTTCATAAAAGTGGCATTCCGATGGTACTTTCACCCCTCCAGAATACATAAGATTCAGGCTAACACAAATTGTTTACGAGGTTGCAATGAAAGAGGGACATACATGTCATGTAATTAATATATGGTCCCAAACGTCATCTCTTCTGAGTGAAATTTTGGAAAGACAAATTAATTTATCCCCTACTCAGGCACTGCTACATGAACCCCTACCAGGTCTGAATTCAAGAGTTAATAAATTAATAGCACTTATCTGTACGATAACTAAACTAAACATAGCTAAATACTGGAAGACGTCGGTGCCATCATTTTTGTTAATCAAGAATAAGATTGGTTTCTACTATCAGATGAGTAGTGCTTCTGCAGACATACTAGACAATAAGGAGCAATTTTTGAGGATATGGGAACCCTGGATAATGTAGTCCGAAGCTAGAAATAGAAATAGACAGCAAAGATTCAGAACACCTGACTAAAACCAAAAGAGTTATGAAGTGGGTGCCCCCCTGCCTCTCCCGCTCCTGCCCAGCTTGTCTGGGTGGGTCACATCCCATTACCCTTCCCCTCCCTTTGGGATGTATCCAGTCTCCCCCAGGGCAGGGGGGGGTGATAGAGCACCATGGGTCTTCTTACTGGCTGGGTCCCCTCCTCCACAGGGTTTTGAGAGGTTATTACTGATAATAATATATTATGCTTAATTTGTGCTTTTGTATATGAGGTATGTGTAACCATGTTCAATGACTTAAAATTTAGCAGAGATGGAATTCTTTGTCAAATGTAAATTATACACTGTAAAACTCAATAAAAACTTTTCATTAAAAAAAAATCAGTTAAAAGCAAAGCATAAGTTTCTGCAAAGGGAATAGCAAAAGCGTGAATCGTCTTTAGAACGAATATCGCTGTATTTTAGCAGCTGATTGTGAATACATTTCTTTTAAAAAGTGCTTGTGTTTGCTCTGGTTGCAAACCTGAAATTCTTTACCAACATGTGCTTATTTAATCCCTCTACGGACATTTAATCCGAGTCTTGGGGAATTTGTGCAAATCCTGATCTTAAGGCTGGTGTGCAACAGAATAGGTGTACACTCTATGAGCGGTTATATGAATGATCTTGCTCCGTGAGCGGGTGGTATACAAATTTTGTTACTGCCGTAACTCAAACGTATCCCCGTGATCTAGGCACACATGACTCTAGGTTAAGGGTCAGATTGATGTGAAATGAAAAATTTCAGTAACAGCAGATACAAAGTGTTAATCTCCTTATAATGGTTTAATACTTGCAACTTTGTTCCTTTGCGGATCTTGGATTACTCCTTTGCGGCGTCAAAGTCAGTAATGCCCCTCCCTCCGTTCTATAGCAGAACTGCTCAGGGTGGGTGCAGGGTAAAAGACTGTTTCTTTGTTGTGGCAGAAATGACCCAAAGTGGTCTTAGTCAATGCGTTTTGCCCTGTGCAGCTGGGCTTTATCAAGTCTTCTAAATACTGGACATACTGTGTGCCTTTAAAAAGGGTGCACTTTCATTTGATAGGTTCGGATTGCTGTCCTATCCCATTTCTTTAAACATTTAAGGTGGTAATGTTCAGTTTATCCTTTCAAGTGGATATATAAGTATATGAATATTCCAAACACTATTATTTTTCTTTCATTTTCACATCCACTATTATTCGCAATTCATCTAGATACAGAAATGTTATCTTCTAACAGAGTTTAATTAAAAATGAGAACAAACCAGAGATTTAAAATTGAGAAGATGGTCCTTCATACATATATTTAAAAATATAATTTAAAATCTTACGGTGGAATTGGATAATTTATTCAAAACCATACAGAAAAGTATGTATACTATCTTGGAACGTTAAAAATATACACAGAAGTAAAATCTTATAAGGTTAACTTTAGAGAAGAAGGGGGTAGCTAATAGATATTATAAAGAAGTAGATATTATAAAGAAGTATATTGTTCATAAGATACATATGTGGATCCTTAATAGGAAGCTATATAGGTCCTATCATATAACATAACTCCTAATATTTCAGAAGGGGAACTATTAACAAGGGAGATAGAGTTTATTAAAGGGCACATAATTATAATTATGGGGGGGGGGGCTTTAATTGGGTACTATATAAGTACTCTCATATTTATCATCTTACTATGTGTTAAAACAAAGTGGGGACAGATATAGTAGACTAGAAAAAAAGGCTAGAGAAAGGTATCAACATATATTGTCTATAGATCTAAGTGTGATGTTAACACATATAATTTCTGGATATATAAATGTACATATATGATCTTTTTAGTAGAGTATGAACTATTTGGTAGAGTATATCCCCAAGGATTTAAGGTTAAAGGAAGGCAGACATTTCCATTTCGGAATTTAGTCCGTGTGGGTATAAAGTGTCTATATTATAAATAGTTTCTGCTTCTATTTGCAATAACTTTCTTTCCATATTGCCATCTCTCCAACTGGGTCTGATCTTGATTAAACCCCACTATTTAAAATCCGTTCTTATGTGTTTCTCGGAAATGTTTATATAGATATGTATCTAAGTTGCCTCTATCGATACAAGAGAGGTGCTCCCTGATTCTCTCTCAGGGTTCTGGTAGTTTCACCAATATATAATTTGTTACATGAACATTCTATGGCGTAAATGATGCCCTTACCCTGGCATCTGATGATCTTTTATTTTCAACATGTAATTATTGGTTGGTGATTTTATGGATTTTATTTTGGTGCTATATTTACAGGCCCTACATCCATAACACGGGAAGAAACCAAAGAGGTTGTCTCCCTCTAAACTCCTATCTTGCATTTTATCTTTATCAGGTTTAGTTCACTTGGAGCTAACATGTTTTTAAAATTTGGTGCTTTCCTGTATATAATTCTTGGCCGTTCCAGTACTTTATTCCCTATAATGGGATCTGTTTGGACTAAATTCCAGTGTTTGTTTAGAATTTTGTTAATAGTGCTAGTGTCACTGTTAAAATCTGTTATGAAGGGAACAGTAATTCTATCATTGTCTAAACTTGGTGTAATTTCTTGTTGTCTGGATTTATTTTGATATGTTAAAAGACTATCTCTATCCTTTAGGTTTGCCTCTTCCCTTGCTTTAGTTAATAACTGCGGATCATAGCCTCTTTGTAAAAAAATATTTTCTAAAATTTGTGTTTGCTTTTCATAAGCTCTTTTTTTTAAATTGTTTATTTATATATCCAACAATGAGTACAATCAAATAAATTTCCACCTTTCCATACCACACAGGGTCAGGTGTCACAGAAACAGAAAAGCATAAAACACAAAACGAACAAAAAGAAGATTACTTTTCCATAAGTAAATTAACTGGCAAAAAAAAATACTCTCATATAGCGAAATTGTACAAAGTGTTGGACTTTTACAGAGCTAAATGAAACACCATACATCCTACCCGCATGCTAACCATTCATACAAAAAAAAAAAGGAAAAGGGAACCCACTAAAGACTGACCATATCTTCTCTATGTTCTCTTTTCCCTTCTTCTCCTCATCCCCTCCTCCCTCTCTCCCCTCCTCCCTCTCTCCTCACCTCTTCCCCTTATCTACCACTCTCTCACCAGTTTCAACCTTCCTGTTATCCTACATCCGAACAACACAGTTCACCTTATACTTCTCTGTAATTAGTTATCCATGAATGTGGAAAAAGATCTAGAGCTATAAGGTCCATAAAAGAGTTTAAGGACAGAAATGGGGTCAGAATAGCTTTTTGTATAGCTAAGGGGTAGGATTTGATAATTGGTAGCCATCCTGCCATAAAAGCTTTTATTCTCTTTTCTGATGTAGTTTTTAGATGAACTGATTCATATATAATTTGGGTTTGAATCTCCTGCAGGATCTGAGATAATCCAGGAGCTTCAGTAGATTTCCAATGTTTAAGAATTTGATGTCTGACAGGTAGGATAATGGTATTTAAGATGTGAACATGAAAGCCCCTATTGCTAGCGACATCCAACCAGATTATCTCATCGAGTGATAATGTGATAGTTGTCTTGTACTGTATATTGAACCAATATTCCATCTTACGCCATAGTTGTATAATTTTTGGGCAATACCAAAACATATGTAAAGTATCAGCTTTAGGTTTATTGCAGCGGGGACAAGCCCCGTTGCAGATATAATAAAACTTAGCTAATCTTATGGGGGATATGTAGTAATTATTAATAAGTTTTAGATGAGATTCTCTCCAACTCCTACACTTACCATGCTACATTTAATTTTACCAAGGTCAATTAAAGGAAAAGAGGGGGTCCAAGATAAAGTCAACTTATCTAAAAACATTAATGTTTGTTTGGAGAGCATAATATCATACATAAGAGAAATGGACGAGTTTCCTGTCGCAAATTTTTGAAAACATAAATTGAGATCCGACCATGCATTCAATCTACTCATATCCCACTTTCGTGTGTTAATAAAATTGCGCACCTGTAGATAAGCAAAGAAATTAGATCTAGCTAACTGAAAATGTTGAGAGAGAATTCCAAAGGAAATTATTTGCCCGTCTTGAGGAAGGATCTGACAAATGTATTTGAGATCTTTTTCAGCCCACTCTCTAAATACTAATTGTTTAAGCCCTGGAGAAAATTGAGGATTTCCAATAATCGGTAAGAATGCCGAAAATGTAAAATCCACTTCCAATATTGTACAGCACTTCTGCCAAGCTGCCACAACATTTCTGATAGAGATTAGAGAAGATACATTATTTGGTAAAAGTTGTAGAGGACAATGTAATATTGCTTTTAAAGCACAGGGAGAAACCATATAAGTCTCCATCTCTAAAGATGACACTAACTCCTTTTCTACAATCCAGTCCACCGCCGTTTTAATTAGACAAACCCAATTATATAATTTAAAATTAGGAAAAGCAAGGCCAGCTGCTTCAAAGTTTTGCATGAGTCTATCTAAAGAGATACGCGATTTCCTGTTATTCCAAATAAATTTGGAACAGCAGGAATATAATTTACGCAAATCCTTACTGAGAATAAAGAGCGGAAGATTCTGAAGGGGATAAAGTAAACGAGGAAAAATAATTGTCTTAATTAAATGAATGCGAGCCGTAATGGATAGGGGAAATGCCATCCATAACTCCAAGTCCGAGTTTCATAATCTCTTAGTTTGGAGCAGTTTCTTTTGATTCATAAATATTGCCCCTATCCATTATATATATTTTCAATCCATTTTCCAAATTGACAACTTTTAAAATAAATAAAATTGTTGGCATCCACCTCTTTAAAACTTCTATTTCTAAGTCAAGGAAAGTGATATGTTCTTTACTTATTTCATTGGTGAACGTTATACCCATCTCATTGGTGTTCATATTGTTAAGCAATTCTTCTAGTTCTACCATGTCCCCCTTCCATACAAATATCACATTGTCAATATATCTCCTATATAGCACGATATTCGCAACCCAGTCTATGTTTGAGTAAAAATATTTCCTCTCAATAACCCATAAACAAATTAGCATAGCTGGGTGCGAATCTCGTGCCCATAGCTGTACCAAAAATAGTTTTGGTTAAAAAAAAAAAATCTATCCCTTTTAAAATGAAATCCCTTTGTTTAATGTATGATCTTTTGTTGAATAAAATTCTACTGGTCTTAGACCCAATTCTTGTTGAATTATGTTGTACAAGGAAGTGACGTCGCATGTAACCAAAGTATAATTTGACTCCCATTTTAGTTGCCCTAACTTTCTTAAAATATCAGTTGTATCTTTTAAATATGATAGGAGTTTGGTCACATAATGTTGGAGGAAACAGTCTATGTATTGGGATAAATTGGCCGTTAGTGACTCGATACCCAATATGACCGTTCTACCTCAGGGATTTGTTAAGCTCTTATGTATCTTTGGTAAAAAATAAAATATTGGAATCTTTGGGAACCTAGGGTACAGAAAATTATATTCTTTTAAATTCAGCATGTTGTAAGATTTTGCCTCATCTAGTATATGCATTAGTCTGGTCGAGAATTTTTTTGTTTAATTTTAAGTTCCTTATACGTTCCCTTATCTCCTAAGAGTCTGTAGGCATCTTGTATATATTTAAGTTTATCCAAAACAAATATCCCCCCTCCTTTGTCGGCCCATTTTATTATTATACTCTTGTCCTTTTGTAGGTTCTTAAGGATAGAAGTTTCTTTAATACTAAAATTTTTTGTGATTTTTTTCCCCCTCATATTGCACTTTTTTATGTCTTGTTGTACCCGTTTTTCAAATAGTTCTAGTTTCCTACCCTTTTCATTGGTAGAATAAAATTTTGACTTTAGATTTAAATCTGAATGTTTGAACTCTGTGATTGGGGGTTGTTTGGATTGTGTCTGCCAGTTTTTTTATGATCGGATTTTTCATAAAGTACCTCTTTAACATCAACTTTCTAATAAACTGGCTGACGTGTATATGAGTGCTAAATTTATTTAGCTTTGTGGGTACGAAATTTAAACCCAAGTTTAACATTTTTTTTCCTCATTACTTAGTACTTTATTACTTAGGTTAAAAATTCCATTTGTTTTTACCTCACTCTTTTCGGATCCCTGTCTATCTTACTATTTTTCTTAATGGGGGTCGTTTTTGTGATTTGATTTTTGTGAGGGGTCTAATCTCTGCGAAATGTTTTCTAAAAAAAATATTCTCATTATATGCATAGTTTTCTTCATCCAAAATATGGAATCTGTTGAAAGTTTTTAAATTCCAATCTCTATTTTTTGGCCCAAAGTTATCGTATCTTGATCTGTGTGTATCCCCATTATATACACGATCATTACATTTCCTAGGTTCCTCACTACTATTTATAATTCTCTGTACTCTCCATCCTTCTAGTCGTTCACCCTGTCTGTGTACATAATCTTCATTATAATTTCTATTGTATCTTTGATAAAAGTATCCATTGTGCTCTCTATTGTATTGCATTTTTTCTCTATAAAATTGATTATTATAATTATAATTGTGTCTTTGGTTATATAAATTGTAATATGGTCTGTCATTATTGATTTCTGATCTTTGATTGTGTCTATTATAACATGATTTATTATCTTTCTTCTATGGTATTTTGGTATCTTGCTTCTATGTGCAAATTATGTATTTTGTAGTGTGGTTTATTTGGTTGGTGTCCTTCTTCTGTATCTATGTGTCTTTGATAGTGTTGGTTTCCTTTATTACTTCTTGTAAATGAATTATTTATATGTGTTCTTTGAGGTGGATGTGTATTACCCATTGAAGCTTATGTGGTAAATAGCTTTTTCTATAGTGTCTTGTATATTGGTGTCTATATAGTCATTTGTGTCCCTATTTAATTTTCTCCATTTTACTTCTTGTAGTTCATTGTGTAATGTGTTCAATTTACCCATAATTTCCTTTTGTTTTCCTTTAAATTCTTTGTTATCTTTTTTATCTACTAGTTTGTTTTTGAGTGAAGTGATATTTTGCCCAATTATTTCTAGTGATTTTTTCCTGTGACCATTTTAAAATCTTTAGTAGTTTGAGTGATGCAGTATCTACGGCCTCATTCCATTATTTCTGAAAATTATCTTTCAAATCAAAGCTGCAATTTTTCTTTAACCTTAAACCCCTGGGTATTAGCCACATAGTGATATATTTATCTATGGATTTTATCGCAGTGATATTTCTAACGACTTACAGTGAACAGTTTGGACAAATCTGTGAGATAATCTCAAAACACTATTCCCTATTGACACCTGTTGACAATTTAGTGGATGTAGCAAGGAAAGGATGTAAGTTTGCCTACAAAAGAGGTCTCACTATTAGAAATAGGGTGGCCACTACTTGCTTAAAAAATAAATGAAGCAATAACCAAAATTTATGGCTAACAGTTAAAGGGGTTTTCAAATGTCATAATATCAACTGCAAAGCTTGTGAATATGTGCCATTAGAAAATGGATTTCAAGGTATTATCACAAAAGAGATGTTTCAACACAAAAAATGCTATAATTGCAGAGCTACATATGTGATATACTTACTAACCTGTTCCCAATGTGACCTACAGTACGTGGGCATGACCTCTAGTAGACATCTGAGATTCGGTTCGATTCGGAAATTCGGCGATTCGGATCGAACCGAATTTCCGAATTAAAATTTTGCCGAATTTTCCGAATCGAACTGATTCGGAAATTCGGATGGCCATTGGATTACACTAGTATTATACAGTATGTTAGGTTAACACCTAATATACAGTATAATACTAGGCTAATCACACCTAACACCGAATTGCCAAATTTACGAACCGAATCAAACCGAATCCAGCCGAATTTCTTCGAATCCGAACCGAATCCGAAACAAATCGATTCGAAATTTTTCGAATTCGAATCAATCCGAACTTCAAAAAATTCCGAATCGATCCGAACCGAATTTTTTCACCATGCACATGTCTAACCTCTAGAGATATCAGGTCTCGTATTTGAGAACATATATGCAACATAAAAGTAGGCACACTCACAACACATTTAAATATGCACTTTAATATCCATCACAATAAAAACCCAAAAGTCTGAGGCGGACTATAGTAGATCATGTACCCCCTCCACAACGGGGGGATGGGGGACCAACAATAGAGATCAACTAATAGCAAGGAAAGCGATCTACTGGATACTTACATTAAAAACCCGAAAACCCCAGGGGTTAAATAGTAAATATGACCTGATTAATTACTGGAACTAAGGAAATATGTAATGATGTTTTTGGTATTTCTTGTTCATGTGCTTTTTACATCCTTGTTTGTGTATAGGTATACATTTACATTTGTCATTTACCCTATATACTTTTGATTTGAATTCAAAAATCATCATTGAACATTTAGCTTATAGGATATTGTGTTTGAAATATATGTATTTTAGGAATAGATGTTTGTCTAAACATTCAAATATGTGAAAGTTTATAGGTTCCCAATTCACTTAACAGTGTGTACAATAATGATGAGTGAGTGTATTCCATTACTAACGCATAGCAATATCCAATATCTTGATTGAGTTGTAATAGCCTAGTGAAAATGTAAAACTCTATTTCCTAATGTCTATAAAAGGGAAAGGCTATGAGATATTTTATTGCTTATCTGCAAGTAAACCTGGGCTTATAAATATACAGAATATCCCTTATTTGAAGTAAATGCAGGGATTATATCCTACGGTGGATCCTGCATTATCTATGTGTTTATAGTGTATAATGCACAATTGAGTGTACACAATAACGGCCAGTTTTACTAAACAAAACAATATCATCTTTCTAATACAGGGATTCTAATCACATAGCAATTGCTTCTACATTGGCCCCTTAAGTATATCAGTAATATGGTACACAAGAATGTAGGGCATTGTCAATTGATTTTAACCAATTATGTGGTGTTCTCATGTTTTAAAACATCCAGCTTGCCTGTCACTAATCAAGCTATGATTATGCGTCAGCCTATGTGACAACTAAGCTCTGGGGAGGAAGCTTTTTGTTTAAATAATTTTTATTGGTAATAGGTACAATGGTATCATATTGAGACAAAAATGAAATAACAATCTTGAGACATCACTAAGACATTTTACAAATGTAATAAGCATTAACAACCAATGACCTATCTTTTCTAGGGGTTATCAAAAATATATAAAATAATAAGAAGATAATAATATCAATATAATAGTAGTTGTGAGTGATTGGGGATAACCCTTGTAGATTAGCTAAGGAGGGGGGGGGAGGATAGGGGTTTAGGGTAGGAGGTAAAGGGGAGTATCCTATCAAAATCAGAATATTAAAGAATGAAGAATATTGCTTTGTTATCACATATCTTAATTTAATTTAAAGCTCCTATACACATTACCAGAAAAGGAAAAATGTTCCCATACTATAGAAGCACTTATTCTACAAGTCCTTCAGGTGTTATTGTAGGTCCCTTGTTCCCAAATGAACAGTATATTGGTTATCATATCTTGTTTCCCTAGATAGCAATAGTGCAGTTTCTCCAATGTAGTAATATGATTTACTTCTGATTTCCATTGGGCTATAGTAAGCATTTCTTGCGTCTTCCATAACCTGGGGATCAGCCTCTTGGCACAAGTTAACATTAAGAGAAGCAATTTCTTGCGATAGACACAGGAAAGCTTTGGGATGTGATTAAGGAGAATAATGTATGAAGTAAGGGAGATGTCTGTGCCCAAAATATTATTTATGTTTTGTTCCATTTGTTGCCAAAATTCAGCTAGGTTCCGGCAGAACCACCATATATGAGTCATGGTTCCTATTTCTCTGCATCTTTTCCAACAGCTAGAAGAAGCAGTGGGGTATATAATTATCAGTCGTTGCGGCGTTAGGTACCATCTGGCTAATATCTTATAGTTCAGCTCAGACATAATCAGGGAGATGGAGGAGGAGTGTGTGTGGCGAAAACACTGCTTCCAGGCATCTGTATCAAATTTATTTAGTAACTCCACGGTCCATCTAGCCAAGTATGTTGGGCGTTTTTCAGGGAAGGAGCCCCTAAGAATTTTATAAATCTGAGAAATATGTGCTCTTGAATTATTTGGGTTAGTGCATAACTGCTCAAACGGAGTTAGTGGTCTTAGTATGTCTGTTTTATGCAGACTATTATTAATGGCATGCCTAATTTGTAGGTACTCATACCAACAGTGGAATGGAGATCCCAGCTCGTCATTAAGTAAAAGTCTATCCTTAAGTCCCGAGGGGGTAGTGATTAAGTATATTGGCAGGTTCTGGAGGAGCTTATTGATATTGGTATGAGTGAAAAGGCTGTGTTTTGGGGGCGTGTCTGGGCACTCACGGCATACAGTCACGTTTTTTTAGGAGCTCCTGGTGAACCTGGGCGAATTAGCCACTTTATACTAGATAAAAGAATCAGAATCTTAGGAATAACCACAGTAGTTGAGAGCACTGAACTTTAACTCTCAGAAGGGAAATCTATCTGGTTATATTTATGATCTAGGAGCTCCAAACGGATCAGATGAGGCCTTAAGCAGCGGCCATCTTGCAACCCTTAACACAATAATA
Organism: Bombina bombina; assembly: GCF_027579735.1. NCBI lineage: Eukaryota > Metazoa > Chordata > Amphibia > Anura > Bombinatoridae > Bombina > Bombina bombina. The sequence continues at coordinate 960,338,190 of NC_069502.1, forward strand.
GATCTATCGCATAATGGAGATTACATGTACTGACATGTGGACTTTGCTTAAGACCCTTGAATCCAAGATGGACAGAGGATTCGCTGACCTCACTGCCATATGCCGATCTGTGAGGCGGGACCGGGCACTGCTGCCTAACAAGGAGGAGACATCAAGCAACGGAGGGGACATGCAACACTTAGAACAGCATCAAGTAGACATCCCCTATGATTCAGTTACGACTTCACGAGAACATCATCTATCCCCTCCTGATCCGCCACAATATGGAATACCTAGAAGAGCAAAAATCTTACACTCACCACTGAATGAGGCCGTTACCTGGTCTGATGCGGCCGGTCGACCGGGAAGCGGTCTAGCAGAAGGAGCTCTGACTTTGGATCCCATATGGCTGATAAAACATCCCTCAACTCCGGTTTCTCTGGCACTATTTACAATCTTCTTACCTGGCGCCCTTGATTCCTGTCCTCCGCCTGCGATCCAGATATCTGGAGATACCAGCCGCTTGGTCCCGGCACACAGTCATTCAGCACACAGTCACCGTCCCCTGTGCAGGTCTCTGCTTTCGGGAATACCACTACTCAGAATGGGGATTGGCTGAAGCTGGTAACTACGAGGCCAGAGACAGGCCTCATCTGACTAGTCAGGCTAAGATGTTTTTACAGCCTGACATAGTTAAAAGACTGTTGATTACATTAGTACTTGTTTACATGGGCTGCAGCTGTATGAACAGAACATTCGCAAGACCATAGTCGGTTGGGAGTAGGCTAATTTATAATAGTATTTACTGATACGGAGCTGTATAGTTCTGTCTAACACTAGATTGACTTCTGTGTTGTTTCATTTATTGCACCCATTGACACCTTCCCTGTCTTCTCATATGTTTTTCTTTAGCCGAGAGGTGGACATTGGGTGATAGAAGTTTTCACAGCAGCTCATGTTCATGTTCATTTAGTATATAAGCATATGTTTAAAAGTTATGTGTTTTATGTTGTATCACTTTCCAATGCTTTATTATTTTTCTTTTGGGATGTAATGGGGAATTATAGGATATTCATGAAGGGATTTACTGTATAAAAGGTGCTTCTTATTTACTGAGGGCTAGTTAAACTTTCAGTCATGTGATCACACCACCTTGTTACTTCTAGCTTGAGATAAAGGATGTTGTTAAGGCATTTGCACTCATCAAGAAAGCTACCCCTGAAAATTGCAGGCAAGATAGGATTTGTCACACAGTGCTACCTTTGTCTGGTCCATATCTGATGGACTATTTAGCTCTGATAACCTTATCCTTCTGAGGTGTTTTTCCTAACTATAGTGGGCATTGACAGTTTCCATCTATACACCTATAGTATTGCCCCTAGATGAGGAGTACTTTATAATTACCTAAACTTAGTTAAAAACATGCGTGTTAAAGTACTGATGTCTCATACAAAATTAAGATTCTAATCTCTAGGTCTTAGAATGTACACGTGGGGAACCCCCTATATAGGACTCATATTAGGTATTTCTAACTACTAGACCCCTCCTATCGATCTTAGGATCGTTCTATAACCCTCCTTCCCCTTCAAGTAGTTTAAAGGCTATGAAATAACAATAGAAACATTCTCTTCTAGACTAATAAACCAGATTTAGCGCCCCCATATCAATACCCATGTCCTATGCTCTACAACATAATCCCCCCCAGGATATAAATAGAAACCTTTGACTCCTCCTCCAGCTTTCATTGCTATACCTAACCTTACCCTACAGATACACATAACTCATAAGATACCTCCCATAGCTCTGTTTTAGTCGTGACTCCCTATACATTTATAGCATACACAGTTTTACAAATAAGCCCAATCCGCAGCCCTGTCAAGGCAGGCTCCGCCCTCCCTTCTTTCTCCTCCCCCTCCCCTCCCCCTCATAATTCGAGTGGCTCTTGCCCACTGCAATCCCTCTTCTTTCCGGTTCACTACGGCCTGCCTATGGCCATCCTACATCCTGATCCCCACAGCACTATAGAAATTTCAACTCTATTCATGTTATAGGTGTGGGGATCAGACCTCAGATCTCCATTATTAAAACATAAAATGACAACTCTTTAGACACAACTTAGGTTTTCTCTTGTTAAAGCTGGTTTTTTTTTCTACTAACACTATTACAGTTATCTTTATAGGCCCAAAAATTTGTGACTCAACTAGATGCCTAGAACAGTTACCCCTCCTACCAGCCACATAGCTACATTATGTGTCACAATATTTTGTTTTGTACTCTAATGTTAACTTTATGTATGGGCAAATGTTGTTCCTTGTATTACTTTTGCTTTTTGAAACTTCAATAAAAAATAAAATAAAAAAAAATAAAAAAGGCTGTGTTTTAGAAACAGGTGGTTACGGAATAAGGGGGTAAGAGGGGATATTATTGTTGATAGTCCCTTCACATGTGAGACGACATAATCCCATATCTCGAGAGTAGTTCTGATGTATTCATCGTACTGTAATATATGGGGTCTAGAGTCTTTAGGGAGCCAGGGTATATCTCTCATGTGTTTAGTCTGAGATATATGGCTCTCCATCTGTATCCATAGATTTGAGGAAGGTGAGTGGTTCCATGCAACTATTCTAGCTAGATGCGTTGCCCTATAATAGTTAGTAATATTGGGGACGTTAAGACCTCCATCTGCTTTACTAAGGTATAAAGTATGCTGAGCAATTCTTGGGCGTTTATAGGACCAAATAAAAGAGTTTATCAACTTTTGTTGCGTCTGAAGGTAAGATTTAGGCAATGCCATTGGTAGCGTTTGGAACAGGTATAGGTATTTGGGGATTACCATCATTTTTACCGTGTTGATCCTACCAAGCCATGATAGGTGTCCCTGTCTATGCCAAGACTCTAGCAAATTTTTAACACTCAGTTGGAGAGCCGTGAAGTTGTCGGAGATTAGTTTGTGAGCGTCTTTAGGAATTGTCAGGCCTAGGTATTTAAGCTTGTCTGTGATAACAAACTTCGTCTGCTGTGTTACAGTCAATATCTCATGGGGTTTTAAATTAATTGGCATAAGTCCCGACTTTTCCATATTAATGGAAAAGTTGGAGACTTGTTTGTAGTTTTCCAGTGTCTCTACTAGAGCAGGTAAGGTAGTCGCTGGTGATCGGAGTGTAAGAATCACGTTGTCCGCGAACAGGAGGAATTTCTGAGTGATATCGCCGTATTCTAGGCCTTGAATATGTAGGTTATTTCTAATTTGTATCGCCAGGATTTCAACCCTGAGGGCAAAAAGTAGGGGTGAAAGTGGGCACCCTTGGCGTGTGCCATTTGATATAGAAAAAGAGTGGGAGATGGTATTATTTATTTTAACTTTTGCACAGGGGTTGTGGTATAGGGCTTGTATTCTAGCAATAAATATTTTAGAGAAGCCGAATTTTGACAGGGTGTTCCACATAAACTGCCAGTCCACCTTGTCAAAAGCTTTTTCCGCGTCTGTGGAGAGCAAAACTAGAAGTGTATGATGATTATGAGCGTGTTGTAAGGAATGGAGTAATCTTATAGTATTGTCTTTTGCCTCCCTACCCCTGATGAAGCCCACCTGATCCGGGTGAATAATTTTAGGTAGAATGGAATTCATTCGGTTTGCCAGGATTTTAGCGTATATTTTCATGTCTAAATTTATAAGTGATATAGGTCTATAGTTACCAACTAGATCTGTAGCTTTACCTGGTTTTGGAACGACTGTAATCATTGCCTCCAAAAGAGAACTAGGGAGGGAATTGCCTCGGTCTATGTCAAGAAAGAGGAAGTGAAGATGTGGGCCTATCTGTTCTCGAAGGAGTTGATAGAATTTTGCCATGAGGCCGTCTGGGTCCGGTGATTTACCATTAAGTAATGACTTAATTACTGAAAAGACGTCCTGCAATGTTATAGGAGAATCCAAGAATTGCTTGTCTTCTTCCGAGATAGAAGGGGCGTCTACTGTAGTTAAGTATGCTTCTAATTGTTCCAACTTATCTAGTGTTGTGGTGCCCTTTATATTATATAAATTTGATAGTAGGAAACAAATGGGCTAGTGATCTCCTCGTTTGTGTGTGTGATTTCCCCTGTGGTTTGTCTAAGAGATTTAATAAAGGTAGAGTATTTTTGCTTTTTAAGAGACCTGGCTAGGAGACGGCCTGCTTTGTTACTTTCCACAAAGAATTTAGATTTAGTGGTTAGCGCTCTCATATGAGCCTTCTGTATAAGAAACTTGTTGAGGTTTTCCCTAGCTTCAGTTAGTTTAGCAAGTTTTGAGGTAGATGTTGGGTCAGCTTTAAGGGCTACTTCCTGGGTAGCCAGGTCTCTTGTCAAAGAGGTGAATTGGGATGCGTGTAATTTTCGTTGTTTTGCATTATACTTTATTAGTATCCCACAGATATAACATTTATATGCCTCCCAATTGTTCGTGAACGGCGTGTCCTCAGGTTTATTTAGAGTAAAGTATTTGTCTGTGTATTTTTTAATGTCATCTACCGTTTCCTGGTTGGTAAGTAATTAATCATGTGTTACGTGGTTTATTGGACTATTTGAATATGGTGGACACCATACTATGGTCAGTCCAGGAGGTATGGGTGATCTTAGAGTGTACAAGATTTGAAAGAAAATTCTGGTCACAGAGAATGTAGTCCAACCTTGAGTAAGAATGTTGTGGGTGGGAGAAAAAGGTGTAGTCCCTCTTAGTTGTATGCGCTATCCTCCCGGTGTCAAACAAATTCAGGGATTGTATGGCTGCGCAGTTGGACCTTAAGGTGTTATTGCGCAGATATGACCTCCAGTTAGACGTGTCTATTGCAGGGTTTAAGGGGAAATTGAAATCTCCTCCTAGTATAATCGGCCCTTTAGCCATATCTAGTATTGTATTGATCAAAGGCCTGAAATCTCCTCCTAGTATAATCGGCCCTTTAGCCATATCTAGTATTGTATTGATCAAAGGCCTGTAAAAATGAGGGGTAGGTTTATTTGGGGCATAAATGTTGACCAAAGTAATTGGAGTGCCATAACACAAACCTATCAGAATTAAGATTCTACCCTCTTTGTCTGCAAATTTTTGTAGGAGTTCGAAGGGTAAGTTTCTTCTAAAGGAAATGCTAACTCCGTTTTTCCTATGAGTATCTGAATTGCAAAAATGCTGGTCAAAATATCTCTTAGAAAGTATAGGTTCATGATTCTTTTTAAAATGTGTTTATTGGGTCATAATGATATCTATTTTTCTTTTGTGAAAGTCGTGGAAAGCAATCGAGCGCTTCTCCGCTGAGAGAAAGCCCTTGACATTTTAGGTTGCAATGTGAAGGGTATCTCCCTCCTAACAGGATACTTGAGTCATTATAAGCTGCTATTTCTGGTACGGTTATTCTAGGGAGCTAAGGTATTCTGGTTCGGATACTGGGAGGGGTTAGGTGAGGTTGACTAGGGTATTAGGGTAATCAAATATTGAGAAGTGGAATATATAAGTAGCTGTGGGCTAAATATATAAATAATAATAGTAAGGGGGAAAAAGTATCTATAAATAGCAATTTTAGCTCAGACGTCGCGTCAGTATTGAAACCGCACGAATCTGGGCTATATATAAATGAATAAAAATAACAATAATTATAGTAGAATTATAATAATTTGGGAGCTTTTTTTTAGAAACTGGGCGTCACGTCAATTCAGAGCTATAGATGTGCTGTTTGTACAATGGGGACTTGTGTTTGGAAACAGTCGTCTATGGCAGATTGATTAATTCAAAGGGTCTTAGTGGCGCATTTGTAAGTCTGTGTATGTAACTCTTAGCTGTGACAGAGTCAGATACTATACTACTGGTGCGATGCCCTGGGGAGAAGTGCAAGTTCCCTGTATAGAACTATATTAATATAGCATTCATATTTCCCTTGTTAAAGAACGTTTTTTGCGTCCTAGAGTGCATCATATGTTAGATAGTGGGGAGTGTGACCTAAATTAGTGCTAAGATAACTAAATAAGCAAAGATGCTCATATTCCATAATGTCTATGTCAACTGGACGTATTTTGGTAGGGGTCGGTAAGGCATAGAAAGTATTCTATGTAGAAAATGGGTGTTGAATCAACAGTTTACGTTACAATCTTAAATAAGTATATAAAAATCAATATTATAACTCAGAGTTATTTCAACAGGTATGAATTGTGTCGTCCTCCACATTTAACCAAGACTAGTAATACATTCAGAAAGTGAAGTGGGTTAACCAGCTATCCCAAGTCTCATGCAGATTTAGTACACATATCTGTAAACTAATTGTTCTCAAGTAATAGTGAACATTTAAAAAATTTTGATCTGAAAGTGTTCATTCAACTCAAATCATAACAAAAACTGTGTAGGAATATATGTAACAGCATCAACTTATAAACAAAAGTTCAAACTTGTGTTTAACTTGAGAAATTGAACTTAACATTAAAGATGCATTTTGTAACCTTTAATCAAGATAGTCTCTCCTCTTTGGAGGTCTGTTTTCCATCGCCTAAATAGGCTCAGCGGAAGAGAAAGGAAGAATCAAGTCCACAAACACAACATCTGCAGTATTGAACATTTAAGGGGGAAGAAAACAGTTAATTAATTATAGTTACTCATCCTGGAGAGTCTGCGTCCATTCTTTCGTTATTGACTTGAGGTACTTGTCTTCTCTTATTCTGCTTGGATATAACCTCTGGCCCAGGATGTCTTTGTGGTTTAGGGCCATCTTGTCTATTCTGCTGCCTGTGAGAAGATGGAAGGTTTCCATTACCAGGCTGTGAGATATTCAAAAGGTTGCAGAATCTGTTAACCTCAGACATTACTATCACCGATACAGGGAAGCCCCACCTGTAGGGAATATGCAATGTTCGTAGATGGGAAGTCAAAACTTGATAGTCTCTCCGTTTTTGTAATGTACGTAAGGATAGATCCTGAAATATTTGTATTTTATGTCCCTGGAAGTTTATTAGTTTTCTTTTCCTAGTTATATTGTATATCTCCTCTTTTTGTCTATAATTTTGGAAATGCACTACAATGTCTCTTGGCGGGGCATCATCTGCCGGCTTCGGGCGGAGTGCTCGGTGCGCCCTGTCTAAAGGGATAGTAGTGTTTTCTGTAGTATTATCTCCCAGTATGTCGGCAAACAATGCCTGTAGGTAGTCTTGGATTTCACTGTTCAGGACTGTTTCTGGAATCCTACGGAAGCGCAGATTTCCTCTTCTGGAGCGATTTTCTAAATCGTCTATTTTGTCTTCCAGGTCAGTGATATGTTGGAGTTGCTGCATCTGATTGGATGAGAGATTCGCCAACTTTTGTGCTACAACATATTCATGCTCTTCTAAGGTGTCCACTCTGTGGCCAAGTTCATTGATCTCCTTTTTTTAGGTCAGCACACTCATCCTTGATACAGGATTTGACCTGCTCAATTAAGGCTCCCATGGCTTTATATGTAATTAGGGTATCATCATTGTGTAGCTGCACTGAAGGTGGTGTATTGTTCAAACTTGTGGATGTATCTTCTTGATCATCTTCTATGGGATTCTGTGGGGATTCAGCATCTTTGTTTTTAGTAGTTTGGTCTGTTTGTTTAAAAAAAGCATGTACTGCACCTTGACTGGATTGTGATGGTTTCTGCATTTTATCCTGTCAAGGATTTTTCCTTTGCGACATATTTGCCACTATATGCGATCACCTTGTTGAATTTGCTTAATGCCAAAGTGAGACACTATACCCCCAGGGGACTTTACCCTCACAGGGTGATCACAGTAAAAGGCAAATGGGGTATGACCCGCCACTACTCAGAGTGGCGGGAAAGGGGATAGGGGTATGTATCTAGATTGATAAGAAAAACTGACTACAGCAAAATATTACTGAAGGTTTATGAGGTTACATAGAACTCACAGTCCAGAATGGGTGGTTAGTGGTGTGTACCTTCAGTATTTGGGTTGTTGTATTTATATGTAGGACAATAATTCACAGGCTGCTCAGGTAATTGCTGCTAAACAATCAGCTATATATATGGTAGATCAGTTACAGAAGGAATCGTGTCCTCAGTGTTTAAGAACTCACTATAAGAGATAAGTGGAATATTAATGGGTACAAGTAGTATAAGTGGCGTAGTAATGGACTGAAGACCGTGTCTTTGCCTCTGTCTTATGGTAAACACTAGAATCAAATTCAGTGATGTCCCTCAGCTGTTTGACAGGCTCCGTTTTATTTTAGAGCTGCGTCACATTTATTACTCTTTGCTTGGTCAGAAACGTGTGCCTTTGGTTAACTGTCTCTGTATGTGTTGTGCGGTTATAGGCCGTTTAGTGCTGTCCCTCGCCGTATCAGTTATTCAATGACACGTTTACATATAGAGCAGTGCCTGCGATATTTGAGTCTTACCGGTCACCTCGTTAACTGCGTGGGGAGAGGTTCCGTCGAAAGAGCCGCACTCAGTAGCCGATGCCCTTGTCAGCTGGTGTCAGGTGCCGAACAAAAAGATCGCTGGTGTTTGTGAGGCCTGGTGTAACAACACTTGCAGCACTAAGTCCGTTGTGTGAGCCACAGATCTTTCAGCCTATTGTTCCGGCGATAGGGCCATAAAACAGAGCCAGAAATCCTTCCAATGTAAATGTAGGAGCCTTAAACTGAGTTCTCCTCCAATTGACAACAGTTCTAGCTGCTAATCCATGCTTTTATTGACCTCAACACCCGGTCTGCATTCGGAGCCTCAGTGTATTGCGGCCATCATGGTCGGCCGTTCGCTCCGCCCCCCTGGGGAGTAAGCTTTTATGTCTCTGTAATGGATTGCCATTGTTTTTAAGGAATTATCACAATAAAGATTTGTTTTTATTTAAGCAAAGACCCAAGGATTTTCTCTTCTGTTCAACCCTTAATGAACTTATTCTGGCAGATATAATCGTCACCCCATAAACCAAGAACTGGTTAGTGACAAATAATATGATCAGTAGTATGATCAGAAACATCAGAGACTTATATCTAATAGAGATGCATATATTAGCCCAATCGGCTTTAGTAACAAACGATACATAGATACATAAAGTGGCAAATAGCCTGTAAAGGTAGGCTGCAAAGTCAAATCCCAGACAGAAATCAGAGATGTTGGCCTTGAAGAGAATTGATAAAATCTATCAATAATGATAGAGGGTACCCTATACAAGGGTATTGCATCTCATTTTATTGGGAATGTTTAGAGGAAACAGCGCCATTCAAGCATCACATTTAGTCCTTTGGGACTTAGAGTGTCTAGTTTGTGGATCCATCTGGATTCTAAATGGATTAGTTTCTTGTCCCTGTCCCTACCTCGTTTTAGGGGCGGTACATGATTGATTATCATGGTTCTTAATTGTGATACAGAGTGTCCCATTTCGGCAAAGCGTCTTTGGACCAGTTGGTCAGAGGAACCCTTGTCTATGGTGGGTCTTATGGCAGAGCGGTGGTTAGCCATCCTTATTCTCATGGTGTCACTCGTCTTACCTACATAATAAAGTCACATACACAAATGATGATATAGATTATGTGTGTGGTAGTGCAGGAGACATGATGTTTAATCATTACATTTTTGTTTGTATGTCGATGATGGAATGTTTTTCCAGGGATCAGACAGTTGCAAGTGGTGCAACTCACACAGCGGTAACAGCCTGGTTTTTTGGATGGTAACCATGTTCTCTGTGTTACCTTGTCACCCATATCAGGTCTCATCAACTGATCCTTCAGGTTAATATCTCTGCGGAAACCCACTAATGTTGGGTCAAAGTCTCCAAATGGTAAATTTGGATCAGATTTTACAATGTCCCAGTGTTTGCGTAAGATGGAATTAACCAGTTTCTTGTCTGGTTGTATGTCATAGTGAAGGTAAGACTTTTATGGTCTGTTTTGATCGGTTTGTATTTAGCATCTAATGCTTTCTTTTTGGATTCCATTAGCAATTTTGCACCATAGCCTCTCTGTATGAATCTCTGTTCCATTTCTTTGATTTGTGTTTTTTTTGTTATCATCTAAGGTGTTATTTCCTATCACTCTGTCAAATTGTGCTTTGGGAATTGCACATATTGCTGGCAGATGACAGTTCTTACCATGAAGGATTGAATTCCTGTCAGTTTGTTTTCTGTACAAAGAAGTACCCAATTTTTGTTAATTGTTAATGTCTAAGGTGACAAGAATGTCATGTGAAGTGATATCATGTAGGGTATTTAGTTTGAAGATTAAATGTCCCATATATAAGATGGCATGTGTAGGACTAATGGCTGTAGAATGAAATCTACATACTGTGCTATTGGCTGTAGCAGCCCCTGACCAAAACTATGGGACGGCCTGGTGGATTAAGAGCAACAGCCTGGTTGCTGACTGGAATGTGAGAGTGCCTGCCTTCTTCAATATATATTACAGGCTCCATTTACTTCGGCGGGTGCACAGATGCAACTCAGTTATTGAAAACCATGGCTTAAAAATACTGTTTAGATAGAATTACAGACAATACTACCAAACATTTTACTCCTAACAGGTTAGAGTTACACAAACCTAATGTCACAGTGATTGTTTACATAAAAGGACGCAAGCACAAAACAAATACTGAACACAGTGCTTATGGAATACTGTAGTCATCACATTAGTTAAGAGTTGAAAATTACCAAACACTATTAAAGCAGAATACTTAGACAGAAAGAGAACCCACTTATCCAGACACCAGGAAGATGCTGAACAGAACCAATATATCAGCCATACGCCAAGCGACTAACACCGACGACCTCATCATCTACCATCAAAAAACCAGTTCTCATATTGAAACACTGTAACTTTCATAACCCAACTACCAGAGACAAAACTAAGCATTGATACATTTAGAGCTAAACAATATAATACCACACTATTTACAAAAAGACTAACATATCGCCATAAGTAGTCACGGCTTAAAAGCGGCATCTTGGCCAAACTCCCGAGCCATAGGCCTTGTCAGCCTGTATACAAACGCTCACTGCAGCCAGAATATATAGCTGCAGTACTCAAATTACAACAGGTCATAGAACATTTCTAAACCACTAGGATCACAAGTGGGAAGTCATGTGCCGAGTCCTCATCACGTGTTAAGTCATAGCACAATTCAATTAAACTCATATACCTAAATTATTACGGTGTAAGCCAAAGGATCACAACATCACATCACATCACAGAAATATATACTTAGAGACATTGATATTAAATCTCTCTCCCATAGGTAGGAGTGAGCCTATCAGTAAACACATGTCTTACAGGGAGTATAAGACCCATCATAAAGAGGCATCCTGAGCAGAGTATTGAACCCTTTACTAAATGGTATGTCAATAGAAAACCACTGTTAACGCCTACTAGGAAATAGTATAACAAATTTCAGCCAATGCTGATTTACTCATTACATACTTCTACTCCATAGCTGCAGGTATTGAACCGTATATTAAAAGCCGTGACTGGTCTTATATCAAACCCACTAATGGTACACCTCTAAGAGATACAACAAGCATACTAGTCCATAGATCATGGACACAAATACATCAAAGAAATTAATTAAAAATGAGGATGTGGTTATCAATCTCAGCAGCAGAGCTCTCATGAAAGATGAAATAGAACTTTTGGCTAAGGGCTTAAATTATGTACCGACTCCCAAAGTGGATTTGTTTGATAATATCGTTGATATTCACAAACTACAGTGGACACTCAAATTGAAGGAACACTCATAAAGGTCTATCAAAAAAAATCTACCTTTCAACCAAAAAACACTCTACTATTAAAACGTTCACCAATGTGTGTATTAGAGAGATTGATAAACTTTACAGCACAGGTGGAAACGTGAGAACCAACTTGAGTAGTCAGGAGTGGAGGGCCTTGCAAAGTCTAAAGAAGGATGATTCCATAATCATTCACCCCGCCAATAAGGGAGGGGCCATAGTGATTCTGGACTATACGTTCTATAGATCTGAGTTATTGGGCCAACTAAGTGATAACGATACATTATTATTATGATTATTATCGGTTATTTGTTGAGCGCCAACAGATTCCACAGCGCTTTAAAAAAGTTACCATTTAACCTCACGAAAATGTATAAGGAAAAGTTGTATAACAGCTTGACCTTTGCTCTGAACTGTGGCTACATTTAAAGATCTATGTTTGAGTGTCTCAAGAATGAACATCTGATATATCCCATCATTTACACCATCCCAAAGATACATAAAGATTTAGTGAACCCCCTGGTTGCCCAATGGTCTCGTCTGAAGGATCCCTTTTTCAAAATGTGGCCAAATACATTGACTTCTTCTTGCAAGATGTTGTTAGAACCACTGAGGCATTCCTCCTTGATTCCATCGAGCTTATACAGTTACTAAAAGACAGAGTGTTTCCTAAACATTGCATACTGGTAACTCTGGACGTCAACAGCCTCTACACTATTATTCCTCATGATATAGGTTTGGAGGCAGTCCGACAGACACTTTTCAAATATGACCAGTACACTGGCCCTCTGATTGAGCTACTACTGGACTGGTTATTGATGTGTTTATCACATAATTATTTCAGGTTCAAGGATAAGTTCTATCTCCAGCTTGGCCACATCCTATGCCAATCTATTCATGTCTTGGTTCAAGAACAAATATATTTTCACCGTCAGAAACCCAAATGTCCTACTATATATAAGATACATTGATGACCTCTTTATGTTATGGGGTGGCAGCCTTGACGATATAATCAATTGGATTGAGGCATTAAACAGTTGTGAACTTTCCGTCAAACTTAAAAGTGAAAGTGATGTTAGACAGATACATTTCCTTTATTTATGTATCGTTAAAGAGGACATTGAATTGGGTTGTTTGTTAAAAACCACCTTGTACTCTAAGCCTACAAACAGAAACACCCTGCTGCAGTTCAGTAGCCATCATCCCATCCAGTTTAAAAAAGGCATCTTTAAGTCTCAATTTTTTAGAGTAATTCATAACAATTCTGATCCTAACTCGAAACAACAATTACAAGATATGAGAACTAAATTCATCAGTAGGGGATACCATTCTAGCATTGTTGATGATATTCTGCAACAGCTTGATCATTTGGATCAACCCACTTTAATTCAGAGGAAGAATAAGCCTAGTGCAGGTCATAAAGACCAAAATATTACTTTCATCACAAATTATATGCCTGATACTAGACAAATAGGTGAAGTAGGGAGGCCTGGATTCTGCCGTTTAAGGAAACTCCTTCTCCTAGGGTAGTTCATAGAAATGTATGTAGTATTAAATCAATGTTGATGAAAACCGACCCCTGGAAGAAGAAGCTGTCCTGGCTGCAGAAGGTTAAGAATGGCTCCTATAAGTGCGGCAGTTGTGTAACCTGTAATACGCTATTAATTAGAGAGAAATTTCAACATCCAAATAAAGTAAAAACCTACTGGATCAAACACCGCCTTACGTGCATATCGGACTATGTGGTATATTTCCTCTCTTGCCCATGTGGCCGGTTTTATGTAGGAAAGACCTGCACCTCCTTCAGGGAGAGACTTGCAAATCACAAGAGTGCCATTAGAACTGCTTTTAAGGATGGCAGCTTTGACCAGCCAGTGGCCAGACATTTTTTAGAACACAAACATCCAGTTTCTGCCTTACGAACTATGCTCATTGATAGAGTAGCCCCCCTGAAGCGAGGTGGTGACAGGGAGAAGGATCTCCTCAAATGTGAATCTCGCTGGATTTTCAGGCTCAATACCCTTTCTCCAATTGGTCTAAATGTACACCTTGACTATACTCTATTCTATTGATATTTTGACAAATTAGCTTATGAGTGGTTGTGATCAGTGATATTCCCAAATGTGTAAATATTGGTGTATTGTTATTTGTTGGCTGGTGGTGACCTATGCTAAGCTAGTTCAAGCAGTGATTAGCGACATATGCCTAGTTTGGTAGGTTTGGCCAGAGACAGTGCGTTATCTCATCACATGATTGTATAGACATGTCCTATGGTTCTAGTGTACAGCAGATTCTGTTTTACACAGCAAAAGCTGGACTAATTGGTTATTGTCTTTCTTTGTGGCCATGAACTATGGACTAGTATGCTCATTGTCTCTCTTTGAGGTGTACCATTAGTGGGTTTGATATGGGACCAGTCAAGGCTTTTAATATGCGGTTCAATACCTGCAGCTATGGAGTAGAAGTATGTAATGAGTAAATCATCATTGGCTAAAATTTGTTATACCGTTTCCTAGTAGGTCATTAACAGTGGTTTTCTATTGACATACCATTTAGTAAAAGGTTCAATACTCTGCTCGGGATGCCTCTTTATGATGGGTCTTATACTCCCTGCAGGGCATGTGTTTACTGATAGGCTCACTCCCACCTATGGAGGTGTGTCTATGGTGGGTGTGGCTTGGGCGCCGTATCGGCAGAGGCTGAGAGGTTTAATATCAGTATCTCTAAGTAAATATTTATATGATGTGATGTTATGATCCTTTGGCTTACACCGTAATAATTTAGGTATATGAGTTTAATTGAATTGCGTTGTGATTTAGCACGTGATGAGGGCTCGGCACATGACTTTCCACCTGTGATCCTAGTGGTTTAGACATGACCTATGACCTGTTGTGATCTAAGTACTGCGGCTATATATTCTGGCTGCAGTGAGCGTTTGAATACAGGCTGACAAGGCCTATGGCTCAGGAGTTCAGCCGAGATGCCGCTTTGAAGCCGTGACTACTTATGGCGATATGTGAGTCTTTTTGTAAACAGTGTGGCATTATATATTGTTTAGCTCTTAATGTATCAATGCTTAGTTTTGTCTCTGGTAGTTGGGTTATGATAGTTACAGTGTTTTAATATGAGATTGTGTTTTTGATGGTAGATAACGAGGTCGTCGGTGTTGGTAGCTTGGCGTATGGCTGATATATTGGTTCTGTTTGGTATCTTCCTGGTGTCTGGATAAGCAGGTTTTCTTTCTATCTGAGTATTCTGCTTTAATAGTATTTATTGTATGGTAATTTTCAACTCTTAACTAATGTGGTAACTACTGTATTGCATAAGCACAGTGTTCAGTATTTGTTTTGTGCTCTTGTCCTTTTATGTAAACAGTCACTTCGACATTAGGTTTGTGTAACTCTAGGAGTAAAATGTTTGGTAGTATGGTTGGTGGTTCTATCTAAACAGTATTTTTAAGCCACGGTTTTCAATGTCTGAGTTGCATCTGTGCACCCACCAAAGTAAATGGAGCCATCACCGGTATGATTTTTGTGCACTGTTTCTCTTATGATTGATATTATGCCCCTTAGAATGGTAGCATGTTGCTTGTTGTATCGGCTAGATAATGTTTTTTTTTCTATGTGTGTTTAGAGTTTTGTTGCAGTGGTTGGATGCGCTGATTACATTGGCTCCAGACAATTTGACATGTATGTTTATTAATGTTTTTAAATCATTAAATGTTGTAAGGTTTGAGGGTTCACACCACTGTATATTGTATCTATGTTTTGAAATTGTTTGTTTTTGTTTTGCATTTTTAGAACAAATTGTCCAATGCAGGGCCGAAACGTCGACAGTTGATCTGTTTTTACATGAAATGGAAATAAATATTGAATAAGTTTTATTATGGACTTGAGGAATGTACCCGGGTTTTGAGTACAGCTGATTGGTTGGAGTTCTGGGCCGCTGGCTATCTATTATATAAATATATATTTTTTATTCTTATATATTTTCTGCAGAGTAGGATTCCCCCTTAGCCCCTAAACTCCTTGATCCCCTCCAAACAGCTCTTTAAGCCTCCCCTACCATAATTATTTGCGTCATCTTAGGTACATTTATTTTTTTATTCATTTTTTGTAGTGTAGTGTTTCCCCTCCCGTGATCCTTAGTTAGGGACCCCCACATCCCCTTTTCTGTAGTGTAGCTGCCCATCCCTCCCTGTCCTTTATTTTTTTTTTCCTGTAGAGTAAGGCGCTACCATTCTTTCCCCCTTTCTCCGCTGGCACCAGCAGGGATCGTTATAGAAAAGTAATTTGAAAATTCAATTCACCCTGTACTATATTGAAAACGCATATGTTGCTCCAAAATGTAAGGAAAGAAAACCCAGAATATGATAGGCAGTCTGTATTGTATTAACAACAAAAAGGTATCAAATAAAGTGCAAGGTGCTAAAAAGAAACTCTCAAGTTCCTTGGTATATCACTCATTCACTCGCTCCAGCGTGGACAATGGAGATCTCACTCACCCAATCCAATGGAGAAGGCGGGTATCGCCATTCGCGGCTGTAGATTCAATCCGGACGCCTCTAAGGGGGCTCGGCCCAATTCCGGCCAATGGAACACACTCTGGAACGAGGCAGAGATCCCTTGCTCCGCCTCAACTTATTCCAGACACTTGTTCCTCCGATAGAATACAGTATCCCTCCGCCAGTGACGTAGTGAAAAACAGTTCCTGCTAGCAATAGGGAACTGCCAAATGTAGAGAAGCACACAATGCAATCCTCTTTGAAGAGTATAAGCTCGTAATGCACAGCAGGTTCTCACACCAGTGGGTTAATTTTATACACTGTTGGTATTGGTTAAACTTGAAGGCGTTGTTTTTTATGTGTGCACCAATCACATTTGTTTTAACTAGTTTTAAGCAGGTGTGGAGCACAGCACAGTAGGCTATGACTACGGATTTCATCCGAAACGCGTAAGCCAGACTGTGCTGCGCCTTCTACACCATACCCTATCCTTGCTGTGTTTGCCGGTTTTAAACTGAATAAATAAAGGAATTAATTTTAAGGAAACAGCCTCCACTTTCTCTTTTCAAGCTCCAAAATGTATGCATATTATTTTGCATTAACGGTGCCCTCACAGATAATAATAATAATAATTTGCGATTTATATAGCGCTTTTCTCCCTGTGAGACTCAAAGCACTTTACAAATATACCAACATAAGACATAAAAGTTAGGAGTTTCTGAAGGTCAGATAAGCGGACTGAATGCCTGATGAAAGAGGTGGGTCTTTAGCTTTTTTTTAAATGTCTGTAAGGACGGTGCCTCTCTGATTGTGCACGGTAAAGAGTTCCAGAAAGTAGGGGCAGCGTGGCAGAATGCTCTGGAGCCTGAGTTTGTCCTTATTCTTGGCACTGAGAGGAGGGATGTGTTGGCTGACCTAAGTGAACGGGATGGGATGTAGGGTGTCAGGAGCTCTTTTAGGTGCTGTGGGCCTTGGTTGTTTAAGGCTTTGAAGGTCAGCAGGCCAATTTTAAAATATGTTCGCCATTTAATTGGAAGCCAATGTAGGGAGTGGAGAATAGGTGTTATGTGGCAGGAGCGAGTTTGATTGGTCAATAGTCTGGCTGCTGCGTTTTGTACTGTCTGAAGGCGATGGAGTTCTTTTTTTGGGAGGCCCAAGTAAAGTGCATTGCAGTAATCTAGCCTAGAGGATACAAATGCATGGATTAATGTTGGCATATCATCCGGTGGAATTAAGTGTTGTATCCTGGCTATGTTATTCAGATGAAAGTAGGCAGATTTTATTACGGAGGAAATCTACTGTTTAAAAGATAGTCCAGCGTCAATCAGCACTCTGAGGTTTCGTACCTTTGCTGAACTAACAAGTTCAGAGCCTCCAAGCTCCAGGCCAGTTTGGTGATCGTGGGATATTTTTGATGCCCGGGGTCCCCTCACTAAGAGTAACTCTGTTTTGTCCGGGTTCACTTTGAGACAGCTAGCATTCATCCATTCTATGAGGTCTGTTAAGCAACTTTTTATGCGGTCTGTAGTATCTGGAGCAAAGGAGAAGTAGAGTTGTGTGTCATCAGCGTAACAATGATACCTTAGGCCATGTCGGTTAATGATGTCCCTCAGTGGTAGTAAGTAAATTGCGAATAGTATGGGAGACAGGATAGATCCTTGTGGAACTCCGCAGGCCAGTTCTGTTGGTGCTGATGAGCTTGATCCTGATATTACTCTCTGTGATCTACCAGCGAGGAAAGATTTAAACCAGTTAAAGACTGTGCCTCCTAGACCACAGATGTACTGCAAGTGCTCTATTAGAATCCTATGGTCAATGGTATCAAATGCAGCTGAGAGATCCAGGAGGATTAGAATGGAGTAATCACCTTTGTCTCTTGCCATAAGGAGATCATTTAGCACTCGGACTAGCGCTGTTTCAGTGCTGTGGCGGCATCTGAAGCCTGACTGGAAAGGATCGAATATGTTTAGGCGTTATAGATGGGCTTCCAGTTGAGTTGCCACTTTTTTCAATTATTTTCCCCAAAAATGGGAGGTTGGATACTGGTCTGTAATTAGTCATGCAGTCTGGGTCTAATAAAGGTTTCTTTAGGAGTGGTTTTACCACAGCTTCTTTTAGAGGATCTGGAAAGTCTCCTGTTTTTAGTGAACACTGCACTATCTGGCATTCCATTGTAGTGGTTCTGGTGTGTAACTGTTTGCCTGCTGTGATAGCGGTTCGGATTGAGGAAATCTTGTCTCTGACGAAGTTCACAAATGCTTCACATTTATCCTGAGAAAAGTTGGTGGGGCTAAGCATGCATGCTGGTTTGCAGAGCCTTTCTACTGTGCGAAACAGTTGCCTGGGTCTATTGTGGGAGAGTGCAATTTTGCGTGATAAAAATGAAGATTGTTTTCTGAGTTATCTTGGATTGATATTTATTTAGATGTTTGGTAAGAGCTTACGTCCTGTTCTTTTCATTTCTCTGATGGAGCTATCAAACCACAGTGCATTGTTGTGGGTTTGGACAGTGCGTATGCAAGATGGTGCAATGCTTTCTAGGGTGTCTCTCATGGTTTTGTTGTAGAGTCAGCCTAAGGAGCTGGGGTCTTCGCAGGTGCCCATTAATTCACTTAGATCCATATGTGATGCTACATCCAGTGGTGTCACCCCTTTTAATGAGCGGTGTTTGACCAGGTTCTGAGGCTGGTGTCTGGTTGATTGTGATACAATGGATGGTGGTCTGACCAGGTAACTGGGTTTACAGTTACTGGTGACACTTCTCGTCCAGACTGAAACACTAGATCAAGTGTATGACCTTTTCTGTGGGTGGGAGTGGTGACTATTTGTGTAAAGCCGAGTGTACTCATCAAGCTGAGGAGATCCTGCCCAAGCAGGGATAGGGTGTTGTCAATCCAAGTGTTGAAGTCTCCTAATATAAGCCATCTGGGGTGTTCAAGGAATAAACCAGCCAAAAGGTCTGGGAGTTCCTGAAGAAATCTCTTCCCATCTCCTGGGGGTCTGTATATTATCAGTATTCGGAATCCTCTCTCTATTGAGAGGCTGGCAGCTACACATTCAAAAGATTGGGTTTTGTGGACTGATATTGGTCTGGGATTTAAGGATGATTTTGCACAGATCATAACTCCGCCTCCCTTGCGATCTTGTCTCGGGCGGTGGAACACTGTGTAATTGTCTGGAATAGCTGCCTCTAGAATAGGCCCTGCATTTTCATCTAACCATGATTTTGTGATGCATGCTATTTCGCATGTTTCAAAAAGGTCAGAAATAATAGCTGTTTTGTTCTTTATTGATCTGGCATTGCATAGGATTGCTCTGATAGGACAGTCTTGGGATTCTGAGTTTTTGCTCTGTACTTTGGAGACAACGTGTCTTCTAATAGGGATCACACAAAGAGATTTTCTTGATTTGATAGGGCGGTTTTTGTGGCTTTTAGGTTGGATCACTTCAATTGGGCTTGCGGGTGGACAGGGTGGTGGGGCAGTTGTGATAGTGTCAGGATATAGAACTTTAAATTTTGATTTTCCTCCACGACAGCCCCTGTCAGTCCCTTTGAAAATGCTGAGTGATTTTAGGGTAGCCACTAGTGAGGGACTGAGTGCTGCGACCGCTTTTTGGGGTCTTAAGGAGTGCAGATGTGAGGGTGTATAGGTGGTCATTCCCTCTGCAGTGAAGGGGTTAAAATAGCTTCTAGTATTTGTAGGAATGTTAGCAGTGGGAGCTGGTAACATTGCCCTGCTCTATAGGATTATAGGATTCAGGCCAGAGTGAGGTGTGAGATTTTGCACTTCAGGCTGCATTGTAGATAACAGATAAGAAAGCATGCAGGGATTTTAAAACCAATGTATTTTAGTAAAATAGACTTAATCAATTAGTTTTTCTTGTGTTTAGAAATGAAATCTGAGCATTGCTAAATGGATGATGAAATTCAAAACCCAATTTGTGCATGGGTTCAGTCTGTTTTTTTTTGTTTTTTAGTTTAAGTGTACCTTGTTTGTGGTGTTTAGCTGAAGGTATCTCTTTCTGGTAGTAAGATGGTCCGTTGGGAGTATATTTCCATCTGTTGAGTATCTCACTTTAGTAATGTCATCCGTTCAATTTTTATGAGTCTAGTTGTGCGTTATGTGAAGTCGGTATTGGTCCTTGAAATAATTATGATGAATTTTGAATGTAAGAAGGTTAAAATTAAGATAAATCCAGAAGAGGTCAGGAGCCTGAGGAAAGTGTGGCAGCCAGCAGCGGCGCCTCCCCTTTTTTGTGCAAGTTAACCATGCCTTGGGCACTGACACTCCACATACCACAACAGAGACTGGCTTTTGGATCTGACGATAACAGTTTGGATGGTCCTTTCCTCTTTGGCCCGGAGAACAAGACGGCCTCGACCCATACTTGCTCTTGAAGGACTAGGCCTTTTTTTGAGGCTCCTTATATACTATGATTACACGATTGCCTCATCTGTTTCACATCACCTTGTTATTTCAACGTGTCACATCGCTATTAGTACTAAATTGCCCCTGTCCCAACTTTTTTGGAATGTGTTGCAGTCATCAGATTTGAAATGAGTGTATATTTTCAAAAATACATTAAATTCACAAAGAAAAACATCAAATAATGTGTTTTCAATATAGTACAGGGTGAATTGAATTTTCAAATGACTATTTTTATTTGTTTTCTTGCATTTTCTATATTGTGCTGGATAAGGGTCACCTTTAATTCTCTTTTCTTTTAAATAATATTTATCTACTGTAGATCCTCTTGCACTGGAGGATTTATATTATTTGGATTTAGCCCTCTGTGCTCACTATATATTAATCCCGTTAGGAGCTGGTATGTGTGTATATATATAATATAATATATATATATATATATATATATACTGTATATATATATATATATATATATATATATATATATATATATATATATATACAGTCGTATGCAAAAGTTTAGGCACCCCTTACAATTTCCATGATTTTATGGAATTAGGTTTGTTGGATTAACAGAAAATGTGCAATATTCATCAAAATGAAATTAGATAGGTGCATAAAATTGCATCAATATTAAGTAGAGCCTCCTTTAGCAGACATAACAGCCTCTAGACGGTTCCTTTAGCCTGTAATGAGTGTCTGGATTCTGGATAAAGGTATTTTGGACCATTCCTCCTTGCAAAACATCTCCAGTTCAGTTAGGTTTGATGGTTGCTGATTCTCAGTGGATATACCACTGTTTCATCACGCTAATAATGATAACTAAGACACAGGTTTATAACTGCTACACAGACTTGTTCTAACACACCCACCAATTAATTACAGGTAGGTGGGTGTAGGATTGCAGATAGATGTCAGGCTAGAACCATATAACAGTGCCTATGTCTAACATTAAAAACATAATTGTAAACATATCTAACTAAAGGAACTATCGTAATATAAATGTATATTGATACACATGATGCCAATTCTGCAAATACGTTTTTTTTTAGGGAACCCCCAAACCCATGGTGGAAAATGCCACCAAATACCCCAAGGTCCAAACAAAGACACACAAACGGGACTGTAGAGGATGTAACAGCCGCCAAAAAAGAAAGAATTCAAAAAATAAAAAATTGAATATTTAACCTGTCTGATCATGAATTAACAGATCATGAATATAGACTATTAGGCAAAGGGTTATCTTTTTGCCCTTCTAATACTCATTCCACTTTTGAACTCTATGTTGACATAAACAGATATGTGAGAAAACTATCTTTACAAAAATATTTTGCCCAAAAAAAAGTTGAAAGGTACTGATTGTTTGCCTATTCTAACAGTCTCTATGTCCTCATCTAACACACAAGATATTATATATGTGGAACCTGATACTTTAGTAGACCAACTGATGAGTGGTTACAATTATAGCAATAAGTGTAATAAATCTACTTTCACTCCCAGTTTAAAATATGAAAAATATCTGTCTATGTTTAGAGATATGATAATGGTGGATATAGAAAGATTTTAAAATATCCTTCTAAATTTTCAGGAAAGAATGGCTTTAAATAAATTAATGAACACACCAAATCTAGTAATTCGTTAAACGGACAAAGGGGGGGGGGATAGTGTTACTAAATCTATACGATTATCTTGCTGAAGCTAACCGCATATTAAATGACCTTGAATATTACATTACCCTTCCATACGATCCCAACATTAAATTCTCCAAAATTGTAATAGATTTAGTGGAAAATGGTTACAAAGAAAATCTGCTGACAAAAAAAGACTTTATAATTCCAATAAAAACAAATGTAGCCTTTTACTACCATTTGCCTATTATTTTTTACAAAAATATGTGGTTAGTCTTGAATCATATATTAAAGACTCCACAGATCTTCTTTCCAAATTATCTCACATATCTTTTTCAGAAAAACATTTATGGTTAACTTGTGATGTCAACTCCTTGTACTCCAACATACCACATAGGTTGGGAGTCGAGGCAGTTAGATCATTCTTGAAGCAGGATCTTTATATGCCTGTTACACAAACCCAATTTTTATTAGATTTGATTTCATTTATTTTAACTCACAATTATTTTATGTATTACAACCAAATATATATTCAGATCAAGGAAACAGCCATGGGAACCAGATTTGCCCCCAGTTTTGCAAATTTATATATGGGGTTATTTGGAAAAACTTATATCTATGAATCCTCATATGGGGCAAATCTGGTTTTCTATGGCCGTTACATTGATGACCTGATTTTTATTTCTGAGGGTGATAATGCCTTAGTATCATCATTTGTTTCTAGTCTTAATGCTAATCACATGGGTCTGTCTTTCACTCACCATATGGATCCTTCCTCAATAGTATTTTTAGATTTATGTTTATTTTCCACTAAAGATGGCACCATAGGTTCCAAAACCCTCTTCAAACCTGTAGATAGTAACAGTTACTTACATTTTAGTAGTAACCACCACTTACCATGGAAAAACAATGTGCCATATGGACAATATCGTAGGATCCGTAAAAACTGCAGTACATTGGCGGATTATGATTCCCAAAGTGAAATTATCACTAAAAGATTCTTGGATAAAGGATATCCTACAGATATTGTTTATAATGGTTACATGAGAGCTAGATCATTAGATAGAGATAGTATCATAAAGCCCACACCTCTCAATGACCAGATTGATAGGGATCAGGGACTTGATCACCTATGTTTATCACTAGATATACATCTAATCACAGAAAAATACAAAACATTGTTCAAAAACATTGACATTTGCTTTTGAAAGACCCTATTTTGAAAGGCATGATAGGAAGAAAACCAAAATGTGTTTTTAAGAGGGCTCAAACCCTAAATAACAAACTAGCTCCAAGTAAAATTTGTGGTTAGTAAAAACAACAACAACAAAAAAATAAAAAATAAAAATAAAATTGCCAACTCTAAAGCTGAAGATTATTCTTTTCACAATAAATTCTCTATTTTCTCTACAAAAGGCAGTTATAAATGCAATAAAAAGAAATGTAACGTGTAGTCATGTTACAAATAAGCAAGTTGACTTTCAGTCTAATCAAACAAAAGCCATTTTTCCCATTAAAACACGTATGGATTTTTCATCAGAATATATAACATATTTGCTAACGTGTATGTGCGGGGTCCAATACGTGGGGCGCACTTGTCGGACCATCAGAACCAGATGGAATGAACATTTATATAACATGAAAAAACTGCAGAAACCACATAGTGTGGCTTTCCACTGTCATGGGTACCACAAGGGTAACAGAAATATTTTTTCTATAACCCCTATTGAACAAATTCTCCCATCTCCCTGTTATAACCGTTATAACAGATTAAGACAAAGAGAATCCTTTTGGATTTATAAATTACAAACTTTAAAGGGACAGTCAAGTCCAAAAAAAACTTTCATGATTCAGATAGGGAATTTAATTTTAAACAACTTTCCAATTTACTTATATCACCATTTTTGCTTTGTTCTCTTGGTATTCTTAGTTAAAAGCTTAACCTAGTTGGTTCATATGCTAATTTCTTAGACCTTGAAGGCCGCCTCTAATCTAAATGTATTTTGATAGTTTTTCCCCACTAGAGGGCATTAGTTCACGTGTTTCATGTAGATAACATTGAGCTCATGGACGTGACTTTACCTAGGAGTCAGCACTGATTGGCTAAAATTCAAGTCTGTCAAAAGAACTGAAATAAGGGGGCAGTCTGCTGAGGCTTAGATACAAGGTAATCACAGAGGTAAAACGTGTTTTATTATACATGGCTTTCGTTCTAAAAAGAAACAAGAAGAAGAGGCGCTCTGGTGCAGATAATCCTTGGATACAAAATGAAATATGCTAGAATTCAGATGTAATACTCACAAAGATGTTTGCACATGCAGTGCAATAACAGGTAAGCCGAAGCTTCAGAGCTTCTATTCAGATGTTTTATTATAACTGTGTTGGTTATGCAAAACTGGGGAATTGGTAATTAAGGGATTATCTATCTTTTAAAACAACAAAAATTTTGGTGTTGACTGTCCCTTTAAGTCCTTTGGGCCTCAATTTCAATATGGATTTGGCTGCTTTTGATTAAAATTACAAATCACTAAAATCCACTCCTGAACCCTGTTTTCCACACAGCGTATACACTCTATAATAGCATCAGCAATATGGTGGCCTTAGTCCCTTCTGATATACCATAGCTATAGGAAGTTGTTTAATCCAATACCTCTCTTGTTTGGGATGCTATTTTCATAGCTATTATTAATATTATTTTTAATATGTGGCACTGGGTCTCTTTGATACTGCTGGTTTAGTTGGTTAGTCCTTTTTGTCAGTTTGTAACTCCTATAATCCTATTCTAATTCTCTTAATCTTAAATGCAGTCCTTTTTCTAGTATCATCCATGTGGTTATAGTTATTATTCATTAATTTTAGATATTTTATCTATATTAGGTCTATAGCACATGACGTCTTGTTCTAGCACATTATCAATTATCTCCACTATTTTGTACATTTTTTTATTATTAATTATTATTATTTTTTATTGTTCACACGCTCTAGTTATGTAGTACATTCTTATTAGTTATAAATCTCTAACTTGCAATCACATTAAGATTTCTTGTGATAGCATATATCATCTGTAATATGCCTTGCACTAACTATGACATATGTGGTATATACTTTCTAATAGTCTTCAGTATACACTCTCTAATCGAACATATTTGGGTATACTACCTCAACATAGTTACTTCTGTAGATGGCCTTCTTAGCAAAGACGATAAAATTCACCAATTTTACATTTAAATATACACATACATTATAAAAGTGTTTCATGCAAATCATGATCTCTTATTATTTTAATCATTTATCATCATCAATTTTTGTAACTCAGTTTATATGTTGTGGTTATGCAACATACATGCTTTAGATATACTGCACCACTCGCATTCATGTCAAGATCTCTTGTTATAATACATTTTCTATACATGTAACATGTTTAGCATTAATTATGACGTATTTGGTATATACTCTCTGATAGAATATATTTACCCACACTACTATAGCACACGTCTCTTCGAGTGATTCATATAAACCATGACCTCTTATTCTAGTTCTTTATTGTGTTATTTAGATTTTTTTTTTTTTTTATGTATTTTGTATTTTTGACATTATCAACTGTTCACATATTTCGGTTATGCAACACATATGTGTTAGATATAATGAAACACTTGCATTCATATTAAGATTTTTTTGCTATAATATACTCTTCCTTGTTACATGTTTTGTATTAACTGTGACATATTTGTTATATAATTCTTGATAAATATATTTAGGCATATCACTATAGAACAGTTATATATGTAGATGGTATATATTGTCAACTGCTACAATCTAAAACATTTACATATCCTTTAGCATATTGTGTATGTCATGACCTCTTGTTCTATAACAACTCTATTGTTGTTGTTTGTCATTTTAATACCAATTTTTCTGCAAGTGATATAGCAATCAGACAGAAAGCTTTTTAGCTGCATGTTACTACCCTCTTTTTTATCAATATACATTTATATTATGATAGTTCCTTTAGTTAGATATGTTTACAATTATGTTTTTAATCTTAGACATAGGCACTGTTATATGGTACTAGCCTGACACCTATCTGTAATCATACACCCACTCACCTGTAATTAATTGGTGGGTGTTTTAGAACAAGTCTGTTTAGCAGTTATAAACCTGTGTCTCACTTATCATTATTAGCCTGATGAAAGTGGTATATCCACTGAGAAACGCGTTGCTTTTAAACAAACCCCTTTTAACTGGAACTATCATTTTATTGTGTACTTTATATACAACCTCAGCAGCACTTTTTATCACCTTTTATTGCCTAATTGGCAACCTGAGTGCTCTTTTGCACTGCCTTCCAGCCTGTCTGGCTAAACTGTTTGCACATTCAGCTAATTGAGCTGACACCCTGCAGGAAACCTTTCTACAGAACTGTGTTGATGCTGTGTTGGGGATCTGTTTCCACTCAAGCTTCCTGAAATAACTAGGGTTTGTCTCGCTGGGGGGATCGGTGTGCCCCAGCTCGCCTCTCACGCACCACTAGTGGTGCCTGCAAACACGTGAGTTGCCATTTGTCTGTTTCTTGCAGCATTTCCTAACATACTCACCCTATGAAGCGCCTCCATTTCTCCTTTCTCATATCTCTAGTATCGTTTGGGACTCAGGATCCCTACCATTGGAGAGCCGAATCGCTGGCTCACTTATCCACACCGAAGCCTGTATATCCAATGGGTTTTGGTTTGTGGATCACCATCTGATTAAAGGAACATTACAATGCACATTTCATTCATATAAGGACATATTTTATGTTATTCCCTGATCATACACTTCTGGACTCTCTTAAACTGTGCCCAATTGTGTTTTTATTTTTACACTTTCTAATGTTGTAGTGATTAATTATACACTACCTTATTGCTATTATTTTTATTCTTGATATGTTATTTGTTATTGATTTTGTCACATTTTATCGAATCTATGTTACAGTTACATCATATTCACTACCTGTTGCACCTTTTATTGTTGTATCTTACATTGTAGCACTTTATATTAACACTTCTTGTAGTGTTATATAATCTTTTTTACACACCATTTTAGCCACATATATTCACATATGCGCATATATTTTTAGGTATGTACAAGTGTATATTTATTTAGATATACTAGGTTCCTTGTGTTTGTCTCACATGGTATCACTGAATATTGGTGGGCGCCCCCTAGTTTGTTACAGTGCGCCGTTGGTACTCCATCTGGTGCACTTACATACAATCATTTTTGTTGATGGTTGCCGAGCATGGACAGCCCGCTTCAAATCACCCCACAGATTTTCATTGATATTCAGGACTGGGGACTGGGATGGCCGTTCCAGAACATTGTACTTGTTCCTCTGCATAAATGTCAGAGTAAACTTTGAGTGTTTTGGGTCGTTGTCTTGTTGAAATATCCAGCTCCAGTGTAACTTCAACTTTGTGACTGATTCCTCAACATTATTCTCAAGTATCTGCTGATATTGAGTGGAAGCCATTCGACCCTCAACTTTAACAAGATTCCCAGTACCGGCAATGGCAACACAGCCCCACAGCATTATGGAACATCCACCAAATTTTACTGTGGCTAGCAAGTGTTTGTCTTGGAATGCTGTGTTCTTTTGCCACCATGCATAACGCTCCTTGTTATGACCAAATAACTCAATCTTTGTTTCATCAGTCCACAGCACCTTCTTCCAAAATGAAGCTGGCTTGTCCAAATGTGCGTTTTGCATACCTCAGCGACTGTTTGTGGTGTGTGTGCAAAAAAGGCTTCTTCCGCATCACTCTCCCATACAATGAATTGTTGAACGATACACAGTGACACCATCTGCAGCAAGATGATGTTGTAGGTCTTTGGAGGTGGTCTGTGGGCTGTTTTTGACCGTTCTCACCATCCTTTGCCTTTCCAATATTTTACTTCTGGCCTTAACAAGAACTGTAAAAAAGAGCTTTGATGGGAGGGCGCTAAAGCAAGGAAAAATACCACACTTAATCTCTAATAAAAATGGGTTTTAATAAAACTTAAAATAAGAACAAATAAAGGACAGGATATGTTATCGCCAGCAAATAGATTTAGGGACGTCTCCCTGTAACACAAAACATGTTAATATAAAAATAAATTTGCTAAATACATTACTAAAATACCACCTAGTTTGAAATCTACAATGGCAAAAATCAACCTTTATATAACAAAGATACTCCAAGATTAAAATGGATATAAAAGCAGTCTATATCACACTTTGACTGTGTGTAAATCCGTTAATGTTCGTTAGCCGACAATGGCTGAAATCCAAAGGTAGTGCTGATTTGGCAACCTTGTTGCAATTGGGGAGTAAATTGCCACTTTTGTTAAAAGAACAATAGTCCACCTTTTAAATAGAGTAGATTTTAAATACTCGTAGGTTATAGAAAGAGTAAGTCTTTATAAAACAGTCAGTGTGTGTTGAAAAAGAAAACACTCCAGGGCGTCTTACAGTAACCTTCTGTTCAGCCAGAAACTATCCGCTCAGGATGTTTTGATGGCAGTTGCCACAAAGTGAGATGTGCAAAGATCAAAGCTCTCAGGTGTATTACCATACGGTTTCCTCAGCTGGTGTCAAGCCATTCAGCTTACAAAAGTAGTGGTTCCTCCCAGTGAGTATGTGCGGTTCAGGGCTTGATAGGCTATATCACTGACCATGTCAATGGTTGCCAAAAATAGCACCTCACCTCGAAACTGCCGGTATCAGCGTCTCAACAGACCAGACCGAAGTCTTGTGCAGCAGCAGGAATAAAGATGAAGATAGATCCCGCACTTAGCGTATTACACACGCGGGTTTAAAAACTAGGTACCTAGTAGTTAGTTGCTCTAAGCAGGACAAGCAACTCTCCTTCTTCTACGCGTTTCACCCGACTTAGGGCTTTTTCAAGATGATAGTTGCTCCCGGAACAAAGTTTAAAAACCAACTGCTGTTCTTCCATAGGTCCGTTCTTTAATTGTTTCTAAAGGTGGAATTTGTTTTAAGGTGGATTGTTCATTAATGAAAAACTTTTTGTGTGGCTCTGGTTTGTCGGCAATTCATATGAAAAATAAATTTATTGGGTGTTACATTTCAAAACTTCTAAATTTTAATAGGTGGTATTGGCAATATTACAAATAAAAACCTTCATATAGATGTCATAAATTTTCAAGTGAAATAATACAAATAATTTTAAACAATTCTTATAAGAAATATAAGAAATATCAGGTGGTATATTTCGAATCATAACTAAACATGTCAATTTGTTGTGCTTCCATATAGAGAAAAATATGTAAGTTTCCAATTTATTTACCTAAATTCTGAAAGAAATACATTACCTAAAAACAAGTGACAATAGTTACATCCTAAAAAAAGGGGAATCCTACTGAATTAATTTTGTGTATGCCAAAAAATTCTATATCAAATTAATTATGAAATTCGTCTCAGTGTTTAAAAGTACATAATAATTGGAAGAAACATTACCTACAGATGGTGACAATAATTTCATCCTAAAAAATGGGTCTCCTGTTGAATTAATTTTGTATATGCCAAAAAACTGTATTGAATCCAATATAAAATTCATCTTAATATTTAAAAAGACATGATAATTGAGAGACTGTTAATATATGATAGGGGTCTATCTCATGATCCTAGATGTTTGGTACAAATATAAATATAATTAATTTATCATAACTTCATTTCAAACTAACTTAACTGAGTATAAAATAATACATTAAATTGACAGACTCATACTTCTAAAAAGGGGACAAATCTAGTTCTGAATTGAGACCAGCGGGGTGAAGGGAGTTATATTTGTATATATACTCTGCTTCCTTTTTGAGGAGTTTGGTTTCGAAGTTGCCTCCTTTCCAATCTCTACTTACTGTGTGAATACCCCAAAATTTAAAATGTTGCAAATTGTTATTGTGAATGTCTCTAAAATGTTTATAAAAATGAGTATCTAGATTTCCTTTTTCAATATTACATGTGTTCCCTTATCCTGTTACGTAGCATCCTTGTGGTTTCTCCAAAATAAACTAAATTACATGAACATTTGATAACGTATATGACACCCTTCTGTGAGCATCTGATTATATTTTTAATATCAAGCTTCTACATTGTATCTGTTATAGTTATGCAGCTACTTTTTGTACTGTATTTGCAGGCTCTAGATAAATGACATGGAAAGAAACCTCTTAAATTGTGTCCATGTAAATCCTTATCAGATAGAGTTAAGATATCTTTTTTCAATTCACTAGGTGCTAAAATTTGTTTAAGGTTTTTAGCCTTTATAAAAATAGTCTTTGGTTTGACTGCTAGTAGATCTCCTATTACAGGATCTTTTTTATAATGTTCCAGTGTTTATTTACAATTTTCTTTATGACTTGATGATTTTCACTATAGTCCGTTATTAGGGCCACATTGTATTCATTATTTGTATCAATATTATTGATCTCATATTTGTCTTTATATTTTAATAGTGACCTCCTATCTGTTTCATGTGCTCTTTTTATTGCTCCTTCTAATTCTTTTTCGGAATAACCTCTATCATAAAATCTTTGTTGTAAGATATTAATTTGTGTCTGAAAGTCAGTATATCTGGAACAGTTTTTTTTTAATCCTGGGGAACTGTCCTATGGGTATATTCTCCTTCCACCCTACATAATGGCAACTTTTTTACGTACATAATTATTGCAATCTACTTGCTTGAAAAATGTCCTGGTGGCAATATTTCCCTCATCTACAAACAGTTCTAGATCCAGAAATGAAATACATGTCTGGCTGTATTCATATGTGAATTTAAGGCCTCTGTCATTTGAATTCATATATTGAACAAATAATTTGAGATTCTCCTCTGTCCCTCTCCAGATGATTAGAATATCATCAATGTACCTTTTAAAGAGCACGAGGTCCGCGCCAAATTCATGGGAACCTAGAAAATTATTCTCCCAGTTGCCCATGAAAATATTTGCATAGCTTGGCGCGAACCTCGTGCCCATCGCGGTACCTTCCAGCTGCAAATAGTATTTCCCATTGAATTCAAAATAGTTATTCTCAAGGATGAATTCAATACTTTTTAGGATAAATTGTTTTTTGTGTGTACTGATACTTGCATCTTTATCTAGGGTTTCTTCAACTGCCTGTAATCCCTTTTTATGGTCTATAACCGTATATAGAGATGTAACATCGATCGTTGCCAAAATATAATTAGATTCCCAATTGATGTTTTCTACCAATTGTAAAACCTGCGTGGAATCCCTAAAGTATTTATCTAGTTATTTTACATGTTTTTGAAGGAAGATGTCGACATATCTAGATAAATTACATGTAATGGAACCAATTCCGGAGATAATAGGTCTCCCTGGGGGATTGGTTAGGCTTTTGTGTACCTTAGGTAAAAAATAAAAAATTGGGTGTTCTGGGAAATTCAGGATATAAAAATTGATATTCATTGTCATTTAAAATTCCGTCATTTTTACCCTCTTCCAGGATGCTTAAAAGATTTTTCTTAATCCTCTTTATGGGGTTTAATTCTAATGTTTTATTATCACTAAGAATCCTGTTTGCTTCTATTACATAATCCGCTTTATTCATAATAACAACCCCCCCACCCTTGTCCGCAGGTTTTATAATGACTTGTTTGTCCTTTTGTAATCTGTCAATGATATCTTTATCTTTTTTAGTCAGATTATAGTTTGGCTTCTGATTTTTGGGATTGAATTCTTTAAGGTCTTTAAGGACCATTTTCTCAAAAGTTTCTAAATTAGAACCTTTGGCAAATAGCGGATACAATTTGGACTTAGGTTTCAGATTTGTGTGTGTAGTCTCTGTATCTGTATTAGTAGTAATATTAGGGAATCTTGAGGGATAGGCCTGTTTCTCTATGGGATTTTTCATAAAGTAACGTTTAAGAGTAAGTTTTCTCACAAACTGTTTCACATGAATGTGAGTGTTAAATTTGTACCAAACATCTAGGATCATGAGATAGACCCCTATCATATATTAAAAGTCTCCCAATTATCATGTCTTTTTAAATATTAAGATGAATTTTATATTGGATTTTATACAGTTAAATTTTGGGGTATTCACACAGTAAGTAGAGATTGGAAAGGAGGCAACTTCGAAACCAAACTCCCCAAAAAGGAAGCAGAGTATATACACAAATATAACTCCCTTCACCCCACTGGTCTCAATTCAGAACTAGATTTGTCCCCCTTTTTAGAAGTATGAGTCTGTCAATTTAATGTATTATTTTATACTCAGTTAAGTTAGTTTGAAATGAAGTTATGATAAATTAATTATATTTATATTTGTACCAAACATCTAGGATCATGAGATAGACCCCTATCATATATTAACAGTCTCCCAATTATCATGTCTTTTTAAATATTAAGATGAATTTTATATTGGATTTAATATACATGTCTTTTTAAATATTAAGATGAATTTTATATTGGATTTAATACAGTTTTTTGGCATATACAAAATTAATTCAACAGGAAACCCATTTTTTAGGATGAAATTATTGTCACCATCTGTAGGTAATGTTTCTTCCAATTATTATGTACTTTTAAACACTGAGACGAATTTCATAATTAATTTGATATAGAATTTTTTGGCATACACAAAATTAATTCAGTAGGATTCCCCTTTTTTTAGGATGTAACTATTGTCACTTGTTTTTAGGTAATGTATTTCTTTCAGAATTTAGGTAAATAAATTGGAAACTTACATATTTCTCTCTATATGGAAGCACAACAAATTGACATGTTTAGTTATGATTCGAAATATACCACCTGATATTTCTTATATTTCTTATAAGAATTGTTTAAAATTATTTGTATTATTTCACTTGAAAATTTATGACATCTATATGAAGGTTTTTATTTGTAATATTGCCAATACCACCTATTAAAATTTAGAAGTTTTGAAATGTAACACCCAATAAATTTATTTTTCATATGAATTGCCGACAAACCAGAGCCACACAAAAAGTTTTTCTTTAATGAACAATCTACCTTAAAACAAATTCCACCTTTAGAAACAATTAAAGAATGGACCTATGGAAGAACAGCAGTTGGTTTTTAAACTTTGTTCCGGGAGCAACTATCATCTTGAAAAAGCCCTAAGTCGGGTGAAACGCGTAGAAGAAGGAGAGTTGCTTGTCCTGCTTAGAGCAACTAACTACTAGGTACCTAGTTTTTAAACCCGCGTGTGTAATACGCTAAGTGCGGGATCTATCTTCATCTTTATTCCTGTTGCTGCACAAGACTTCGTTCTGGTCTGTTGAGAAGCTGATACCGGCAGTTTCGAGGTGAGGTGCTATTTTCAGCAACCATTGACACGGTCAGTGATATAGCCTATCAAGCCCTGAACCGCACATACTCACTGGGAGGAACCGCTACTGTTGTAAGCTGAACGGCTTGACACCAGCTGAGGAAACCGTATGGTAATACACCTGAGAGCTTTGATCTTTGCACATCTCACTTTGTGGTAACTGCCATCAAAACATCCTGAGCGGATAGTTTCTGGCTGAACAGAAAGTTACTGTAAGACGCCCTGGAGCGTTTTCTTTTTCAACACACACTGACTGTTTTATAAAGACTTACTCTTTCTATAACCTACGAGTATTTAAAATCTACTCTATTTAAAAGGTGGACTATTGTTCTTTTAACAAAAGTGGCAATTTACTCCCCAATTGCAACAAGGTTGCCAAATCAGCACTACCTTTGGATTTCAGCCATTGTCGGCTAACGAACATTAACGGATTTACACACAGTCAAAGTGTGATATAGACTGCTTTTATATCCATTTTAATCTTGGAGTATCTTTGTTATATAAAGGTTGATTTTTGCCATTTTAGATTTCAAACTAGGTGGTATTTTAGTTTGTTGTGGGTTCTGCCAAACCAAAGTTCAAATGGAGTTTTATTTGTTGCTTTTGTAGATAGTCTATTTTGTAAATGTGTAGCTGTCATAACTGCATCAGTCAGGTATTTGTGTGCCAACTGTAAATCTGTAAGCATACACTTGACCATCTCCATTAAAAAGTTATTCTCTCAGCTACACGATTCTATTCTTGACTGAATGGTGTACAAGTATAATGCAATATGGTATGACGTACTCACTGTCTGTTAAAAGTCCTTGAGGCTTTTTCCCAAACTGGCTCTCAACACCTAAAATGTAGGCCTTCAACTACAGTAAGTCACACAATATCTAGAATAATCATCAGTAAATGTTAGTATAGACTTATTTTCCCACAAGACATTGGTTGTATAGGACCACATGAGTTGCAGAGGCTTCATTGAGTTAATTTGACTCACTTTGGGAATAATGGGCCTTGTACCTTTCCCTATTAGACAATATTTGTATACTTCAAGGTACATGAAACCCAAAAATGTTCTTTCATGATTCAGATAAGAGAATACAATTTTAAACATTTAAATTTACTTATATTATTTAATTTGTTTCATTCTTCAGATATCCTTTGTTAAAGAAATAGCAATGCACATGGGTGATCCAATCACGAGACATCTATGTGCAGCCACCAATTAGAAGCTACTGAGCCTATATATGATATGCTTTTCAACAAATGATATCAAGAGAATGAAGCAAATAAGATAACAGAGGTAAATTGAAAAGTTGTTTAAAATTGCATAAGCTTTCTAAATCAGGAAAGAAAAAACATATGGGTTTCATGCCCCTTTCACTGTTATGATCCTTTTTTTAGTTTTATGTCTATACCTCTTGCCAAACCTTTATTCTGTAGATCAGACACTGCCTTGAAGTCCAAGTCTTTTATGCCATAAATAGATATAAATTGAACTTGAGCAATATTTGTCAATTGTGGCTTTTTCTTCTTGTGTGTTTAGTACAAACACCATCAAATTCAAATCTTTTCACATACAAATTTATTGTTGTTATTTTACATTTATTGCAATGAAAGTTCACATTATATCCACGCTTGGTTAATGTTGAAACACTGAGTAGATTATCTGCAAGTTCAGGTAAGTAAATAACATTTTGCATTCTGGTGTTTAATGTTTATGCTTTGCCACACATTTAAAGAAACCTTCACTCTTTCATTTTACTGCCAGTCTGCTGCCATTAGAAATGCTCACCATTTCTGTAATACAATTGTCTAATTCTTTTCACATATCCGATGTTGCACCTGGATCAAATATCCAGCGATTTTTAATAACTGTATCTGTGTTTTCTTGAACAATAAAAGCATTTTATTGTGCTCTCTGCTGCCATCTAATGACATTTTCTTGTCTATAGTATTTTTTCAAGCAGTTTCTTTCAAAATGGGATTTTTCTCCACAAATAAATCATTCTTTATTTTTAACCCTTTCGTGTGCAATTTTAGCTTTCCTTACTGACTCTTCTTTAAGGCAATCTGTAACAAATTTTCAGAAAGATTATATCTTGTTTCTGGAGCATGAATTAATGAATTGTAGCTTTCTGGAAAACTTATAAAATTAGGGTCACTTTGACTAAATTAAATTTCTTTCCAGTAGAATCTAAATGATTAATTAACTGTGAAAATTTGATTCAGATGTTTCTCTAGGCCCTTTCCCTCAGACATCTTCAAATTAAAAAGTTTTCTAGCTGAAGTCTTTTATTTAGACTGTTAAATCCATATAATTCTCCTAAGCCTTCCCACAACTCACTGGCTGTTAAAGTTTCTAATGTATCATAAATCACTGTTACTCATATAAGTGGAGATCTCAGCTTATGTTTTTCTGTCATTTTCTCCCACTTGATTCTTTCTGCATCAACTGCTAATGGGAAGTCTTCCACTGTGTCCCAGATCTCTCACAAGCTCATTCTGCATCCTGAACTTCCACACTAGTTATTTTGTAGATGTGAGAAGAGGCATAGCAGCTCATAACAGTCACAGTTCCAGTGTATGTAGCCATCCTGACTGCTCTTAATTCTCTTCTATCTGGGCTCATAACCCAAATGTTGTATTAGCACAGCAGGAACATATAGAAGTCAGAGCAGGGCACACATATGAATCTAAGTAACAAAAAATCTTCAGCTAGTAAAATGGCAGTAGAGAGGAGGAGGAAGAGGAAGTGAGTAAGAAAAGTACACCCTTCACCTCCAGTACCATAGAGACTACAGAGAGCAGACAATACAATATTGCCCACAACAGAATGTCCTCCAATAGATTATGCACTAGGGATTATATTGCCAAGATGAATGCAGCTGTTTTTGCTGTTGGCCTGGCAAATTGTTAAGAGATAGAGAAAAAAAAAGTACTGTTTTCAATACTTAATGCAAATGCAGTTTTTTGAAGTCTAATAGGGATCCCATAAAACTGACAAATTAAAAAAAATATATACATTCATGCAATTCAATGTTATAATCATATGGACAACAGGGTTTAAAGGGACAGACACTGTAAAATAGTTTTTATATGAATGTATTTTCAATGACTTGAGTATAAAATGTATAAGAAATTGCATTTTCAGGTTTATTTGTGTATATGAAGAAGGTGGTTTTGTGCTTTTAAACCACAGCCTATTTACAATGGGTTGAGTTTCAGGTGATATCAGATCTCATTATGTTATCACTTTGTGTACACACAATTGCTTCCTTATCTTATATTTGTCTGGAAAACCAAAGCTCAATACTTAGAGAGAACAATGGAAAATGATAATTTTATTACTTAACTATCCTGCACCCTACTGTGAGTGTAATTTATTCTGCTGGCTGTGTTTACGTAGGCTGTTCAATAGCTGAGACTCTAGTTCAAAACTTTCAGTATAGGTTGGGATACACAAGCTAAATCAGCTATTTCAAAGGCCAAATAGGGGTAAAGGAGCTACTTGAAACAATTTAATACACTCCAGCAGGTAAACTGGATCATTGGGAACAATTTAAATGGGAGAACATTTTTGGGTGAACGGTCCCTTTAATGTTGAACGTATAGACCAGTCTCAATTTAAAGGGACAGTGTACTGTAATATTTCCCCCCTTTAGTGTGTTCCACATTATCCATTTTACCTACTAGAGTGTATTAAATTGTTAACAAATAGCTCCTTCACCTTTATTTTCTCATTTGAAGCAGCAGGTTTTACCTATTGTATCCCTACATATACTGAACATTTCCGAAGTTCTGGTTACAAAAAAAACGTGTAAACAAGAAGGTTTAGATAATGCTCCCAGTCGGGGCTGTGACAGAGAGGTACTACAATATTCATTTTCCATTGTTCTTTCTAAATTTGACATTTGAGTAAACAGTAATAAAGAAAATAAGGAGGACTTTGTGTAAATAATTATATAGGTAAGATAATAAGGTATTCTCTCCGTACAAGATTAGCACATAGTATTGGGTTGTGGTTTCAATAAGCAGAAATAACTATTTCATATACAAATTATACCTAAAGGAGCAATCTCCCATACATTTTAAATAGCAGCTGGTATAACAAAAC
The DNA here is from genome assembly GCF_027579735.1 of Bombina bombina. Classification (NCBI taxonomy): domain Eukaryota; kingdom Metazoa; phylum Chordata; class Amphibia; order Anura; family Bombinatoridae; genus Bombina; species Bombina bombina. The sequence continues at coordinate 960,375,892 of NC_069502.1, forward strand.
AATGGTATTGTCTATTGTCCCTTTTAAGATATGGTGAGTAAAAAAGATGAGAGAGATTCCACTGTGAGTATAATAACACACTATATCTATGTTTCAGTATCACTGTATAACTATGTACTTTCTCCCACAAAATGCCTCACATTTTTTCTTTAAATATCAGTTTGTAAACACAAATTTCCTTATGTCAGTGCAGTACTGATTTAGGTAGCTTTTAAGCATAACAGAGATTGAAAAATAAAGCAAGCGAGATCACATGGGAACAGCTGTATCAGCCTTGCTTGTTTCTGAGCTGCATGGCTAGTTTCCCCCTGCACAGTATGCATGTATATACAGGGATTGGCTGCTAGAAAAATACATTTATGTAACATACTTTAGCGGTGGGTGTGCTGGAGCACTCTCAGGTGACCCCTTGATCTGCTTTATACTGGCATAAGGATTAAAGGGACAGTAAACAAATTGTAATTATGTAATGTCAAAAAATTCTGTTGTGTTGCTACAGAATAACATATTAGCCAAGCCTAAACATTTTTAAAACAAATTTAAGTCTTGCTTGCTTCACTTGTTTTTCAATTTTTTTCAATATTCAAACTCCACCCACCACTTGCCTTATTTGGATGAACCAATGTGTGCTTGAGTCTGCAGCTGGCCAAGCTATACATGGTCATAATGTTGGCATAAAGTTTATTGTTTGTCAGTTCTTATCCGTTTGAGCCAATAATGAACATATATGTAGCGGGGTTAGCCTTGATAAGTCTGCAGTGTGCTTTTTCAATTCTGAGAATAGGGGAAAAAACACTATTTTCAGAGCTAAATTACATGAAAAGGAAGTAAAATAAATAATGAAAGTAAATTGCACAGTTGGTTTACATAGCTAAACATTGTATATTAAAATAAATACCATGATCATTAGCATAAATAATTATACAGCATAAATTAGAAACTACATCTGCTAGGACCTATTTTAAATGATTCTTGGTTTCTAATTAGAAGTTTCATTATAATAGCATCTTTATTTTATGTTTCATCTTTATTCATATATTACACCTCCAGATACCATAAACACTTTTCAGGATGTACATTGCAACTTCGCATATGCTCACCCCTGAAAGTGCAGGGGCACTCCAAAGTGTGGGTCCAGGGCAGTTGGCCCTCTCACCCTGCCCAAAGGGCAGTCCTGGAGTAAATAATGATAATGCAAGTCAGAAGAGCAGGTGTATTTTTTTTTTCCTACAATGTTTTTTACTGTTAATTTGGTTAGCTAAAATATATTGGCTATTTTTTGCTATATATAGGAGAGATAGGGTTGCCAGCTGCCCTTCCAAACAATACTGGACAGCCAAACAGATTACCAGGGGGTAATGTTTTTTTTTAGTGTTGGACTACTTTAGAGATTATGTAACTGAACATATTATATATATATATATATATATATATATATATATATATATATATATATATATATATATATATATATATATACTCTCTCTCTCGCTCTGTATGTATGTATGTATGTGTATATGTATATATCTATATATATAGATATATACAGGGCTTTTTTGTGGGGGTACTCACCAGTACTGAGTACCCCCACCTCTGCCAATTAGAAACAGGTAATATTTGTATTCATCATGTAAATACTCTAGTTTTCATAAGAGGGGGCTGCAAAATACATTAAACATTATAAATAATGTTGTCCCTTTGCTTTTCTCAAAGTTACTGAGCAGAATTTATCAATCAATAATCAATTAAATTCCTTCAGTATCTTTCTGCCACCAATACTCTCTCTATGCTGTTACACCCGCCAGGTTAGGCCTCCTCTCACAGAATAAGGTCCTCCACTTTCCACTCTCATTGAGCTGTCACATCACAGAACCCTATTGGCTGCTTGCTGCAACACATCAAGGCCTATGCATTATCTTTCAGCAGTCATATCTCTATACGGTGCGGTATATCCTGGAGGACACATCCTGCCTTGATTCCTAGCAGTCATGTGCCAGTTTGCCTGCTATTCTTGCTGACACTCACAAGTCCAACCCGAGGCCGCCGCCTTTCCCTTACCAAGATACTATCTCACGCACAACCAGGATGGCTCAGCCAATTGAAAGGCACAGTCAGTCTGTGTGGGCAGGGCACACATGCGGCTGCACCGCTGCAACCACTGGCCAGGATGGGTGGGTGGGACACAGGGAGCCCCCATGGATATTGAAAGTTAAGTGCTCTGTTTAAAAAAAACAAAAAAAAACACGGACATTTACATTACTTTACCGGACTAGAAACAGAAATACCGGACTATCCGGTCAAATACCGGACACCTGGCAACCCTAGGAGGGAACCGCAAATAAAAATCTGAATACTGTGTGGATGGAAGATGAAGATAACATGTTGCAGGGTGGCACAGAGGATGAAAAAAAATACCATAAATAACCAAATACTTTTTTGGACTTATTTTTTTCATTAAAATTTTCAAAATTGATATTACATGATATTACAACAAACTTAACGTATCATATAACACCAATAGCAAAGGTACAGTTAACAGCCAACCGGTTAGGTTGCCACCCAGAAAGTAATTTACAGACATGGCCGGTGTTTTTTTTTTTTTTATTCAACTGTTTTTATTGAGTTTTCAAACAGGTGTACAGGGAATGCAGTTATACAAGTAATTGGTAACAAGACAGCAGTAATGACATAGATATATAGACAGGTAGTCGCAAGAGATAATGACATTGAGTCAATAAAATGGCCGGTGTTTTTAAGTTTCAGGTCAAACACATAATAGAAATACTGCTTGGGACCTGCAGAGCTCCCTTGGTCCTGAGTAGAAACTGCCGCTGATCCAATCAGCAGTGCTAATTTTACAGCTGGGTTGTGCAACTAGTGTGGTTGGTGGCTCTGTTAGTCCTAAGCGGTACTTATACTATGTGTTTAACCCCTTTGCAGGATTTTGTCTATAGCGTTAGATTGGAATATGTCAAAAGTCCTGCTTTCAGATCAGAACATCTCTTTAACCATTCTCTGTTTCTTGCCCCTATAAAAATGTCCATGTAGTCATATTTCCTTAAAGGGACATAAAACCCAACATGTTCATGATTTAGAGAGAGCATACCATTTTAAACAACTCTCCAATTTACTTTTATTATCACATTTTCCTTGTTTTCTTGTTACGTGTCTGCAGCGGTTTTGACACAATTATACATTAGCAAGAGCACTAGATGGCAGCACTATTTCCTGACATGTAGTGCTTCAGTCATGTGCACGCTACCTATCTAGATATCTCTTCAATAAAGAATAAAATGAGAACAAAGCAAATTTGATAATGGAAGAAAATTGGAAACTTTTTTAAAATTGTATTCTCTTGCTGAATCCTGAAAGAAAAAAGTTTGGGTTTAAAAAAAAAAAAAAAAAAAAAAAAGAAGTGCTACAATAGAGGCAGTCATGTGCTGTATCAGCTAACCTCATCACAGAGTCCTGTGCGTTTGTTGCTGTAGCAGATTATTTTCTTTTTGACACATAGATTTTCATACAACAAATAATGCACAACTAGATTGTGAAACAAGTGCGCCCTCTGCTGCACATTAATAAAATGTATTTTCTCTAGTCTATCAAAGGTGAATTGGAGGCAAAACAAAGTATATTATGGGGTTGATTTATCAAAAGGCTTCACAAGCCTTTCGACCCCATACGACTGCAGGTTCTCACAAGAGAACCTACACTCCGTATTTAACAAGCGGCGGTCATCAGACTGCTGCTTTCCTAAACTTTCAACACCTCTAAAGTGGCGAATTTCAATTTCCCTAGTATATTCCGACAGTGGAGATTGACAGCAACTGCTCGCGCGTGATTGACTGTGCGCAGGCAGGGGGTGGTATTGCACGTAAGCGCAAAATAGTGCTCGGTTGCAATGCTGAATTCCGCCAGGGGAATTCAGCCCGCCAGAGGGGAGCTGTGGTGGACAGGGGCGCGTATGTGCGCCCCTGTCCGCCTCAGCTTGATAAATCGCTTCCTATATATTAGCACTATAAAGGGGTACAGGGGAATAGGAACGTAATATAACATAGAAAAAGTTAAATACATATCATGCATCTGAAAGAACACTATTTAACATTGTAAATTTGAAAAATATTAAAGGGATGTGATAACCATGCATTTTAAGACACTGTTAAATTTCTTTCTATTATAAACTTTACTTTGTTTTCATATGTACATATCCTCAGTAGCAGCAATGCATTACTGGGGGCTAGCTGGGGATTAGTGGCTACACACATTTTACTCTTGTCATTGGCTCACCGGATGTGTTCAGCTGAGCTCCAATAGTGAATTTCTGCATCGGAGCTGACTTTAGCTATGTGTTTCCAGAGATTAAACAAGCAATCGTGCAATAATGAAATGCTCAAACATATTAAAGCATTTTCTTTTTGCAGTTGTATGTCCCTTTAATTAAAAGGTTTTTTTTATGATTTTGAATCTAACAGAAAATGTACAATTCTCTAGGGACAATATGCTTATAATGCTTATAGCTTATGCTTAAAGGGACATGAAACCCACATTTTTCTTTCATGATTCAGATAGAGATTACTATTTTAAACAACATTCCAATTTACTTTTATTATCTAATTTGCTTGAATATTTAGATATCCTTTGTTGAAGAAATAGCAATGCACATGTGTGAGCCAATTACACAAGGCATCTATGTGCAGCCACCAATCAGCATAAAAAAATGGGTTTCATATCCCTTTAATGGCTTAGGACAACTCCCACAGATCTATTTATGGACAGTATTCTGGCCCTTTGCAGTCATGGCCATATACCATATAACTTTGAACCCTTATAAATATTTTTATTAATGTTTATATGAACAATTTTATCAGATAGTGTTTATATGAGTGTAACTATTTTAATATATTTATTTTGTGTTTGGTGCAACTGTTATTTTATACCTAACCCTTTACACAAGATCTTCAGTCGAGCTAACCTGATGCGCGTTAAATTTGATAGTTCTCGAGGGAACGCATTTACTTTTAACTTGTAATACGAGCGCAAATTCCAATAGTGCACGCATGCTAATATTAGCGCACCACTTGTAATATAGCCATGCGTGTACAAATAGATATCAAAGAAACACTTTCAATATGAATAATAATTCCTCTGCTATAAACTGTAAAATATTAATTCAAGGTTTGTGAAAATGAGAATGAATTAAATATGCAACAATAATTCAAATCTTTAAATTTAAAATAGTAATATAATGAAAAATAGAAATAATAATCATCACTATCATTATCATCATGATAATTATAATATCTCCATGGGCTCCATTTATTACAGACATCCCAACTCTCCCTGAAGTTCAGGGAGTCTCCCTCATTTTAATAGCAGCTCCCTGACACCCGCAAATGAAATGCAATCTCCCTGAAACTACTAGTACCATGATCCAACGTGGCCCAAACCTGGAAAGTGTTTCTTTAAGGAATGCCTCTAGTCATGGTGCCGTCATCAAGCAGAAAGGCGTTGTCACAGCAAGTCTGTCTTTACTTTCAGCGTATTGCGTGTCTGACATCCTCCCTCCTGCTGTTTGGAGGCGGCAATAAGGCTCTTGGGGGAGGAGGAGAATCAGTAGCAGGCAATATCGGCTGCAGCATAGGCTGAGTGAGAACTGAGAAAGAGGGCCACCTCCCTGAAATGAGTTTTTGCAGGTTGGGATGTCTTTGATTAAGTAGTGGATGCTGCTTCGAAGGTCCAACGGAAGTTAAGAAGCAGTGGTCATAAAACCGTCACTCCTTAACCTTTCCACTATCTTTTAGGTGGTGGATTGAAATAATCCTGATCCGATCGGGATGATTGACAGCCCCTGTTAGCGTCTCATTGGCCGCCAGTGAGCAAGGGGCAGCATTGCACAAGCTTTTTACTAGAAATGCTTGTGCAATGATAAATGCCAACAGCATATGCTGTCTTTATTTAGTGATATTGAGCGGACATGAATCACTATAGTGAATCATGTCCGCTCGACATATGGTAAAATTATGGTAAATCTGCCCCCATATATAAAAATAAGTTTAGCATTAGAAAACTGATAAATAATCAAAAACATAAACATAATAAACATAATTATATATATATATATAAGATAGCAGAGATTTGCACTCTCACTTCCGGGTCAACTGCCAGGGTGCTAGTAGATATATATATATATATATATATATATATATATATACATATATATATATATATATATAGAGAGAGAGAGAGCATCCACATCACAACAGCACTCTCTGGATTTGCGAATAATCTTTATCAATCAAAACATAACCTCAAAAAAAAAAATTATTTGCATATTGTGTATCCAGGTGAAAAGAAATAATAATACAATAATATCATGTAATATGAAAAATAATAAATCAATAATTAAATAATGCTAAGGAAAAAATCCTAAATAAAGCTAAATGTGCAAGCCTAGGTATCATGCTATATTAGTGACATATTACATGATATTATTGTATTAATTTTTCTTTTCATCTGGATACACAATTTATAGTTTAATAAATTATTAACTCGTGGTCAGTTCAGATGGTGTTTTAGGACTGGGGCTTTTTTGTATAATATTTGGAATAATCAGTGCGGATTAAGATAGACTAGGGAAGTTGCTTCGGTTGAAACAATTTTCCCATTTTCTCTTTCTAATTATATTATAATTCTCTATCTCCCTGCAACATCACTCTGTAAGATTTTTGCAAAACAGGGTGATGATGATTGTCTATTTTTGATTGTAGATTAGTGCTGTTAGTTCTTTTTCTATTGATTACACTTTTTTATCTCATTTTAAATGGGATGTTTCTATAACTAAAATTGCACAATCAGATATCCCTATTCAAGGGTCACCAACTGTTCAAAACCAAAAGATAGACGACGGCAGCATTTACTGAATCACAATGGGAATATGATATGAAAGACACCTTCTCCATACCATCAAAAGATGGAGAGAGTGCAAATGCACAGATTCCTCTATGAGTAATAACATATATATATATAGTTTTAAGGATTATAAAAACAAATTGTTAAAAGAGCAAATATTAAAATGGGAGGGGTGTGTCTTCAGGCAGCACCTTGAGTGGTAGCAAAATTGATTTCTGCGTGTAGAGTACTGATAATCTGCCACTTATCAGTTGTTTATGAAGCCATCTACCCTATATTTTCTGATTTATGGATTCTACAGATCCTGCTGAAACTACTGATGCTAGATAGTGCCGAGTTGTTCACCAGATAATCGATCTGAAGCGTTGAGGCCTACGGCAACCCTTGTGGAGGTCTTCAACACCCCCCATAAGCAATAGGGGGGTATGAGCAGTTCTTATTCTGCTAATAACTTGCTCTTCTACTAATAACCATCTGCCCTAAGACAAAACTAACAAGGGACATGGAATTGACCGCTGCAGCAACTTTGGAACTCAATAAACTCCTTAACCTTCATCAATCGGCCATAATGACAGCTCTAACAGAATTCTTCAGCTCTCTCTGCATGGCTGCACAGCAGGCGAGCATTAGAACCGTGCTCATCACAAAGCCCCGTGTGAGGGATAAGGCCCTGGGGATTAGGCACTAATCACCTCTCCTCACGCGACTTAATGGAAGAATTCCAGCCGACCTCCTGGAAAACTAAACAGGCCGCATCCTGCACTTCATGTAGACTGGCTAAATGGAACTACAATAGTTCAGATTGTGCGACCCCAGCTACAGAGACAGGGCAAAATTACAAGAGCACATGTCCCCCTGATACCTTGGCAAACCACGGCTTCTTCATGTCCAGTGCTGCAATTACCCAGTCCCAGAGCCTTTGGAGATACCCGAGTTCAGTCAAACAGTCAGTGGAGACGGCCATAGTAGGAGCTTCACAGTTACATATGGAAGAGTGGATGATCTGGAGGAGACCGTTCCCCCTGGGGATGCCTGGGGTGATCTGCCGTGCAGGAGCCATGAGAAGTGCATTTCGGTGCACAGAGAAATGCCGCAATTGAATAGCCGTCAGAATTTGGAAACACCACGGAGGACCTGAGTGTTGGAGAACTTATGAAGGCTACCAAGATCGCAAACGACACCTATGTACAGAACCTTCTGCCTTATGTCGGCACTTCATTAGACCAGGTGCTCCTTGGGGTTCGCAGGCAAGGATTGCAGGCGATAGCCTGCTCGACTGCAGCCCTACTTTGCAGGGGTATTGCCACTGATCTTGGGCTAGATTCGGCAGCAGCAGCAAAGCAGATAATTTACTACAGGGACTTAATCTCATTACTAGTCTCAAGAAGCGGAATAGGTTAAAATGGACATAACCATATGGAAATTTTTAGATTTCAGAGGTCCGAAGTGGGTTAATCTCGGCTGCCTTTCCACTACTTAATCTTTTTTCACAATGGGTAATGTGTACTTTCGCTACACTTTTTCATGAAAACTTCTGGTCTGATTATTGATGTACCGTTATTCCATTGTACAGTTATTTATTGTAATATTTGTTTGGTCAGAATACCACAGTTCATATATAGCTAACAAAAACCATGCGTGTACAAATAGATATCAAAGAAACACTTTCAATATGAATAATAATTCCTCTGCTATAAACTGTAAAATATTAATTCAAGGTTTGTGAAAATGAGAATGAATTAAATATGCAACAATAATTCAAATCTTTAAATTTAAAATAGTAATATAATGAAAAATAGAAATAATAATCATCACTATCATTATCATCATGATAATTATAATATCTCCATGGGCTCCATTTATTACAGACATCCCAACTCTCCCTGAAGTTCAGGGAGTCTCCCTCATTTTAATAGCAGCTCCCTGACACCCGCAAATGAAATGCAATCTCCCTGAAACTACTAGTACCATGATCCAACGTGGCCCAAACCTGGAAAGTGTTTCTTTAAGGAATGCCTCTAGTCATGGTGCCGTCATCAAGCAGAAAGGCGTTGTCACAGCAAGTCTGTCTTTACTTTCAGCGTATTGCGTGTCTGACATCCTCCCTCCTGCTGTTTGGAGGCGGCAATAAGGCTCTTGGGGGAGGAGGAGAATCAGTAGCAGGCAATATCGGCTGCAGCATAGGCTGAGTGAGAACTGAGAAAGAGGGCCACCTCCCTGAAATGAGTTTTTGCAGGTTGGGATGTCTTTGATTAAGTAGTGGATGCTGCTTCGAAGGTCCAACGGAAGTTAAGAAGCAGTGGTCATAAAACCGTCACTCCTTAACCTTTCCACTATCTTTTAGGTGGTGGATTGAAATAATCCTGATCCGATCGGGATGATTGACAGCCCCTGTTAGCGTCTCATTGGCCGCCAGTGAGCAAGGGGCAGCATTGCACAAGCTTTTTACTAGAAATGCTTGTGCAATGATAAATGCCAACAGCATATGCTGTCTTTATTTAGTGATATTGAGCGGACATGAATCACTATAGTGAATCATGTCCGCTCGACATATGGTAAAATTATGGTAAATCTGCCCCCATATATAAAAATAAGTTTAGCATTAGAAAACTGATAAATAATCAAAAACATAAACATAATAAACATAATTATATATATATATAAGATAGCAGAGATTTGCACTCTCACTTCCGGGTCAACTGCCAGGGTGCTAGTAGATATATATATATATATATATATATATATACATATATATATATATATATATATATATATATATATATATATAGAGAGAGAGAGAGAGAGAGCATCCACATCACAACAGCACTCTCTGGATTTGCGAATAATCTTTATCAATCAAAACATAACCTCAAAAAAAAAATTTATTTGCATATTGTGTATCCAGGTGAAAAGAAATAATAATACAATAATATCATGTAATATGAAAAATAATAAATCAATAATTAAATAATGCTAAGGAAAAAATCCTAAATAAAGCTAAATGTGCAAGCCTAGGTATCATGCTATATTAGTGACATATTACATGATATTATTGTATTAATTTTTCTTTTCATCTGGATACACAATTTATAGTTTAATAAATTATTAACTCGTGGTCAGTTCAGATGGTGTTTTAGGACTGGGGCTTTTTTGTATAATATTTGGAATAATCAGTGCGGATTAAGATAGACTAGGGAAGTTGCTTCGGTTGAAACAATTTTCCCATTTTCTCTTTCTAATTATATTATAATTCTCTATCTCCCTGCAACATCACTCTGTAAGATTTTTGCAAAACAGGGTGATGATGATTGTCTATTTTTGATTGTAGATTAGTGCTGTTAGTTCTTTTTCTATTGATTACACTTTTTTATCTCATTTTAAATGGGATGTTTCTATAACTAAAATTGCACAATCAGATATCCCTATTCAAGGGTCACCAACTGTTCAAAACCAAAAGATAGACGACGGCAGCATTTACTGAATCACAATGGGAATATGATATGAAAGACACCTTCTCCATACCATCAAAAGATGGAGAGAGTGCAAATGCACAGATTCCTCAATGAGTAATAACATATATATATAGTTTTAAGGATTATAAAAACAAATTGTTAAAAGAGCAAATATTAAAATGGGAGGGGTGTGTCTTCAGGCAGCACCTTGAGTGGTAGCAAAATTGATTTCTGCGTGTAGAGTACTGATAATCTGCCACTTATCAGTTGTTTATGAAGCCATCTACCCTATATTTTCTGATTTATGGATTCTACAGATCCTGCTGAAACTACTGATGCTAGATAGTGCCGAGTTGTTCACCAGATAATCGATCTGAAGCGTTGAGGCCTACGGCAACCCTTGTGGAGGTCTTCAACACCCCCCATAAGCAATAGGGGGGTATGAGCAGTTCTTATTCTGCTAATAACTTGCTCTTCTACTAATAACCATCTGCCCTAAGACAAAACTAACAAGGGACATGGAATTGACCGCTGCAGCAACTTTGGAACTCAATAAACTCCTTAACCTTCATCAATCGGCCATAATGACAGCTCTAACAGAATTCTTCAGCTCTCTCTGCATGGCTGCACAGCAGGCGAGCATTAGAACCGTGCTCATCACAAAGCCCCGTGTGAGGGATAAGGCCCTGGGGATTAGGCACTAATCACCTCTCCTCACGCGACTTAATGGAAGAATTCCAGCCGACCTCCTGGAAAACTAAACAGGCCGCATCCTGCACTTCATGTAGACTGGCTAAATGGAACTACAATAGTTCAGATTGTGCGACCCCAGCTACAGAGACAGGGCAAAATTACAAGAGCACATGTCCCCCTGATACCTTGGCAAACCACGGCTTCTTCATGTCCAGTGCTGCAATTACCCAGTCCCAGAGCCTTTGGAGATACCCGAGTTCAGTCAAACAGTCAGTGGAGACGGCCATAGTAGGAGCTTCACAGTTACATATGGAAGAGTGGATGATCTGGAGGAGACCGTTCCCCCTGGGGATGCCTGGGGTGATCTGCCGTGCAGGAGCCATGAGAAGTGCATTTCGGTGCACAGAGAAATGCCGCAATTGAATAGCCGTCAGAATTTGGAAACACCACGGAGGACCTGAGTGTTGGAGAACTTATGAAGGCTACCAAGATCGCAAACGACACCTATGTACAGAACCTTCTGCCTTATGTCGGCACTTCATTAGACCAGGTGCTCCTTGGGGTTCGCAGGCAAGGATTGCAGGCGATAGCCTGCTCGACTGCAGCCCTACTTTGCAGGGGTATTGCCACTGATCTTGGGCTAGATTCGGCAGCAGCAGCAAAGCAGATAATTTACTACAGGGACTTAATCTCATTACTAGTCTCAAGAAGCGGAATAGGTTAAAATGGACATAACCATATGGAAATTTTTAGATTTCAGAGGTCCGAAGTGGGTTAATCTCGGCTGCCTTTCCACTACTTAATCTTTTTTCACAATGGGTAATGTGTACTTTCGCTACACTTTTTCATGAAAACTTCTGGTCTGATTATTGATGTACCGTTATTCCATTGTACAGTTATTTATTGTAATATTTGTTTGGTCAGAATACCACAGTTCATATATAGCTAACAAAAACCTAGAGATAATGGGGTAATCTACTGCTCTGTTGTCTTAGAGCTAATAAGATACTTGGTGGGACTAATATACTAACATTAACATTCTTGGGTATGTTAACAAGTGTACCAATCATAGATCTTTTTATCAATGTGATCTCTAGAATATCTGCCCCTCCTGTGCTTAATATGAGCTTACACCAAAGATATAAGTTTACTCCCATAGCATTACAGGGTATAAAGGATGTTTAATAATACTGGTTGTTTGTACATAATTGTGGAAATGATACTGATTGCACATTATATTTGTAAAATTAACCCATCAATGCAAATAGTTAACACCCCTATGAGAATGTTTGGTTCCAACTATTCTTATCCCTTTTCTTATAAATAGATTAAGTTCTTAATATGAGCCTTCATTAAAGCTATAATTTAACTTCCATAGAACATAATGGAACTACACCTACAAGGTCTATAAGACATACTTCCTCTAGATAATATATATATGTACATTATTTGGTAGTAACAACTTATTTTATATAAGTAATATGCTGTCAGCAGCCGAGACATCATTGAGCAACCAAATCATATAAATTAGCCAAATTTACATTCAAAGTTTTTCACACCTAAAGATATTGACCTAAGTCTCTAATATAAATTTATTGTGCATTCCAGAAAGAGTTACCATATATTTTGGAGGTTTTATAAGTTCTTAGCGGTGCAAAAATATCTCACGATAGAGGGTTTACCACTTTACTTATATGTATGTGCTATGTTTAATACTGCTCATTGCTTGTATATTATAAGATACGGATCACACCTGATATTTGTAATAATTACCCATCAATGTAATTAGTTAATAACCCTATGAGAAAGTATGGTTTATTAGATGTGGTACATTATGTGAGAGGGTGACTGAAATATTTTTAGGATACATTATATTCCTTAGCACCCCTATCAAAAAGTCTCTCAACCAAAGGCTAGGAATATTACTCCTGACCTAAGTTTAAAGAAGATATTCTTAGATTTTCTCCATTCAACTTCCTTAAGAGTTGCAACCTATACCCTGCCAGTCTCCCCGCTCCCTGTATTCCTCTCGATTTGAAGTTTTGCTCCCACAGCCTAATATTTATTATATTATTACTTTCTGGGACTGCAAGCATTGTTGTGTTAATCCAGAATACTGTGTTGAGACGGTTGATGTTTAAACTAAGTGTTATATCATAAGATTTCCCCTATTGTACAACTCTTGATCATCTGGGCCCATGAGTGACCCTACAAAGGTTTGGCGATATTTGTTTTATTTTACTATCATTTGTGTTATATTGACTGTATCAATTACATAAATATAAAAGAGGTTTTACCACTCATTGGGATCCAAAAGTGGTCCCCTACATTCCTAATGCCTTCTTTCTATTTAAACTTTCTAATAGTCAATAGGGTCCAAGAGTGGCCCCTTTTATCAGGTAGAAGGCTTTGAGACAAGGCGCTATGGTATTGGTAGCTTCATATTTATTGTACATCATCATTTTCAAATCTTGGTATGGAATGGTGATAAAGAGGGAGCTGATCTATTTATCTCATATTTGAATATAAACAACAGCAACATACAGTTTACATATGAATGGAATAAAGAGTTTATCAACTACCTAGACATCCAATTAAAAGGGAATGGGATTAAAGAGACAGTAATTACAGATTTATATAGAAAACCAATTGCTGGAAACACACTATTGCATGCATCCAGAAATCACCCTAAACATGTGATTAAAGGGATCATAAAAGATCAACTCATGAGGGTGAAACGTTACGGCTCTGAGCAAACAGATTATCACAAAGCAAAATTAGAACTAACCAAGAGAATGGTAGATAGGGGTTACCCAACCAAGTTATTTAAACATGTTGGTCAAGAAGTAGATACTATAGATAGGTCCGACCTATTAAAATCGAAAGGTAAAAGAAAGGGTGATAATAAGCCTATTTTTGTAACCAAGTATTCTAACCAATTATTTGGCATTTGTAAGATTATGAAAAAATATTTACCCATAGTTTATGGGGACAAAGTGTTAAAAGAAACTTGACAAAGGGTGTACATTTGTGTACTCTAGGGGAAAACCCTAGGGAACATACTATCTGTCAGGATTGTACCGTGCTGAATTCTCTCTATCCTATCTGTACCTTTAATTCATTCCTCAACCCCCCTATATAAGGCTCCTCCTTCCAGCACTCCATGCTGGATTATTGTAGGAAATTTTCCTCTGTAACTCACTACTGTTATTCTAGTCTTATAATAGCTCTAAGTTGTGCTTGTTTTTCCTTCAAGCACTTGATACTCTCAGCACCAACTGTCACTACAGTTGCCTATTGCACCGAAAACCTTTTCCTTCAGTCCGTGATCTCAGCTGCCTTCCGAGGATCGCACTTCCAGTGACGTCATCAGCTACAGCCGCAGTTACCACTTCTCACTAGCCGCTCTGTCATGGAGGTACAGCTGGCTGCAGACAGTGTATTACAACCCTGCTGTGAGGCTCCCTAATCTACTTTCTCTACCACAGATCAGGTTGTATACAAACTTTATTCTACCCAAAGTATTTCATTTTACATACTGTTGTACCGGACCTTCCACTTATATGTTACTCAGAGTCTAAACTTTTATCCAGGACTGTATTGTATGCTTTAGTCTGACATTGTGCGTTCACACATAAATGTACTTATTGACATTTGTACTGCTTAATCCTCACTATCAGAGTTGCTCTTGTATCTTGCTTAAGGAATATCTATTTCCAAGTCTACCTCTTCCACCTATCCAACATAAGAGCAAATAGTAGAGATTAAGTTACCAACCTATAATTGCTACCACGTTGATCAGCAGTCAGTTACACCAGTGTGTAGGCTATAAAAAGACAGAAGGGGTAACTATCACTATAGGGCATAGTTGTTACCTCACCTGTCACATACCAACTACCTTATTCACCCTAAAAAATTGTGCTTCACACATAAATTCCTAAGAATTTGAAACCACCATCTAATGAATATTTAGAGGTGTGACTGAATAATCCAGCCTTAAAAAAAAGGAGAATTACTTCTACCTTATGGATCCACCAGAAGTGGTTAACCAGGTAGTTGTTCTGGCCCAACGGGTGGATGCCCTCACCCAGACAATTAAGGAGATACAGACAGAGACCCAAACAGTAAAAGACTGCCTTAGAGACATATATGCAGCAAGATCCACTCAAACTGATTCTCACCCTGAACCACAGGTATCCTTGCTTGACAAATTTCATGGTAATAGATCAGTTTTTAAAGAGTTCAAAAATGCATGCTTGCTACTCTTTGAACTAAAACCTAAGACCTATTCAACAGATAGGTTAAAAGTTTTAACCATTATTTCATATTTAAGAGGAGAACCTCGGGCATGGGCAGATTCATACTATGACACCCAAGATCCCATCCTGAACTCCCTTAGTAATTTCTTAAAGGCAATGTCAGCCATTTATGATGACCCTTTCAAGCAGAATACCATTGAGATATCCTTAAGGTCATTAAATCAAGGTAAACATGCGGTAGAAGATTACATAACCCAGTTCAAAATACACGACAAGGAGTCTGCATGGAATGAGATTTCGCTAAAAAAACCCAGTTCCGTCTTGGGTTATCGGATGACATAAAGAACAAACTCTCAAGAATAGGAATACCCGAAAGTCTGGAAAAACTATTCTCCGTACCACTCACCATCGATAGACGTCTGAGGGAACGTTGTATGGAGAGAGTTGGAGCTACCTCATCATACAAGAAATATGCTAAAACTGCAACTGTATCAAAAGATTTGGAGACTCCCATGGATATAGGGTTCATCAGAGGACCACTTACCACACAGGAAAGGAATAGGAGACGCATACAAAACCTTTGTATGTACTGTGCTTCTAGTAAACACGAAGTGAAGACATGCCCCATATTGAAGAAAACGGAATCTGGTAGGATTTCTGAATTCACACTTGCTCTCACTAATAATGATAAAACTACTCCTTATTTCACCCTACCTTTCTCTTTACAGTGGGATCAGTCCAGGATCAACACTAAAGCCATACTTGATACTGGGGCCTGTGGTAACTACATAGATCATGAGTTTGTATCTGTAAATAAAATTCCTACACTCACTAAACGTTTTCCTGTCTCAGTTAATCTTATTGACGGTAACCCCATCTCCTCTGGTCCAATCACTCTTCAGACGATACCCCTACTTATCTGTACTAATTCAGAACATAGAGAAATATTATCTTTTGATGTACTAACCTCTCCAATGTTTCTCATTATTCTGGGTATGTCTTGGCTTAAAATACATCAACTAACTTTTGACTGGCAACACAGCTCTATACATCTTGATTTGCCTTATTGTAACAAAACATGTTTTCCCTTAAAAAACATTATGTTATTATCTGATTCAACACTTCCTGCAGAGTACACAGATTTTGCTGACGTATTTAGTAAAAAATAAGCTGAAAGTCTTCCACCTCATAGGCCATATGATTGCCCAATAGATCTCCTCCCTGGTACTTTTATCCCTTATGGTCACATCTACCCCTTATCTAAACCTGAACTGGTACATTTAAAAAATGATATTCAGGAGAACCTAACCAAAGGTTTTATCAGACCCTCAACTTCCCCCGCAGCGGCAGATATTTTTTTGTCAAGAATAAGGACAACTCTCTAAGACCCATAATAGATTATAGGGAACTTAACAAGAGGACACAAAAAAGTTATCTTTTGCCTTTAATCTCCGAATTAATTGAGAGGTTACGTGGTGCAGAGGTCTTTACTAAATTGGACCTCAGGGGTGCCTATAACCTTGTGAGAATTAGAGCCGGTGATGAATGGCTGACAGCTTTCCGTACCCGTTATGGCCTGTTTAAATATACTGTTATGCCATTTGGTCTGTGTAACGCTCCGGCGACATTCCAATGTTTTATCAACGATATATTCAGATATATCCTAGGCGTATTTATAGTTGTTTATCTAGATGACATTTTAATTTTTTCTCAGACACAGGAATAACACATCACACATGTAAGGACTGTACTTGCCAGGTTACTTAACCATAATCTATATGCTAAACTTGAGAAGTGCACATTCAATGCTAAGGAGGTATCATTTCTTGGATACCTCAGTTAATCTTATTGACGGTAACCCCATATCCTCTGGTCCAATCACTCTTCAGACGATACCCCTACTTATCTGTACTAATTCAGGACATAGAGAAATATTATCTTTTGATGTACTAACCTCTCCAATGTTTCCCATTATTCTGGGTATGTCTTGGCTTAAAATACATCAACTAACTTTTGACTGGCAACACAGCTCTATACATCTGGATTCGCCTTATTGTAACAAAACATGTTTTCCCTTAAAAAATATTATGTTATTATCTGATTCAACACTTCCTGCAGAGTACACAGATTTCGCTGACGTATTTAGTAAAAAAGAAGCTGAAAGTCTTCCACCTCATAGGCCATATGATTGCCCAATAGATCTCCTCCCTGGTACTTTTATCCCTTATGGTCACATCTACCCCTTATCTAAACCTGAACTGGTACATTTAAAAAATTATATTCAGGAGAACCTAACCAAAGGTTTTATTAGACCCTCAACTTCCCCCGCAGCGGCAGGTATTTTTTTGTCAAGAATAAGGACAACTCTCTAAGACCCATAATAATTGGAATGTAAAACACATTTAATGGATACCAGGCAATATGATTTATTTAGAAAAAATCCCACAGAAGAATATCAAAATGAATTGGAATTAATATTAAAAACAGCTTTTGAGAAGGGTTTGCTAAACAAGAAAGAATTAGACTTCCTAACAGTTAAATACCCAAGCATAGCAACATTTTACACAATTCCAAAACTGCACTAAAATAAAACTCTACCCCCGGGTAGGCCTATAATATCAGGCCAGGGAAGTTTAGCAGAAAAGATCTCAATATATGTAGACTACTGTCTAAGACCATTCCTTGTAACACTACCCTCTTACATCAAAGATACCCAAGATACCGTTAAAAAACTAAATGACATAGTGGTAAAGAACCACACAATATTGGTAGCGACTGATGTGGAATCCCTATATTCTTCAATTCCCCATAAACAGGGGATAGCAGCAGCAACTTACTTTCTCAAACAAAGGGGCAAAAAATATGATGAACACACTGATCTGGTTGAAACACTTTTGGAATTCATATTTAAACATAACAAAACAGAAGAGAAGGGCGCCTCCTAGTGTAGCCAATTTTTCAAAAGTGGAATAAATGGAGTGCAAACATACTCACAATATTAAAAGGCAGAGATAATGCCTAGGAGAACGGTCTGGGAACTTCACAGTGTCCCAGCAGACTGTGCACCGGACTGTGGCTGCTCCTCCCAAAACAGAATGTGTGTCTGTGATCTGAAAGTTGTGAGAAAAACAAGAGGGCGACCCCTTAGTGCAAATCAATTGAGGACATGAAATGGATATCGGCTTGTGCTGACAAAGGGATACTCACAGATGGTATTGCACACTGTAGTGCAAATGGAGCGTACTAGGTATATTATGGTGACCTAGTGCACATAAAGACCCAGGCAGTACTGCTGCAGTTGAAGATAAACTCCGGATGCAAATGGTGGACGTCAGGATAATAGAAGGAGACTCCAGTATCAATGTATATAAAAAAGTATTTAATAAAATAGATAAAAGATACACAGATATACCAATACACCTGTTGTACAATGCTACGCGTTTCTAAGTGCTCACCGCGCTTTTTCCTCAGGCAAATGATACTGGATACAATGGAGTCTCCTACATATATACCTATGCAAACTTAATGTTGATCAGCTGAATCTCGTTTACACAGGTGCTGCATTAATTAGCCACATTGGTTTGCTGACAGAATGTTACAAAAAATACAATACAATATGCATAAAAAGCAATCCCAAGTTTAGTATGATAAACAAATTGCTATAGTCATATAAAAACTAAAATAAAGTACATCACGAAAATAGACATTATGAGCTATCTCAATCGTATATGTATAAAATAATACTGATATAAAAAATTCCTAATATTATTAAAAAATATATATGTAACTTACGTATTTGTAATAATTTTACTAATCTAATGATATTTGTAGGTGAACTAGAATATAAATCTAAATAGATAGTTTGTTATTATTAATAGTTGATAGTTGACAACTAAGAAAGGGTGTGTTTTGCTGAACCAATGGGAACGCTGTAATCGGTTCCACCTAAAACAGTCCAATGTAACTGCTCTATGGAAATTAGAGAAGGGGTGTGTGTCTGATGACGTGGAAAATACGTGTGTTGACTCTTGTGAATGCAAAAAATGATACTAAATATATGAATGGCGTGTTCGGAAAAAATATAAAGATAAAGATAATCTAATGTAAGAGTTACGCGCTGAAAAGTCAGCGTGAATAGGTGAATGCGTGTTAGACTATAATAAGTGCAAATTAAAACTAAGGACAATACTGAATATACGGGTGTGTAAACACGCTATATATTAGTGTGTGTGGAAGTTAGTGGAATCCACTAACTTCCACACACACTAATATATAGCGTGTTTACACACCCGTATATTCAGTATTGTCCTTATTAGTGTGTGTGGAAGTTAGTGGAATCCACTAACTTCCACACACACTAATATATAGCGTGTTTACACACCCGTATATTCAGTATTGTCCTTAGTTTTAATTTGCACTTATTATAGTCTAACACGCATTCACCTATTCACGCTGACTTTTCAGCGCGTAACTCTTACATTAGATTATCTTTATCTTTATATTTTTTCCGAACACGCCATTCATATATTTAGTATCATTTTTTGCATTCACAAGAGTCAACACACGTATTTTCCACGTCATCAGACACACACCCCTTCTCTAATTTCCATAGAGCAGTTACATTGGACTGTTTTAGGTGGAACCGATTACAGCGTTCCCATTGGTTCAGCGAAACACACCCTTTCTTAGTTGTCAACTATCAACTATTAATAATAACAAACTATCTATTTAGATTTATATTCTAGTTCACCTACAAATATCATTAGATTAGTAAAATTATTACAAATACGTAAGTTACAGATATATTTTTTAATAATATTAGGAATTTTTTATATCAGTATTATTTTATACATATACGATTGAGATAGCTCATAATGTCTATTTTCGTGATGTACTTTATTTTAGTTTTTATATGACTATAGCAATTCATTTATCATACTAAACTTGCGATTGCTTTTTATGCATATTGTATTGTATTTTTTGTAACATTCTGTCAGCAAACCAATGTGGCTAATTAATGCAGCACCTGTGTAAACGAGATTCAGCTGATCAACATTAAGTTTGCATAGGTATATATGTAGGAGACTCCATTGTATCCAGTATCATTTGCCTGAGGAAAAAGCGCGGTGAGCACTTAGAAACGCGTAGCATTGTACAACAGGTGTATTGGTATATCTGTGTATCTTTTATCCATTTTATTAAATACTTTTTTATATACATTGATACTGGAGTCTCCTTCTATTATCCTGACGTCCACCATTTGCATCCGGAGTTTATCTTCAACTGCAGCAGTACTGCCTGGGTCTTTATGTGCACTAGGTCACCATAATATACCTAGTACGCTCCATTTGCACTACAGTGTGCAATACCATCTGTGAGTATCCCTTTGTCAGCACAAGCCGATATCCATTTCATGTCCTCAATTGATTTGCACTAGGGGTCGCCCTCTTGTTTTTCTCACAACTTTCATATTTAAACATGATTCATGGGGGGCGGAGCTAGCCAGCGCCCATGATGGTCGCAGGTGACTAGAGCTCCGAAGTGCGGTCGGCATAATCACCTTACAAGCTTCACAGAGATGTGAGTTGGGAGCTCAAATTAGCTGCATCGGCACTTTAAAGGCTGGAAGTACACCCGGTGGGTAAAGAGAGAGGCTGAGGAAAAAGCGAACAGCTGGACACAATGTACCGTGGCCTCCCGCGGCTCCCTTGAGGCCTACTAAGAGCTATGCATCAGGCCAACACACGAGCCACCCAGACCGCAAGAGGGGCACAGTATTCTCAATCAACCCCCATCACAATGTGGTAAGCGGCGGTGCACAGATGAGGAGCCGGTGAGCGCAGACAGCATCGCCACATGGAGCCCGTTCAGAGGGTAAGTGGGTGACAGTATACCACAGAGGTGCCGCAACCATCACCTATTAACCCCTTATTGCCCCAACATTATGCTTGTTCTCAGCACATATGTCCCAGATAGGACGACATCGCTATAGCATCAGCACTATAAGCTCAGGAGCCCCACATGCTGTTGGCGCAATACTGAATCAGCAGCTTTACATCTCCATTTGAGGTGAGAACATGACAGCGTTTTATTAAAAATGTTATAGAACACTTACACATATAAAGCTAAACAGCAGGAAAACAGACATCACACAGTGAGTGCTCCACTGCAAGCCCTGTCACTACACTCAAGTTGCATACTGTTCATTGTGGCAGATCCCCCTACGCTGATACAACATCATAAAAGACAAGGGGCTATCCTCACTATGACATCTAAAAGGGCGCCCAGAGCTGAGAAAGCTGGCAAAAATAGTACCTCCACGGCTCCCACAGTACATAACTTTTTTAAAGTGGTGGAAATGGCAACGACAGAACAGGCTGAAATTCTCCCGAAAACGCCATTTTCACCACCAGAACCAGATTCAGAGGGAGGTTCGGAGACCATGTTAACGAAGGCTGACTTGCAGACCCTGCCATCAAAAGAAGACTTTAATAAGTTTATAGGGCAAGTCAGCTCCATGATAAAAACCAGCTTATCAGAAGTAAGGAGGGAGATAAGTGAAATAGGCTCCAGGATAGCACAAATAGAAGAGGATGCAGAGCACACTGACAAAATCTTAGATATCCCACCATTCTACTATGATAAGTCAACTGCAGGACCAGGTTGAAGATCTGGACAACAGGGGGCGGCACCAGAACATTAGAATAAGGGGGTCCCTGAGAACATCAAGTCCCCAGAGCTCCTTTCATACCTACAAACTTTATTCAATAACCTAATGGAAAATGAGGAGGCAGTGGAGTACCCTCTAGACCGCTACCATAGAGCTCTGAGACCACCCCCGAAGGATACAGCTCCCCCTAGAGATATTATCATCAAGTTCACAAGTTTCAGGGACAAGGAGAACATCCTCATAGCGGCTCGGAAAAAATCACCTATCTCACATAAGGGATGTACCCTCCAATTCTACGCAGACCTAAGTCAGCTGACCTTGAGCAAGAGAAGGGAAACCAGATATCTCACGCTACACTTAAGAGACCTTGGCATTCCTTACAGATGGGGCTTCCCCTTCTGTCTATAAAGTGATTAAGGATAACTCAACTGCCCTATACAGAACGTCAGAAGATCTGGAGGACTTTTGCTTGCTCTTAAAGATCCCGAAACCCAGCCTCCCAGCTTTGCAGGAAGCCCCAGAGAGCCAGCGCACTCTAAATCCACCAAGACAAGAATGGACGCAAGTCCACTACAGAAAGAAACACAGGCCCCAAACAAAGAATCTTGGAAGTCAGGAGGCAATCACCTGAACTATGGAACTACCCCAAGCTAAGTATTTTACTGCATGAGGTCCACAGTGTCATGTGGTCTCCTTATTTCTCCTTTTGTTATCAGGGAATTGGGGCTCACCTGGACACTTACTGTTAGCCCCGCCTCTTCCACTATGGAAAATTGCAATGTCTAGTTTTCTATATATATCACTTGTTTTGCTGTTGTCAAATATAAATGTTACCATAATGTTAGTTTGCTATGTGCTAGTTAGCCGTCTTAGGACGATACTTCCCAAGGCTCAATGTTTTGCTGCCGACCTGCTACCACAAGTTGTAGCAGCTACTTTTACCCCTCCCCCCCCTAGTTAGTTAACCAGAGGCACACGATGCTTCATGTTAGCGCTCAAGTTCTTAAGTTAAATTTTGTATGTATTGTTTTGTTTATTTTTGCTCTCTACCATTACAGAAATACCTTCTTCAACCTACATCTGCTGAAATCCCCATCCTTCCCTTCCTATCCTTGGCCTGGCCGGAGGAGCACGTGTCATAAATTAGTCCACTGTCAGGTAAAGGCTCTACCCACCCCATTGCCAATATACTCTGTTGGCCCACACACAGGGAAACTCCCTAGAATACATAATAAACATCTCCCCCATTCCAGTGATATCTTAATATGGCCCCCCTAAAGATTCAAAAGTCCCCCATAAGGGAAGGCGCTACATCAAAATTGTATCTCAGAATGTAAAGGGTTTAAATTCCCCCACAAAGTGGTCAGTCGCTCTCTCCTGTTTTAAAAAATCCAAAGTGGATGTGGTCTTAGTGCAGGAGACTCACCTCCCTAAAGATAAGTCCCCTAAATTCTCAAATTTCGATATTAATATCAACGGATGCTGAGAAAGCTTTTGACCGGCTGGACTGGAGATTCCTGCACTCCAGCCTGTCCGCCTTTGGCATAGGCGACTTAATGATCCATAGAATCCTCAGCCTATACACTCAACCCTCTGCGAAGATTAAGGCCAACGGCATACTCTCAGACAGCTTTAAGATAGGAAACAGTACCAGGCAGGGTTACCCCCTGTCCCCGCTCCTTTTCGCGATTTCCATGGAGGTGTTGGCCTCAAAAGTTAGAAATAACCCTAAAATCACAGGAATTTCACTAGGCCCTAATTCATTTAAACTAACTCTTTATGCGGACGATGTCCTCATCTTGTTAACCTCCCCAACCACTTCTATTACACATTTATTGGAGGAGTTTGATAGATTTAGCGCCCATTCCAATTTCCTCATCAATGTACAAAAGTCGGAAATCCTAAATATTAATATGAAAAAACAATCCTTTGAGGCCCTAGGGAACCACTGCCCATACAAGTTAAATTATGATAAACTTAAATACCTTGGATTATTTAAGCACAACAACATACCTCTTATGCACAGACTCAAAAGGGAACTGGATAGCGGGCAACATAAACCACTTTCATGGTGGGGTCGGATACAAGCGGTAAAGATGACAGCCCTTCCGCAATTACTTTACGTGATGCAGACGGTTCCAATTCACCTACCAAATACATACCTTACTCAATTACAATCAATGCTCAGCTCCTTTATTTGGGGAAACCTTAAACCGCGTATTAGCAAAAAATTATAATGGCTCCACTGGGGGCGGGGGGACTGGGTGTGCCGTCAGTATTGTCATACTATCGTGCAGTAGTCATGCAGAGGATAATTGAATGGCATAATAGGACAAACACTAAAGCGTGGGCGTCTATCGACTCTTTCCTTCTAAAATCGCCAAGTATAGGTCCACTTAGTTGGATTAAGCATTCGGCCAGACCCCCCCTTGCAAGATTATCCCCACTATATAACCACCTCTTTAGAACATGGGATGGGATCAGAGCCAAAATAAAGGGTATTTCATCCCCCATATCCCCATTGTCACCAATATCATATAACGCAGAATTTGCGGGAGGTATGTTGGCAGAAAAAGCTGACCCTATGGGCTGGGAACACACAATACCGTTTACCAAGTTGGTTTCCAACAACACCCTAAAGACACGGACACAGCTAGCAGATATGGTGGGGGCGGTTTTTCTAGGTGGCTCAAGTACGCACAACTAACACACTTACTGAAAATCTCACCCCATAGGGACAGCCTACTCAGGGATCCAACCCACTTCGAGAGGTTGTGCCTGTGGGGCACTGCACCCCGTGTTTCCCTATCAAAGGCAAAAAAAATGTTAGATGCAGCACTAACGCCACTGTTCCCTTCATATAGGTTGCACTGGCAGAGGGAGTTAGGGATGGAGTTCTCTGAAGAGCAGTGGCAGAATATCCTTCACCATACGTCTATGTCCTCTTCTATACCCAGATCCCTAGAGCTTAACCAGAATGTCTTGCTCCGCTGGTACCTCACACCAGAAAGAATCAAACAAATTTACCCGGGAGCAGGTGCTACCTGCTGGAGAGGGTGTGGGGCTGTTGGGACGATGTCACACATTTGGTGGCAGTGCCGTTTACTCTCCCCTTTTTGGAAGAGGGTGGAACAACTCCTTAGGAAACTACTGGGAGCAACATTTAACTTATCACCCTCTATCGCCCTATTAAATTATAAACCGGACAAAGTGTGCAGAATTAAATGGAAACTGACACAAATTAGCTTAAATAGTGCAAAGGCACTTATTGCCCGTAATTGGAAAACCACACGCATCCCCACAAAACAGGAGTGGATTTTCCACATCTCGGAACTCTTAGCGGTGGAGGAGTACTCCTTTTATAGAAATGGAAACTTAGCCTTTTTCCATGAAGTCCAGTTCTACTGGGAAACTATATCTCACGCCCCTGCGGTACTAGGGGACTCTGCCCCATAAGACATGCCCTAAGACAAAGTGATGCTCTCCTCGGCCAGGCCTTTCCCCCCCTTTTCCCCTCCCCCCCTTCCCCCCTCCCTATCTCCCCTTCCTGTCCCCTATACCTTTTTTTTTTCTTTTTTTCAGCGCTATATAGAAGACTTAGTTCAAATGGGTTGGAAATGCTGTTCATATATGTGGTATAGATTGTTAATTACATGGTGTTATGTTATGTATGTTGGAATTGGCAATGCACATTCTTAATTATTCTAGTTATATAGGTAGCAGTACTTATAAGGGACTTATCAAACAAAGAGAAGGCACAGGATGCCTCGCCCGTCTTCCCCGAACATGGGCTCCATGGACAATACCTTCACCTTAAAGTGACTCTAGCTCTTAGGTGTCAATCTCAGAGCGTGGACTATTAATGAACCACTCAGACTGCATGGGCTGTAACTATATAATATTGTCCTTGTGTCGTATATTACACATGATATTGTACTGCTGTCGATTTTCAATAAAGTTTATTTTTCAAAAAAAATATATAAAACATGATTAATTTGTTTTCGACAATAAATTCTACAATCAAAAACTAGGTACAGCAATGGGTACTAGCTGTGCCCCCCACATATGCCTGTCTGTAATTGGGCAAGTGGGAAAGAGATGTTGTACTCAATACAGATGATTTAGAAGGTAACCATATAGATCTCTGGCTTCATTTTATTGATGACATTCTGGTATTATGGAATGGAACTGTCCTAGAGTTAAAAACGTTCATGTCTAATTTGAATAAAAATGAATTAAATTTAAAATGTACCTATACATGGAGTGAGAAGGAGATTGAATTTCTTGATTTGAAAATACATATTTCCACAGCAGGAAAACTCTTTATTATTAGCGGATAGTCACCATCCAAAGTCACTAATAAATAATATACCGAAAGGTCAATATTTACGGCACATACATAATTGTTTAAAATTCACAAAATTCAATGAGGAAGCCAAAATGTTAAAGAATTGATTTGAAGAAAGAGGATACTCTAAAAATATTTTTATTAAAAGCATACACTGTAGCAAAAACCGAAAACAGAGATAAATTACTATACAAAGAAAGGATTAAAATTCATGACCAGAAAGTAAGATTTATCAGTCAATATAATAATAAATGGAACAATGTCAGGGCAATAATTCAAAAACATTGACAAGTCCTAACATTAGATAATGACATAAAACAGATAGTAGGGGACAGACCCCTCATGATGGCAAGAAAGCCACCTAATTTAAAAGAAAAATGAACAACAAGCCATTTCATATAAACCAAACAAACAGGTTAAATAAAATAATAAAACCAGATGTTAACAAGAAATGTAGAAGATGTTCACTGTGTAAAAATATGCAGACAGGTAGTTACTTCTGTGATAAATGGGGAAAGCTACATAAAATCATAGGGAACATAAATTGTAAAAGTGAAGAGGTTGTATACATTGTTTTCTGTAACTGCCCAATGTACTATGTAGGTAAAACCTACAGGGTACTAAAAGAAAGAATAAAGGAACATAAGAGGGATATTAACAATGAGGTCAAAACAAGTAGTGTGGCATGCCACTTTAAATCATACCATGGTAGCAATGAGGAGGAATTGAAGTTTATGGAGTTGGAAATAATTAATTTCCTAGGCAGAGGGGGTAATGTAGATAAGAATCTACTGCAAAAGGAATGGAGATGGATTTTTAATTTAAAAGCATTAACTCCCTATGGATTAAATGAGGAAATTAATGATGTAACGTTCCTTTAAAAATTTGGACCCATAAACACACACAAATAAAAGATAATATATATATATATATATATATATATATATATATATATATATACATATATAGAGAGAGAGATGGATATATATATATATATATATATATATATAGAGAGAGAGATGGATATATATATATATATATATATATATATATATATATATATATATATATATATATATATATATATATAAAATGACAATTTTTCAGAATGGAGTATCAGTTTTCAGGGGGTCTCTATATCTATCTTAAATTTTTAAAGATTTAGAAATTCATAATTAGAGTTATCCCAACATATTCTGTAAGCTGTCCATATAAATTAACAAGTGTATGTATGATTTTACACAGTAGTGAGAATATATATTTAAAATGTTATCTTACAACAATGAGAACTACAAGATGTTTAATAATGGATAAAATGTGATCGATCAATTTGTTTCCATAAGAGTGACATTGTTGCAATAGTTGTTAGTTTGTAGCAGGCAAGGCATCAATAAAGTTGCTTCACACAAGGGGGCGTGGATAATAGAAATGGAAATATGAACTCGGCAAACAGCTGAAGAAATCACACGCCAGATGAAGCCCACAATGCACAGAAAGTGCAGGGTGAAACGCATGGAAGTGAGTTGTCTTTTGAAGTCTAACAGGGGGAATCAGCTGACCCCCTGATATATACTATTACAGATACCGGAGCTGAAATTACTTTGAGGTATTACATAAGGCGCCAAGGCTAACCCCAACGGTAAGACAAATACACAGCAAACAAGCATAACGAGACCGGCTGACTATGTGAGTATGGACTGAGTACTATATCCCCCTAAGAGACTGGATGGATGAGAATGTTGTATGGAGTAATACACCAAACCATCCTTGTAGTGTCGTACATGGGAGGTATGAATTACAGTTATTATAACCAACAAACAACACAAGTTATGCAGAGGTCTTGTCAGGATTCTACAGGTATGCTGACCTTACTTACTGTATTATAAATCGCAAGGATTTTGTCAGGATTGAACAGACATGACGACCTAGTTATTAAAGTGGTGAAGATATTGGATCTGCCATCAGTCGGGACGCCCTATAAAGTCTGATGAGTTGGATACTTCTAATTAATACTGACAAAGCTTGACGGGTCATATCTTTGGTGACCTTATTTATTCAGCTCCATCTTTTCTTTTATGGACTCGGATGTGTTTTTACTTTAGGACTGTTTATTTCAACATTACGGATATTCTTTGACACTGGGGACTTCTACACCTTATGATATATCCCACTTTATTTCATCTTCTGTATGGACAGCAAATGATTTTCACCACTCTTGGGAGTCCGAGTTCTTTTACAGTGACCGGTCACTAATATAGCATGATACCTAGGCTTGCACATTTAGCTTTATTTAGGATTTTTTTCCTTAGCATTATTTAATTATTGATTTATTATTTTTCATATTACATGATATTATTGTATTATTACCTGGATACACAATTTAGTTTAATAAATTATTAACTTATTGTGGTCTGTTCAGTTGGTGTCTTAGGACTGGGGTTTTTTGTATAATATTTGGAATAATCAGTGCGGATTAAGATAGACTAGGGAAGTTGCTTCGGTTGAAACAATTTTCCCATTTTCTCTTTCTAGTTATATTATAATTCTCTATCTCCCTGCAACATCACTCTGTAAGACAGAGTGATGATGATTATCTATTTTTGATTGTAGATTAGTGATGTTAGTTCTTTATATATATATATATATATATATATATATATATATATATATATATATATACATACACACACACATACAATGAATCAGTTAAAAAATATAAATATTAAGAAAATCCTTTATACCCAAAAGCTTAGTTATTCTGTTCATTTAAAGGGACACTGAACCCAAAAAAATTTATTTTGTGATTCAGATAGAGCATGCAATTTTAAGCAACTTTCTAATTTACTGCTATTATCACATTTTCTTCATTCTCTTGGTATGTTTATTTGAAAAGCAAGAATGTAAGTTTAGATGCCAGCCCATTTTTGGTGAAAATCCTGGGTTGTCCTTGCTGATTGGACAGCACCAATAATCAAGTGCTGTCCATGGTCCTGAATCAAAAATTTGCTGGCTCCTTAGCTTAAAACATTTTTCAAATAAAGATAGCAAGAAAACGAAGAAAAATTGGTAATAGAAGTAATTTAGAAAGTTGCTTAAAATGGCATGCTCTATCTGAATCATGAAAGAAAATTTTTGGGTTCAGTGTCCCTTTAAATAATATTAATAAAATAAATATTAGAAAAAAGAAGTATCCTGTGCACGTCCAGGTCAAGGAACAATCCCAACTCCAGTATAAAAGAGGTCAAAAAATCTTTATTAGACACTCCATAGGATAAAACTTATAACGAACTCAGCAAGAGAAAGTTAAAAACAGTCTGACCGGTTTCGGTACAGCATGCTGTTTGGAATCAGGTTATGGAGATGTACATTTGTATGTCACATAGAACCACGTGTGTACAAGCTGAGCTGGGGGACTATTGAGTGAGGTTGTACTGTAAAACAGAATACATAACGATGGTGGTAACTAACGGCTAGATTTGGAGTTTTGCGTTAGCCGTCAAAACCAGCGTTAGAGGCTCCTAACGCTGGTTTTGGGCTACCGCTGGTATTTAGAGTCAGTCAGGAAAGGGTCTAACGCTCACTTTCCAGCCACGACTTTTCCATACCGCAGATACCCCTACGCCATTTGCGTATCCTATCTTTTCAATGGGATCTTTCTAACGCCGGTATTTAGAGTCTTGGCTGAAGTGAGCGTTAGAAATCTAACGACAAAACTCCAGCCGCAGAAAAAAGTCAGTAGTTAAGAGCTTTTTGGGCTAACGCCGGTTCATAAAGCTCTTAACTACTGTGCTCTAAAGTACACTAACACCCATAAACTACCTATGTACCCCTAAACCGAGGTCCCCCCACATCGCCGCCACTCTATTAAATTTTTTAACCCCTAATCTGCCGCTCTGTATACAGCCGCCATCTACGTTATCCCTATGAACCCCTAATCTACTGCCCCTAGCACCGCCGACCCCTATATTATATTTATTAACCCCTAATCTGCCCCCCCAACGTCGCCACCACCTACTTACAATTATTAACCCCTAATCTGCCGACCGCACCTCACCGCTACTATAATAAAGTTATTAACCCCTAATCCGCCTCACTCTCGCCTCAATAACCCTATAAGAAATAGTATTAACCCCTAATCTGCCCTCCCTAACATCACCGACACCTAACTTCGATTATTAACCCCTAATCTGCCGACCGGATCTCGCTGCTACTATAATAAATGGATTAACCCCTAAAGCTAAGTCTAACCCTAACACTAACACCCCCCTAAGTTAAATATAATTTAAATCTAATGAAATAAATTAACTCTTATTAAATAAATTATTCCTATTTAAAGCTAAATACTTACCTGTAAAATAAACCCTAATATAGCTACAATATAACTAATAATTATATTGTAGCTATTTTAGGATTAATATTTATTTTACAGGCAACTTTGTATTTATTTTAACCAGGTACAATAGCTATTAAATAGTTAAGAACTATTTAATAGCTACCTAGTTAAAATTATTACAAAATTACCTGTAAAATAAATCCTAACCTAAGTTACAATTAAACCTAACACTACACTATCAATAAATTAATTAAATAAACTACCTACAATTATCTACAATTAAACCTAACACTACACTATCAAATTAATTAAATAAACTACCTACAATTATCTACAATTAAACCTAACACTACACTATCAATAAATTAATTAAATACAATACCTACAAATAAATACAAATAAATAAACTAACTAAAGTACAAAAAATAAAAAAATATTTACAAACATTAGAAAAATATTACAACAATTTTAAACTAATTACACCTACTCTAAGCCCCCTAATAAAATAACAAAGACCCCCAAAATAAAAAAAATGCCCTACCCTATTCTAAATTAAAAAAGTTCAAAGCTCTTTTACCTTACCAGCCCTGAAAAGGGCCATTTGTGGGGCATGCCCCAAATAATTCAGCTCTTTTGCCTGTAAAAAAAACACATACAATACCCCCCCCAACATTACAACCCACCACCCACATACCCCTAATCTAACCCAAACCCCCCTTAAATAAACCTAACACTAAGCCCCTGAAGATCTTCCTACCTTATCTTCACCATGCCAGGTTCACCGATCCGTCCTCTGAAGTCTTCATCCAAGCCTCCGAAGTCTTCATCCAAGCCAAAGCGGGGGCTGGCGATCCATAATCCGGCTGAAGTCTTCTATCAAGCGGCGGCTGAAGAGGTCCAGAAGAGGCTCCAAAGTCTTCATCCTATACGGGAAGAAGAGGAGATCCGGACCGGCAACCATCTTGATAAAAGCGGCATCTTCTATCTTCATCCGATGACGAACGGCTCCATCTTGAAGACCTCCGGCGCGGATCCAACCTCTTCTTCCGACGTCCAACTGAAGAATGAAGGTTCCTTTAAGGGACGTCATCCAAGATGGCGTCCCTCGAATTCCGATTGGCTGATAGGATTCTATCAGCCAATCGGAATTAAGGTAGGAAAATTCTGATTGGCTGATGGAATCAGCCAATCAGATTCAAGTTCAATCCGATTGGCTGATCCAATCAGCCAATCAGATTGAGCTTGCATTCTATTGGCTGATCGGAACAGCCAATAGAATGCAAGCTCAAATTCTATTTTATTTTATTAGGGGGCTTAGAGTAGGTGTAATTAGTTTAAAATTGTTGTAATATTTTTCTAATGTTTGTAAATATTTTTTTATTTTTTGTAACTTAATTCTTTTTTATTTTTTGTACTTTAGTTAGTTTATTTAATTGTAGTTATTTGTAGGTATTGTATTTAATTAATTTATTGATAGTGTAGTGTTAGGTTTAATTGTAGTTATTTGTAGGTATTGTATTTAATTAATTTATTGATAGTGTAGTGTTAGGTTTAATTGTAACTTAGGTTAGGATTTATTTTACAGGTAATTTTGTAATTATTTTAACTAGGTAGCTATTAAATAGTAAATAACTATTTAATAGCTATTGTACCTGGTTAAAATAAATACAAAGTTGCCTGTAAAATAAATATTAATCCTAAAATAGCTACAATATAATTATTATTTATATTGTAGCTATATTAGGATTTATTTTACAGGTAAGTATTTAGCTTTAAATAGGAATAATTTATTTAATAAGAGTTAATTTATTTTGTTAGATTTAAATTATATTTAACTTAGGTGGGTGTTAGTGTTAGGGTTAGACTTAGCTTTAGGGGTTAATCCATTTATTATAGTAGATTAGGGGTTAATAATTGAAGTTAGGTGTCGGCGATGTTAGGAAGGGCAGATTAGGGGTTAATACTATTTCTTATAGGGTTAGTGAGGCAGGAGTGAGGCGGATTAGGGGTTAATAACTTTATTATAGTAGCGGTGAGGTGCGGTCGGCAGATTAGGTGTTAATAAGTGTAGGTAGCTGGCGGCGACGTTGTGGAGGGCAGATTAGGGGTTAATAAATATAATATAGGGGTCGGCGGTGTTAGGGGCAGCAGATTAGGGGTTCATAGGGATAACGTAGGTGGCAGCGGTGTCCGGAGCGGCAGATTAGGGGTTAAAAAAAATATGCAGGGGTCAGCGATAGCGGGGTCGGCAGATTAGGGGTTAATAAGTGTAAGGCTAGGGGTGTTTAGACTCGGGGTACATGTTAGGGTGTTAGGTGCAGACTTAGGAAGTGTTTCCCCATAGGAAACAATGGGGCTGCGTTAGGAGCTGAACGCTGCTTTTTTGCAGGTGTTAGGTTTTTTTTTCAGCTCAAACTGTCCCATTGTTTCCTATGGGGGGAAACGTGCACAAGCACGTTTTTGAAGCTGGCCGCGTCCGTAAGCACCGCTGGTATCAAGAGTTGCAGTTGCGGTAAATATGCTCTACGCTTTTTTTGGAGCCTAACGCAGCCCTTCTGTGATCTCTAAATACCAGTGGTATTTAAAAGGTGCGGCCAGAAAAAAGCACGCGTAGCTAACGCACCCCTTTGGCCGCAAAACTCTAAATCTAGGCATAAGTGACCAGCATTATGGTCCTATGCACGACTCATGGTAACTATACTGCCCAGTGCATTAACTCTAATGGCATAAGATGATGATGATAGAGAACAGCTTTATATCCCATGGAGGCTAAGGAGTTAAAAAAATAAAGTTAATTGATTGTCTATGGCAAACATTGGGTTAAAAAAGAAGCAGCACACCTATTGCTTGTTACAATAGAACTCAATTTGTTTATCAGTTAAAAAAAGCTTGGTTCTCTTTGACAGAAAATAGGGTAATGCTCTATAAATATATAGGGCAGGGCTACAGTAATATTGCTGAACCCTGTAATATACATTGTGTAAAGGAGAGGGCAGGTCATCATTAGATACCAGGCAAATGTGTACAATATGTTACCTGGACATCTGTAAAAATACTGGGTGGGGAAAAAAAGCTAATTTTATCAAAGGCAGATAAAGGAAAGACACAAAATACACAAGACACATTCATGACAATATAGTAATACTTTTTTCCATAATCTCTCTCTCTCTCTCTCTCTTTCTCTCTCTCTCTTTCTCTCTCTCTCTATCTCTTTCTCTCTCTCTCTCTCTCTCTCTCTCTCTCTCTCACACTCTCACTCTCACTCTCTCTCTCTCTCTCTCTCTCTCTTTCTTTCTCTTTCTTTCTCTCTCTTTCTCTCTCTTTCTCTCTCTTTTTCCCTCTCTCTTTCCTCTCTCTCTCTCTTTTTCTCTCTCTCTTTCCTCTATATTTTTCTCTCTCTCTCTCTCTCTCTCTCTCTCTCTCTCTCTCTCTCTCTCTCTCTCTCTCTCTCTCTCTCTCTCTCTCTCTCTCTTTCTTTCTCTCTCTCTCTTTCTTTCTCTCTCTCTCTCTCGCCGTTGATTTGCAGTCCCGCTGAAGTCTCCATGAAGTGATTTAACATCGGTGGTGCTGCTATTATTTCTTCCTTGCTGGTTTGTTTGGGGTAAGGTGCTTAAAGGGACAGTAAAGTCATAATTAGACATTCATGATTCAAACAGAGCATACCATTTTAAACAACTTTCCAATTTACTTCTATTATTTACATTACTTCCTTCTCTTGTTATCATTTGCTGAAAGGTTTATCTAGGTAAGCTCAGGAGAAGCAAAGAACCTAGGTTCTAGCTGCTGATTGGTGGCTGCATATATATACCGATTGTCATTGCCTCAACCATGTGTTCAGTTAGAAACCAGTAGTGAATTGCTGCTCCTTCAACAAATGATACCAAGAGAATGAAGCAAATTTGATAATAGAAGTAAACTGGAAAGTTGTTTAAAATTGTATGTTCTACCTAAATCATGAAAGAAAAATTTTGGGTTTCATGTCCCATTAACCCCTCCAGATACAATTCCTCCCAGGTGCTGGATTCTTGGGATTATTATACTTGCCATGTGGGGGGGGGGGGGGGGCCTCTTTGCTCTAAAATGCCCGGGCCTTTTTTTGGTTCCAGTCGGGCCCTGATGTAAGCTGTCAATTGTACATCAGCTAATCTAGCTGTAAGATATTTAAAAAAAGAGTGCTATATGTGTATTGTTTTCAAGAGTAGGTCTCTTTCCTCTCTTTTACTTGTGTAGCTTTAAATAATACACACAGCACCTACACCCCCCATAATAATTCACTGGTTTTCATTATACACGGGGGCTGAAGGGTTAATAACATAAATCAGTAGTGCCATTGGATCCTTTTTTCTTTCTAAACTAAGATAACGCCTTTACTATGCATTCCCCAGCTTTGCACAACCAACATTGATATATTAATATACTTAATAACATTTAAACCTCTAAATGTCTGCCTGTTTCTAAGCCACTATAGACTGTCTCTTAATCACATGCTTTTTTATTTACTTTCCACAACAGCAGATTACTAGTTCATGTGGGCCATATAGATAATATTGTGATCACGCCCAATGAGCTATTTAAGATTTAGCACAACACAGTACTAAATGCAAGTCAATAGATAATAAATACAAAGTCATGTGATCAGGGGGCTGTCAGAAGATTCTTAGATATAAGGTTATCACAGAAGTTAAAAGTATATTAATATAACTGTGTTATGCAAAACTGGGGAATAAGTAATAAAGGGATTATCTATCTTTTAAAACAATAAAAATTATATTGTAGACTGTCCCCTTAATATATCGATGATCCCATTCCTTTGTCTAAATATGTTTAGCTCTGTAGGTTATATATTATTTTTAATTAAGGAGTGTTGTTTGCCCCTATAGCGTAGTGGTAAAAACACTTTCCTAGATTTAGAGTTCTGCGTTAGCCGTCAGAACCAGCGTTAGGGGCTCCTAACGCTGGTTTTGGCCGCCCGCTGATATTTAGAGTCAGTCAGGAAAGGGTCTAACGCTCACTTTCCAGCCGCAACTTTTCCATACCGCAGATCCCCCTAAGCCAATTGTGTATCCTATCTTTTCAATGGGATCTTTCTAACGCCAGTATTTAGAGTCTTGGCTGAAGTGAGCGTTAGAAATCTAACGACAAAACTCCAGCCGCAGAAAAAAGCCAGGAGTTAAGAGCTTTCTGGGCTAACGCCGGTTCATAAAGCTCTTAACTACTGTGCTCTAAAGTACACTAACACCCATAAACTACCTATGTACCCCTAAACCGAGGCCCCCCACATCGCCGCCACTCTAATAAATTTTTTTAACCCCTAATCTGCCGACCGCACACCGCCACAACCTACGTTATCCCTATGTACCCCTAATCTGCTGCCCCTAACACCGCCGACCCCTATATTATATTTATTAACCCCTAATCTGCCCCCCAAAACATCGCCGCCACCTACCTACAATAATTAACCCCTAATCTGCCGACCGGACCTCACCGCTACTATAATAAAGTTATTAACCCCTCACTCCCGCCTCAATAACCCTATAATAAATAGTATTAACCCCTAATCTGCCCTCCCTAACATCACCGACACCTAACTTCAAGTATTAACCCCTAATCTGCCGACCGGACCTCACCGCTACTCTATTAAATTTATTAACCCCTAAAACTAAGTCTAACCCTAACACTAACACCCCCCTAAGTTAAATATAATTTTTATCTTACGAAATAAATTAACTCTTATTAAATAAATTAATCCTATTTAAAGCTAAATACTTACCTTTAAAATAAACCCTAATATAGCTACAATATAACGAATAATTACATTGTAGCTATTTTAGGATTTATATTTATTTTACAGGCAACTTTGTAATTATTTTAACCAGGTACAATAGCTATTAAATAGTTAATAACTATTTAATAGCTACCTAGTTAAAATAATTACAAAATTACCTGTAAAATAAATCCTAACCTAAGTTACAATTAAACCTAACACTACACTATCAATAAATTAATTAAATAAAATACCTACAAATAAATACAAATAAATAAACTAACTAAAGTACAAAAAATAAAAAAGAACTAAGTTACAAAAAATAAAAAAATAATTTACAAACATAATAAAAATATTA
This sequence comes from Bombina bombina, assembly GCF_027579735.1. NCBI lineage: Eukaryota > Metazoa > Chordata > Amphibia > Anura > Bombinatoridae > Bombina > Bombina bombina. The sequence continues at coordinate 960,412,678 of NC_069502.1, forward strand.
CAACAATTTTAAACTAATTACACCTACTCTAAGCCCCCTAATAAAATAACAAAGCCCCCCAAAATAAAAAAATGCCCTACCCTATTCTAAAATTAAAATTGAAAAGCTCTTTTACCTTACCAGCCCTTAAAAGGGCCTTTTGCAGGGCATGCCCCAAAGAAAACAGCTCTTTTGCCTGTAAAAATAAACACAATACCCCCCTCCCAACATTACAAGCCACCACCCACATACCCCTAATCTAACCCAAACACCCCTTAAATAAACCTAACAGTAAGCCCCTGAAGATCTTCCTACCTTATCTTCACCACGCCGGGTATCACCGATCGGTCCAGGCTCCGAAGTCTTCATCCAAGCCCAAGCGGGGGCTGAAGATGTCCATGATCCGGCTGAAGTCTTGATCCAAGCGGCGGCTGAAGATGTCCATGATCCGGCTGAAGTCTTCATCCTATGCGGGCAGAAGAGGAGATCCGGACCGGCAAACATCTTCATCCAAGCAGCATCTTCTATCTTCATCCATCCATCGACGAGCGGCTCCATCTTCAAGACCTCCGGCGCGGATCCATCCTCTTCTTCCGACGTCCTAACACAGAATGAAGGCTCCTTTAAGGGACGTCATCCAAGATGGCGTCCCTCGAATTCCGATTGGCTGATAGGATTCTATCAGCCAATCGGAATTAAGGTAGGAAAATTCTGATTGGCTGATGGAATCAGCCAATCAGATTCAAGTTCAATCCAATTGGCTGATCCAATCAGCCAATCAGATTGAGCTCGCATTCTATTGGCTGATCGGAACAGCCAATAGAATGCAAGCTCAATCTGATTGGCTGATTGGATCAGCCAATCGGATTGAACTTGAATCTGATTGGCTGATTCCATCAGCCAATCAGAATTTTCCTACCTTAATTCCAATTGGCTGATAGAATCCTATCAGCCAATCGGAATTCGAGGGACGCCATCTTGGATGACGTCCCTTAAAGGAGCCTTCATTCGTCGGTAGTCCGTCGGGCCAGCAGGATGTTCCGCGTCGGAGGTCTGCAAGATGGATCCTGAAGAAAGAAGATTGAAGACCCCGCTTGGAAGATGACATCGCCTGGATGGAAGACTTCTTCAGCGCCGCTTGGAGGATCACTTCATCGGATGGAAGACTTCTTCTGCGCCGCTTGGAGGATCACTTCATCGGATGGAAGATTTCTTCAGCGCCCCTTGGAGGATCACTTCTGCCGCTCCGGATCTCTTCTTCAGTTCCATCGGTGGCTCGGCTGAGTGAACAAGGTAGGATGATCTTCAGGGGGGTAGTGTTAGGTTTTTTTAAGGGGGGTTTGGGTTAGATTAGGGGTATGTGGGTGGTGGGTTTTAATGTTGGGGGGGTTGTATTTTTCTTTTACAGGCAAAAGAGCTGTTTTCTTTGGGGCATGCCCCGCAAAAGGCCCTTTTGAGGGCTGGTAAGGTAAAAGAGCTTTGAACTTTTTTAATTTAGAATAGGGTAGGGCATTTTTTTTATTTTGGGGGGCTTTGTTATTTTATTAGGGGACTTAGAGTAGGTGTAATTAGTTTAAAATTGTTGTAATATTTTTCTAATGTTTGTAAATATTTTTTTATTTTTTGTAACTTAGTTCTTTTTTATTTTTTGTACTTTAGTTAGTTTATTTAATTGTATTTATTTGTAGGTATTGTATTTAATTAATTTATTGATAGTGTAGTGTTAGGTTTAATTGTAGATAATTGTAGGTAGTTTATTTAATTAATTTATTGATAGTGTAGTGTTAGGTTTAATTGTAACTTAGGTTAAGATTTATTTTACAGGTAATTTTCTAATTATTTTAACTAGTTAGCTATTAAATAGTAAATAACTATTTAATAGCTATTGTACCTGGTTAAAATAAATATAAAGTTGCCTGTAAAATAAATATTAATCCTAAAATAGCTAGAATATAATTATAATTTATATTGTAGCTATATTAGGGTTTATTTTACAGGTAAGTATTTAGCTTTAAATAGGAATAATTTATTTAACAAGAGTTAATTTATTTAGTTAGATTTAAATTATATTTAACTTAGGGGGGTGTTAGTGTTAAGGTTAGACTTAGCTTTAGGGGTTAATAAATTTATTAGAGTAGCGGTGAGGTCCGGTCGGCAGATTAGGGGTTAATTCTTGAAGTTAGCTGTCGGTGATGTTAGGGAGGGCAGATAAGGGGTTAATACTATTTATTATAGGGTTATTGAGGCGGGAGTGAGGCGGATTAGGGGTTAATAACTTTATTATAGTAGCGGTGAGGTCCGGTCGGCAGATTAGGGGTTAACAATTGTAGGTAGCTGGTGGCGAAGTTGTGTATATTAATAAATATAATATAGGGGTCGGCGGTGTTAGGGGCAGCAGATTAGGGGTACATAGGGATAACGTAGGTGGCGGCGGTGTGCGGTCGGCAGATTAGGGGTTAAACATTTTTAATCGAGTGGCGGCGATGTGGGGGGGCCTCGGTTTAGGGGTACATAGGTAGTTTATGGGTGTTAGTGTACTTTAGAGCACAGTAGTTAAGAGCTTTATGAACCGGCATTAGCCCAGAAAGCTCTTAACTCCTGTTTTTTTTCTGCGGCTGGATTTTTGTCGTTAGATTTCTAACGCTCACTTCAGCCAAGACTCTAAATACCAGCGTTAGAAAGATCCCATTGAAAAGATAGGATACGCAAATGGCGTAGGGGGATCTGCGGTATGGAAAAGTCGCGGCTGCAAAGTGAGCGTTAGACATTTTAATGACTGACTCCAAATACCAGCGGGCGGTAAAAACTAGCGTTAGGACCCCCTAACGCTGGTTTTGACGGCTACCGCAGAACTCTAAATCTAGGCGACAGTATCAAAAATAAAAAATAATTCACCTAATCTAATAGCCCTATCAAAATAAAAAAGCCCCCCCCCCCAAATAAAAAACCCTAGCCTACAATAAACTACCAATGGCCCTTAAAAGGGCCTTTTGCGGGGCATTGCCCCAAAGAAATCAGCTCTTTTACCTGTAAAAAAAAATACAAACACCCCCCAACAGTAAAACCCACCACCCACACAACCAAACCCCCCCAAATAAAAATCCTATCTAAAAACCTAAGCTCCCTATTGCCCTGAAAAGTTCATTTGTATGGACATTGCCCTTAAAAGGGTATTTAGCTCTTTTACTGCCCAGCCCTTACTCTAAAAATAAAACCCACCCAAAAAAATCTTAAATAAACCTAACACTAACCCCGACTATCCACTTACAGTTTTTGAAGTTCCGCTTGAAGGATCCATCCAGCCGGCAAGAAGTCTTCATCCAGGCGGCCTCTTCCATCTTCATCCAGATGGCAAAGTCTTCATCCATGCGGCCTCTTCAATCTTTATCCATCCGGCGAGGAGCGGGTCCATTCTGAAGACATCTGGCACGGAGTGGGTCCATCCTGAAGACTTCCGACGAGGAGCTCCTCTTCAATATGGTCTCCGACGTAAACTGGATCTTGAATGCAAATGACGTCACCAAGATGGCGTCCCTTCCATTCCTATTGGCTGAAAGGTTCCGCATGGATGAAGACTTTGCCGTCTGGATGAAGATGGAAGAGGCCGTCCTGATGAAGACTTCTTGCCGGCTGGATGGATCCTTCAAGCGGAACTTCAAAAACTGTAAGTAGATTGTCGGGGGTTAGTGTTAGGTTTATTTAAGGGTTTTTTGAGTGGGTTTTATTTTTAGAGTAGGGTCTGGGCAGTAAAATAGCTAAATGCCCTTTGAAGGGCAATGCCCATACAAATGCCCTTTTCAGGGCAATGGGGAGCTTAAATTTTTTTAGATAGGGTTTTTTTGGGGAGGAGTTGGTTGTGTGGGTGGTGGGTTTTACTGTTGGTGGGGGGGGGGGGGCGTTTGTATTTTTTTTTTACAGGTAAAAGAGTTGATTTTTTGGGGGGCAATGACCCGCAAAAGGCCCTTTTAAGGGCCATTGGTAGTTTATTGTAGGCTAGGGGTTTTTTATTTTGGGGGGGCTTTTTTATTTTGATATGGCTATTAGATTAGGTGTATTTCTTTTTTCTTTTTGATACTGTGGTTTTTTATTTTTTGTAACTTAGTGTTTTTTTATTTTTTGTAACTTAGCGTTTATTCTTTTTGTAATTTAGTAATTTTTAATTGTAGATTTAAATAATTTGAGTAGGGTTAGGTTTTTAAATATGTAATATAGTTAATTTAATTGGTAGTTTAATGTAATTTTAGTATAATAGTTAGGGTAGGTTAATTAATAGTTTAATATAGTTTAATTTAATTTTAGTATAATAGGGTAGGTTAATTAATAGTTTAATATAGTTTAATTTAATTCTACAGGTAAGTTTAAATTTATTATAAGATAGGGATGTTGTAATTTTAATGTAAAGTTAGTGGGTTGTTAGGTTAAGGGGTTAATAGCTTAATTTAGTTTATGGTGATGTGGGGGGCTGGCGGTTTAGGGGTTAATAGGTTTAGTAAGTGGTAGTGATGTGGGAGGCCAGGGGTTAATATATTTATTTAGTTGCAGTGGGGTCCGGGAGTGGCGGGATAGGGGTTAATACTTTTATTTAGTTGCGGTGGGGACCGGGAGCGGCGGGATAGGGGTTAATAACATTATGTAGGTGGCGGCGATGTCGGGGAGGCAAATTGAGGGTGTTTAGACTCGGGGCTTATGTTAGGGTGTTAGGTGTAAACATAACTGGTTTTCTACCATAGAAATCAATGGGATATCTGGCAGCATCGAACATAAGCTTTCGCTGCTTTCAGACTCCCCTTGATTCCTATGGCATTCGCGGCCTCCAGGGTGGCGGATTGAAAACCAGGTACGCTGGACCAAAATAGCCGCAAGCGTACCGGTTAACTATTTGATAACTTTTTAAAAGTGTCAAATAGTGCCAATGTGTATTCGGAACATCTGTAATGACGTAAGCATCGATCTGTGTCGGATTGAGACCGGCGGATCGTATGTTACGTCACAGATTTCAACTTTTGCCGGTCTGTAGGCTTTGATAACTAGGTCGAATCAAGCTCGCCACAATTACGCTGTGGAATTCCAGCGTATTTCAGGTTGACGACTTGATAAATATCCCCCAATGTATCTAATCAGCTATATGGGAATTTATTTTCTAATGAAAATATATGAAATTGTAATTAATATAGACATTATCAGTTATAATGATATGACAGATATAAATGATGTGCAAGCATGTGGACAAAGAGTTAAATATCTACAAACCAAGAAGAATCGATTGTGGAAAATATAAGTAGTATCCATGGAACTGAAAGACATCCTTGAAAAAGCTAATACGGTGAAACATACGTCAGATGTAACAGACTGATGTCACTATGAGGATGGGGCTTTCCATTTGAACTGCACTTATTGGTTGAAATAAATGCTTGTTATATGGTGTTTTTTTAATTGTACTGTGTAGCAGTTGCATATGGTTGTACCCTATTGTACCCGAAGAAAAGGATGTTTTATGCTGTCACACTTAAGAGCTGAGTTATAGCTCAGAAGAATGTGAGTACTGCTTCGATTATATTGCGGTGTATATTTTATTACCACTATTGCCAATCCTTTTTTCTCTTGGAGGTTACCAGTGAAATAAGACCCCAGAAAGTGGACCATAAAATACTTGGACTATATCCTTTAGTGCACACTATTACACATTTGTTGTGTATTAGTATATGTGATTTGCTATTTTTACAGATCTATTTAAATGTGTATAGTTTGGTAATAACAGCATCTACATCTATGAGATCACAAGCTCCCCCCAAAAAGTCCGTAAAACCTTTCAAAATGTACAATAATCCATATGGAGGGAGCGCCAAAGAGGCTAAAGTGGTTGAAAATATGCAAATGTGAATAGAAACTTAAGTCTATAACAATTTATTATCTAAAACATTTAGACATCTAAAATAAATAAGTAAATAACAGTATGGTACGGTACCCTATAAGTTAAAACATAATACATATAACAATAGTGAAAATGGAAGTTCAATATATAATGTCCAAGAAGTGGCAATATAAGCCAATGTGCACAAAAGATTGTCCCTCGACGTGATGTGAACTTTCTAGGTGAAATTACTACTGTGTGTCCCAACAGGAAAAAATGATAAAAATAAAAGTAAAAAATAATGAAAAATGATAATAGGTAATTGTGTCCGTGTTATCCTTAATAGATTCCTTAGTGGAAAAAACCCCAAAAAACTCAAAGATCTTGTAAAAAGCCCACTTTAGGGCCGAAACATGTAGAAGGGAACTGCTCGAGCTTTCAAAATCCGTAAGCCTTACTCCAATATAGGGCTGGATTGTTACTTGCGATATTGCGCTATGTTGTTGTTTTTTTCTTTTTACATGATTTTTGCAGGAGAAACTAAGTTCCCCCTGGACAGAGAACAGAAACTCTTCAGTAAACACTGCTGCTGCTGGTGGGAGGAGCTGGAGCACATTCTGGTTAGAGGGACAGTGAGATCCTCTAGTAATGGGCAGTAACACTTCCTACAATACAGTAAATGCAAGCCTGTCAGCGGTCCTGCTGTGTGATCACCCTGCACTTTGTGGAACACCTGGTGCTTACATTTTTGCATGACTTGCTCTGGGGTTATTTAGCCCCCCTCAGCAGAAATAGGACTATTGCACCTTAAGTGTGTAAGACTCTGTGACAGAGGAGGAGTCTCAGACCCAAAGGCAACTATTCAACCCTTCATTAATCAAAGTGTGTAGATTATATACATATAAATACAGTGTGTGTGTATGTATAAAACAATATTAATTGTGACGGGTGGAAGTCTTTGTGAGTTCCTACACTATATGTTGTAAGACTTGACCCCTGCCATGTACAATTTTAGTAGCCCTCCGTTGAATTATTTCTATTGTCTAGTTTAGTCTCACTGACAGAGTGACACACTGTTTTGAGTGTCTTCTCCAGAACGCACTAGTCATGGATGAAATTGTGTTGTAGGGTGCCTATTTAACAACAATCTGGCATATTCTTTTATAACAAACTAATATAAATTAATTTTGAAAATATTGTGGGAAGGAGTATCCCAGTAATGCCACTGGCAAAACAGGGCATGTGCATTCTATGGACTCAACAGAAAATAGGGCTGGTCGTCAAATTTTTCCAGGGCTGCTTTTTATTCCCAGTGTGGCCCTGCCAGCAGTGCATTGCTGTTCCTTAGACTACCTAGATATGCTTTTCAACAAATGATACCAAGAGAATGAAGCAAAATATATAGAAGTAAATTGGAAAGTTGTTTAAAATTGTATACTGTTTCTAAACCATGAAAGAAAAAAATTGGGTTTCATGTCCCTTTAAATTCAGAAATGCAATTTGTAATTCACTTTAGTTTTAATTCAGCAATAAAGGGTTTTCAATCTATATGCCAATACAGTTCTATATTGTAACTGTAAACATAAGTCTTTAAAAACTACAAAAAAAAACTAATAAAATGACATTGTTATCTAATTTCATGAATGTTTAAATTTTGCTTATTTTATATATTTTATAAATAAAAAAGTAAATGATTATTCATTAATTTTTAAGTAACAAATTAATTAAGAAATTAAATAACTTGAAAAATTACCTGTTATTTCCCCATATATCTGAAAGAAAATGCTTGGGACACAGAAGCTGCACCATGTTTTTTTCAGCGACTTAGGGCTTGCTTCCATTATGCCGTAATTCCGTTTTGCGTGCACTCGCAAACCGATAAATATGCTGTCGGAAGCAATACTATTTATCGACTGCTTTCAACGTCCCGTTATAACTCAATTTCGGCAACCGGACTCCAGCTGCCGAAAACTTTATTGTGTCCCATACAAAGTAAAGGAAGCCGATAATCTTGAAATAATACCCGGTTTCCAATGCCCGCACAAACCGTAAATACACTGTCGGAGGTTGCTGATAAACTAACAAAAATAACACCAAGCTCAACTAGGTGTAAAACAGGAAAAAGTTGCTCTTTGAGACCTTTTTTAAATTGAAATCGAACCCGACACGTCAAAACCCCTCTATCCGCATCCCCCTTCACATCATAATTTATAATAAATGTATTAACCCCTAATCTGCAATACCCCACAATGCAAACTAGCTATTAAAAGCATTAACCCCTAATCCGCCAACCCCCATATTGCAAAGTATCTATTTAAACTATTAACCCCTAATCCGCCATCCCCCACAATGCAAAGTATCTAAACTATTAACCCCTAATCCGCTATCCACCACAACGCAATCTAGATATTTAAACTATTAACCCCTAATCCATCAAAAACCCACATCACAATTACCCTAATAAATCTATTAACTCCTAAACCGCCAATAACCCACCATGCAAATAACTAATCACTAAGCCCCCTAACCTAACACCCCCTAAATTAACCCCATTAATTAAATTAAAATTATCCTAACTTACAATTACAATAAAAATCCTAACATTACTTTAAAAATAAAATAAACTAAGTTTAAATTAAGCTAAAATTACAGAAAACAAAAAAGTCTAACTTTACATAAAATAATAAACAAGATTATATATATATAAAGGAAAAAAAATCTAATCCCTATGAAAATAAAAAAGCCCCCCCCAAAATAAAAACACCCCCTAATCTAATACTAAACTACCAATAGCCCTTAAAAGGGCCTTTTGTAGGGCATTGCCCTAAATTAAACAGCTCTTTTCCTTAAAAAAAATACTAAGTCCCCCCTCTAACAGTAAAACCCCCCACACACCAAACCCACCAAAATAAATAAACCTAACACTAAAAAAAAACTAAACTACCCATTGCCCCTAAAGGGGCATTTGTATGGGCATTGCCCTTAAAAGGGCATTCAGCTCTTTTACTGCCCTTAAAAGGGCATTCAGCTATTTTCCATCGCCCAAAAACCTAATCTAACCCCCAGATAGGTATTTACAGTTTCCTGAAGTCCGGCAGTGAAGTCTTCTTCCAAGCGGCGACCTCTTCTATCTTCATCCATGAACACGGAACTGAAGTCCGGCAATCTCTTCTTTCTTCATCCAGGACTGCGGAACTGAAGACTGGCGACCGCGCCGCAGAGCCATGGAGCATGGAGGATCCTCTTCGTACGATCGCTGCCATACACTAAATAGTAAATGCAAGGTACGCGATAAAAAATGGCATCCCTTGAATTCCTATTGGCTGATTTGATTCTTCAAATTAAAATCAGCCAATAGGATGAGAGCTGCTGAAATCTTATTGGTTGATTTTATGTAAATTTAGCTTAATTAAAACTTAGTTTATTTTATTTTTAAAGTAATGTTAGGTTTTTTTATTTTAATTGTAATTTAGGATAATTTAAATTTATGTAATGGGGTTAATTTAGGGGGTGTTAGGTTAGGGGGCTTAGTGATTAGTTATTTGCGTTGTGGCGTTTGGTGGTTTAGGGGTTAATATATTTATCAGGGGAATTGCGATGTGGGTTAATGGCAGATTAGGGGTTAATAGTTTAAATGTACTTAGCTATATGGGGGGTGGCTTTAACAGCCAGCGACTGGCAAAATATGCAGCGCTGTATATGCGATCGAGTGTAGTGTAGGTTACCAAAGTAATCTATTAATGTTTTAGAAATCCGGCATCAGGTGTAAGCGGTAAAACAACGCTAACTTAACCTACACGAAAAGAGTGACCGTTCACAAAGCGGAAGCCGTTTCAATGGAAACCTAGTACTAAAATGGAGCCGTAAATTACTTTTAGCTGTCGGCCGCTTAGGTAGCGTACGGCTCCATTTTTAACGGCTCAATGGAAGTGAGCTCTTATTATTTTCACAAATGAGTTTTATGGAATCTAGGCTAATGTTACATACGTTTTTGAATTAACAATAACTTGTTAGGTTTAAACACAGTTAATTGACAATGCAGCCCTCAGCTATGTGGTTAAAAACCACTGCTTGGATATAACTACACTATAATTATATCCTTTTTATTAATTGTCATATACAATAGGTTTAAGACATAACGACATTGTATCATTGCACTATTGCTTGTATATAATCACGTGTTTAACCCCTGCAAAATGTTTAAACAGATAAAGTCAACTACAGAGCAGCAACCCACTACTAGCTGAACACAATTTATTATAGTGCAAGCGGACATGACACAATGCAGCGTATCATGCCCGCTGCACATCAATAAATGCCGACAGCATACACTTTCGGCATTTTATCATTGCACCAGCAGTTCTTGAGAATTGCAGGTGCAATGCTGCCCCCGCATTGGCCGCTAGCAGGGGGTGTCAATCAGCCCGATCGTATTCAAACAGGTTGATTTCTGTCTGCGGCCTCAGAGCAGGCGGACAAGTTATAGAGCAGCGGTCTTTAGACCACTGCTTCATAACTTCTGTTTGCGGCGAGCCTTGATAAATCGGCCCCAATGATTAGAGACAAATGTGTGTATCACCAGCTAGCTCCCAGTAGCACATTGATGCTTTTGAGGATATGTACATAAGTTTTCCAACAAAGGCTACCAAAGAACAAATTAAATTGGATAATATAATTCAATTAAAAAAAATTTCTTAAAATGACATGCTTCATCATGTAGCTTTAACTCTGATGTTCCGATACCTTTAGGAAGGAAATTGTATTTTAAGCATAATTTAAAAAAACAACAACATTTAGGCCTATGTAACTTGAGTCTAAAAAGAGAGAAATTGCAAACATATAAAGGAAGCGTTACAGAGCAAATCCATATACAGCATTGTATTGACAGAAAGAGCGCTCTTGTGTGGTAGAACATGTTAAAAAGCCAATTATCAGAACATGGATGTGTTGAACAGTAGTATAATACAAATGACGTTCACATTTTTAACCATTTGGCCATTCCATCAGAAAGAAAAGTAATGTATTCCCTTCACAGATATCCTCTTTCTGACACTAAAGAATAAAGGCTTTATGTGATTCTATCCAGTGTATCCGATTAGTCAAAAAGCCTTTGCAATCTCTATTCCCTTCTGAAATGAATAGTGTCACAAACCGTAATTTCCAATTTAGAGTCACATCATAGGTCAAATCAACCCTTGCTGAAACTAATGACCCAGATATTGAATTGTTAATGAAATGCCTGCTGGGCTTTAACTTCAACACCAGTAATTGAGTTATCAAATGAATTCTTAACTACTGAGAACAGGCAGATTGCTAAGGTCCCTTGCTGCGTTATGTTTGGGAAACATATTTAAAACTGAATCTGATCTTTTAGCGAGACATTGATTAGTAACAAAAACTGTATAATACTCTTTATAATCTATTATACATGCTTGAATTCTATACACTAATTTTTCTAGTGTTTGTTTTGACAGCCAGGTTGTGTTATCACTGGGTTAGCTAACACAATTCTTTATTATTTATTAAAGTAATTTTAGATATAATTTAATGATACATATTAATGAATAAATACTGCTATATACCTACCAATTATAAAACAAAAACAAAGAAAAAAAACAAAACAAAAAACAATGTATAATTTCAAATTGGTTTCAAACCTCCCATGAGTTTTTAGGAAAATTTTCTTCAAATTGTTGGTGTTGGTAGAAATTGGTAAGTTACTGCCAAAGGCTGTGACACACTGCAAGCGGAGCGGTGCACAGCGTGTAGATGCGGCTGTGCGCGCTCAGTGTGTCCTGCCTTTTCATCTCTGAGCACTCTGCTTCATCAGGTCGCGTAGCTGAGCACTCAGAGATGAAGTAATTGAACTTCAGAAGCCTTAAATGTCACACAATGTTTTACAGATTGCTGGTGCGTGCCAAGTTTTTGCCTTGTGTATTGATTTCGCAAAGACCACAGATTTTGATTGTCAGGGTCTTTAAAAGTTGCTCTTAAACTCACTGTCCTTAGCCTGTGCATTGGGTCAGTTTGTCTGGATGTGATATTCATTCCTACTGACTTCTGTGAATGATTCCCTGCAGCCTCTTGACCTCCCTTCGGATAATGACTTTGCTTGTTTGTTAGGCTCCTAAACGCATTTTTTCTAGTACAAAAGTTTGATGGGTTAAAGACCCATCCTAGAATACACTATTAGCACTCATGGCAGGCATATGTGACATGAGATAACTAAATAAAGAATAGACACCAAATGGTTAGAGAGATCTCATAGGATTTAATAAAATATAACTTTTATTCTTTACACATAAAAACAGAGTTAAAATTCAGGGATGTGCAAATTAAAAATCTAAAAACTCTTAGGGCTCCATGTACTAAGCCGTCAATTCATCCGTCATTTTAGACGCGGATAAACTCGCCGTTACTCGCCGCGGGCAAAATGGTGTCCGCTGTCACTATGTACTAATAATCCCCCAATAAATAGACAAGTCTAGCCCGCCGCGAGCAGTGGCGGATTATTGATAAATTTGACGCCTCGCTCGCCGCGACTAAGCTGATGTACTTAACTTTCAGTTGAATTGTCTGGCCAATTATTAACACGTGACATGCAAGGTGTCACGAACATCATAGTAGTCGTGGGAATAGAATTTTGCTCCTATAAAAGTTCAACTTATCTAAACAACTTTATTATTGTTCAAAATTTTTTGAAGAGTGATAACAGAGCGTTATTTTTGTAATATTTATTTACAATTTGGATATGGCTTCATCTGGATCTGATAATATATAAATATTAATATAAAAATAATTATAAAGATTGACAACTATACAATACAAATTTAAAATATAGATTACTCTTTAATTACAGTCGACAAATTTGGTGCAATTTATGTACATGGAAATGAGAGACAAATTAGACGCCAGTTATGCTGTACAATGCTGATATTACTGCCTTTTATATATGTCTAGACTGGCGTCTAGATTGACTTTCCTATTGTTTTGTACCTTGCCCGCCACCTAAAAGGTGGCGAGGCAAAAATAACGAGGTGGGAGCGGAAATTGTAGCGAGCGGACAAATAGATTTTTTAGTACATTCGTTTTTGGCGAGTTGGTGGTCAAATGTGTCTAATTACAGTGAAAAATGGAGAGGTAGCGAGGTTTGGCGGATAAGTACGCCCACAATTTTAAAGATGCGAGTTTGAACATAGTTGACGACTTTGTACATATCAGTTTGCGAGTTTTGACGCGAGATTTGTTACGGGTAGCTCGCTGACTGCTTAGTACATGGAGCCCTTAGTAAGGTATTGTAATACACAAATTATTACCTAAATGTGAAAATAACAAAAATATGAAGGTGAGATTATTGTGGCGATACCTGAGTATTCAATACTCCACGTTCAGAATGAATGTAAATACTCTGTCAGTGGAATAATATCAAATTTCACCACTACTAGAGATAAATTATAATCCTCTAATGGACACTATAACATAATGGCTCTATAGAGTTATGTTAGTGTAATGTTATCTAGTATCATGTGGATTTAGATATATAAAAAATCAGCATAATGAGTTCCACTAGTAGCGTGCTGACTGGTATTGATATTTGTTGGCCCAGTATCAATCTTAGCGATCTACAATTCTTATATATTCCAGAAGTGATCAGATATTGTTATCAGAGCCCCTTCTGAATTGTAGATAAAGTTATATGATAGTATACCATTATACAGTCAGTGTGTTTGGTGCATACTTGGGTATCTCTTCACTTGCTTAACATATATTGAGTAGAATCACATAAGGTTAATAATAATTATTTAGAGTTGGTATCTGATTCATCAATTGAATTGATTTATATTCTCCAAATATTATTAGAAGCGTAATGGTTAGAACCACTTTATTGACCACCTTCAGTACAATGTTGTGGCTAGTTATTATTAGATCTTTACTTGGAAAACCACTTCAACTAATGACAGGGGATTGGTCACCGAATGGGGGTAAAAGTTAATAGCTATTAACTAGAATACTAGGTATGGAATTGAATTAGATAGTTGGATAAGGTTTATAAATAACGTAGGCTGTAATGTGACACCCTATGTAGTGTGTCTGTAGTGCTGCTGCCTCTGTGTTTGAGATTAATGCACATTGGTTGCTGGCAGCTGCAACAAGGTTAATTTCACACACCCGTGAGAGACTCTGATAATGTGTAGTATATTCAGAGTAATCACATCTAGGATGACACTTAAATCTGTTAGTACCTAATACTGTTAGTACCAATATCAATGATAGAATGAATGGTACTTTAAGAGACATCCACAAATTAATGCACAAACAAAATAAAGTATGGTGGAATCACCACTTTTTTGAAAAGTACATAGAAACCCACATGATTCCTCGCGGATTAAGAGTGCAATTATTCCCTGCATATGAATTTAAAAATCCATCTCTAAGCATTGAATGGGAAGATACTTTGTCAGAATGTTCTGAGAAACTCATGAAAATACTTAACAAACATGATAAATCTGAGTATGATCTGCTTGAAACACAAATTAAAGAACTAAACGAAAAACTTAAAGAATTTGACCATCTGAGTGAATTTGAGAATTCATATAAAAAATATCAACAAGAACTTGATAAATATGAACAAGAAATCAAATCAGCAAAACAAGGCAAACTCAGCAGAGACAAATCAGATTATGAGAACAAAAAAGTCTATAAATGGAAAAAGAATAGCAACAAAGGTAGACCCTCAAGAGTCAATATAGTAGAAAGTGACATCTCAGACACTGACATTGATGAAACTGATAATTCTGAAACTGAAACAGAAACTCAAACCCCAAGTACTTCCATCAATGAGAGATTAACAAGAAGGAAAAGAAAGGATTTTTTAGACGAAAGTGCCTCTTCTTCTACAAACGTACAAGAAGAGGCAGGGGGAAAGGCAAAAAAGCAAATGAAGAACAAAAACAACAATCACAACAAATCAACAAGAGAGGGTTGGAAACCTTAACAAAGAGAACCGAGTCCATTCTCCCAGATAAGAATGACAAAATGAGAATTATAAATCTATCGAGCAAATTGCTTTCAGAAGAGCACATAAAAGTGCTATCCAAAGGGCTTTCGTTTTGTCCAACTCCTCGAAATGATAAATTTGAAGTCATAAAGGATGTACAGTTATTTGTGAGAAAAATAGCTCTCAAAAGAATGTACAATAATAAAACCAGTCAAACCAACGAAGAACACAATAGTGTGTGGACAGAAGAAGAACAATCTACATTGGAATTGATGGAAGAACTGTTAAGAGAAAATGAAGATCCACAACAAGTATCGTGGAGAAAGAAAATAAAAAATCAATCCCAATTCATGCCCAAAATAAACAACAACCATTACCTGGAAGTATTTAACAACATGGTATGTAAACAAATGATTGATCTAAACATCATCCAAAGAGAACATAATCTCTCCGTCATGGAACAACAAGCACTATCTGAGCTACAAACGTGGAAGGATGTAATTATAAGAAACTCTGACAAGGGAGGAAATGTGGTTATCTGGCCAGTGGAAATGTACTTAATGGAAGCGGAGAAACAATTGAGAGATATCAAATGTTATAAAAAGCTCCATTTTAACCCAACACAAATATATCTGGATAAATATACAGCATTGATCGAAACTGCCAGATATAACCGCATTATCTCGCCACAAGAATATAAGTTTCTGAAGGTTGATAACCCAACCACAGCAACGTTCTACTTGATCCCTAAAATACACAAAATCCAACCCATCCACCTGGTCGCCCAATTGTGTCAGGAATAAAGTGTGTCACTGAAAAAGCCAGTAAATATGTAGATTACAGATTAAGAGAATATCTACAACAACTACCGTCATACGTGCAAGATACACCAGATGTATTAAAACAACTGGAACAACTTCAGATTGAACCTGACACCTGGCTAGTAACAGCTGATGTAGAATCGCTGTATACCAGCATAGATCATGATTTGGGCCTAAAAGCAGTAAAAAGCTTTTTACAAATGGGATCAAGTGAAGATGACTCTCACGATGAATTTATTCTACAACTACTCAGTTTTGTTCTTCATCACAACTTTTTCACCTTTAATCATGGATTTTACCTGCAAACCAGAGGCACGGCAATGGGTACATCATGTGCACCCACGTATGCCAATCTCTTCTTAGGCTGGTGGGAGCAAACTACAGTATTCTCAGATCAGAATTCCAGCCACATGGCACATGTACCATTGTGGCTTCGGTATATAGACGATGTGCTCTTCCTGTGGGAAGGAAGCAAATCTGACTTGGATTTATTTTTGCAAACTCTCAACACCAACAACTTAAACATCAAATTGACATATGAAGCAAGCCTGACTGAGATCACATTTTTAGATCTAAAAATCAACAAGAACCGAAATGGAACACTTGATACAGATGTTTACAGAAAATCTACTGCAACCAACAGCATTTTACACTGTTCAAGTGCACATGCCCCTAGTACAGCTAAAGCACTACCCACAGGAGAGTTTCTTAGGATGAAAAGAAACTGCTCAACTGAAGAAAACTACAAATGCAGGGCAAAAGAATTAACAAAAAGATTGCTACAACGCGGTTACAGTAAAAGATCTATTAAAAAGGCTGAATATAGAGCAAGACATACCCCTCGTCAAGAACTACTGATGAAGAAAATAGATACCAAATCTTCAGATAAAATTAGGTTTATCACTACTTACAACCCACAAACGAACAAAGTAGTGGAAATTTTGCAAGACAACTGGCACATCTTAAAAGCGGACCCTGTTCTAGGAGCCCTATTGGATGATAGGATAGCTGTTGGCTATAAAAGAACATGCAATCTAAAAGATCTTATCAGTCCAAGTCATTTCCATGGAGAAAGAACAAAAACAAAATTTAATAACGGCTCTTTCAAATGTGGAGTCTGCAGCACTGTTACTGATAGATTTGGGAAGATTCACAAAATAAATGCATACATCAATTGCCATACTGAAGGGGTTATCTATGCTCTAAAGTGCAAATGCAATTTATTTTATGTTGGGATGACCACCAGGAAAATAAGAACAAGGTTACAAGAGCACCTGAGAAATATTAAAAATGCCCACAAAGACAATCAGGCAGGTAAAACCATTACAACAGTAGCCAGACACTTTCTGCTAACACACAAATCAAAACAGTCTGATCTGCAGTGTTTTGGCCTACAGAAAATGGATCTGGGAATAAGAGGTGGAAATCAAGAAAAAGCACTCCTAGAATGTGAGAGTCTGTAATAATGCTGCTAGTGGGAATCAAGATTTCCTGTGGGAGGAGCGTGCAAGAGGTGTACACGCTAGGGCTCTGTGAGAGAGAGCCGAGTTCCAGCATACCCCGCCTTCAAGTCTCCTATTGCCGGGAGTGAGAGACCCGCTTGGGGAGCACATACACTGCGACGGAAGTCTCCATACCGCTACCGGGCTACCTGGTAATAGCCACGGTCACACGCACAACCCCAACCCCAGCAGTCGCACTGGAGAGAGGCTGCGGACGGAAGGCAGAAGACCCCCAACAGAAATAGAGAGCACACATTCGGACCGCACCATCCCGGAACACTCCTTTGAAAGGGAGCTGCATGTGGCAGTCGTCCACCCGACCTGCCTAGGAACAGACGGGAGGTGTCTCGCCTGGATCCTGGCAAGCGGAGGATAAAAGTACAAGGCAGCAGGACGGCAGACAAGCAGCAGGTCGCGCAAGCATTGCCTCTGCAAGAGCGGGTAAAGTAGCGTTTACTGTCTGTGTGTCGGCATACGAAAGTGGAGAGATCAGTGGTGCCTAAGAAGTGTGTTGAAAGGGGGGCCGAAGAGAGATGGGTCTGGCTGCTTGGGGGTACTAATGCACATTATAGTGGAGGGGTAGCTGGAGAATAAAAACTGCTAAAAATCAAGCCATAAAGCATGGAGTGGGTAAAAGTTTGTAAGCCCTGAAAGCGGTGCGCACTAAATATAACAAGACACAAACAGAGCAGAGAAGTGGCAAGTCTTTTTAAATGAGGAACTGCGGGCACATTCTGCAAATCGGACAAAGCCCCGCTGAGCCATAATAATCAAATTTGGAGGACAGTGAGTGGGGGCTTTCTACTGGGTTTGGCCTTGTTGATATCTTTTTGGAGGAGAAAGTGGCATTTACACAGATAACAGGAGGTTTCGCCTAACTGTTTATAGACAGCTGATGCTCATAAAAGATAAGGAAATCTGACTGAGAAGCAAGGAACTGGCTGGTATGTCGGTACAGCCTGATTTCTATTTTTTTTGTATAACTGTTTAGGTTCGCCTCTCTCTCCTGGGAACCATTAGCAAAAACAGGAAGCTGTGTTGGAGGAGAACTGTGTTTTGTTTTTTCTTTGGAAAACCTTCATATTGGCATTTTATGAGGGGAGGCCAAACAGCTAAGCATTTCATTGGACAGTGGACTGGGTTGACAGGAAAATACCAGAACAATTATGATGATATATAAAAAGCAGTGGATTAATTGTGCTGCTATCTAATGTTTACTGCTGGGATATTTTTTTTCTATCTTGCAAGTCTCAAAATTTATGGTGTTTTTTTTCTCTTATTTTGTTTCTTCTCTTCTCTTCTCTTCTCTCTCCCCCACTACAGTATATCTTGCATATGTGATTTTTGTTTGCAATAATATTGATGTGAAGAGGCTTTTGTTGTAGCATATGTAGATAAGAGCCCCCTGGAGCTAAGATAGGTAACAAGGTGGATAAAATGTCCTGTCTAGATATTCCATAGACAGTAAGAAAGGAGAAGGGGAAGGGTAGCGAGGAGGAGGAGAGAGAGGGAAGAGAATAGAGAGGGGAGAGGGGAAAGAAAAAGGAAGATATAACACCAGCAGGTCAAGATAAGGAAAAGGGGAAAGTAGAAGAGGAAAGTTATCTGTGCCGACTGGATAGGTGCTAGGGAGTCAGGATATAGGATAACAGATTTAAAGAGTGAATAAATAACTTGTTTAGAGAAACGCTAGAAATACGAATTGATAGAAATATTTTGTAAAAGGACGCAAGGGGGAGCACCCAATTTGTCTTAGTCTGTCTTAATTAGCCAAGGGAGAGGACACGCAGAGAGACAGCTAGCAGGTACTGAAAAACAGCTGACACTTAATCAACTGGCAGAAATGCTGTTACCCCAATTTGATTCAGTTAAAAAGGAGATAGCTACTCTCTCTACTGAGATTAGGTCTTTTTCGAATAGGATATTAGAAGTAGAGCAAAGAATCTCAGCGGTTGAGGATAGACAAAATGCACATGACACTAATTGGGTCAATTATGAGAGCAAAATAAAAATGATGCAATCTAAAATAGAGGACCTGGAAGACAGGTTGCGTAGGAATAACATCCGTATAATTGGACTACCAGAGTCAATTGAATTTCAAGATCTAATTTTATTTGCTTCTGTTACCTTACCACAATTGTTAGGAATGCAGCTGACAGAAAAAATACATGTAGAAAGAGCACATAGAACAGGACCAGCAAGGGAGTCACAAGAAGGTAACTCGCGCCCCAGAATGGTGATAATTAAATACTTAAATTTCCAACATAAGGTACAGATTATGCAACATTATAGGAAAACTCAGGGGTTCAAGATAGGTTCGCGACCTGTCTTCCTGTTCCAGGATTTCTCAGCAGAGACCTCCTCAAAGAGGAAGATAATGGCACCTTACTGTTCTAGCTTAATCAAGGCAGGGATCCAGGCTAATATGAGGTACCCAGCCAAAATAGTAATTTTTTCAGAAGGGAATGTGACCGTTTTAAATACAGCAATAGATGCTAAAAAATATTGTTCTGAAAAAGGCATAGAGATTTGATAGGAAGTCCATATTTAATTATTAACCTGAAATAATGAAGATGTATAATTTGTTGATTACTTATTTTAGTTGCATAAAGGGGGGAGGCTTGGCCGGGGTGGAGACTCTCTTGTTTTTTTTTTTTTTTTTTCTTCTTTCGTCTTTTTCCCCTCCTTTTTATATCTTTCTGTCCACTTTTCTATTAAGTGAGCTCAGAATCTTGAGAAAGTTATTTTTTGAATTGCAGGTCTACCGCCATTCGGCATTGAACACCCGATCCTGTATGATCTCGGAAGTGGAGCAGGGCTGGACCTGGTCAGTACCGGGATGGGCGACCGCCGGGGAACCCCAGGAGCGGTAGGCATATATGTAGTTCTGATAGTCAGATTAGATCCCTTCTCTGGATTGAGAGAAAGGAAGGTAACTATATTAGATAAAGGTTTTTAATATAAAATCGTAGGTTTTATTTTTGTTGTTTTATTATGATTATGGATATTAAATGCTGAAGTGTGTATCATGGAATGTGGGAGGTGTCACATCCCCTATCAAAAGGAAAAATGTGCTTAAAATGTTAAAGCGCCAAAAGCCTGATGTTATTTTTTTGCAAGAGTTGCATTTGAAGGCAGCAGAACTACAAAAATTACAAACTAATTGGATAGCGGAAATCATAGCAACTCCATGTAATTGCAGGAAACGTGGAGTAGCTTTAATGTTTAATAAGAATTTGACATATACGATAAAAAATCAAATATTAGATCCGAGTGGGAGGTTTATGCTTGTTCAAGCTGAAATCAATAATAGACTGTGGACGTTTTGTAACATTTATGGTCCCAATGAAATTGAGATAGAATTCTGGGAAATGATAAAAAATAAATTGGTAAAATACTTAGGTCAAAACATAGTGGTAGCGGGAGACTTTAATGCGACAATGAATCCAGAGATTGATAGGCTAAAATCAGGGGCCTTCAGGAAACATAATAGAGAGGGCAAGATTTTGCGAGGCTTAGCAAAGACATTAAAGCTAAAAGATATTTGGCGTCTGCAGCATCCAGACGAGCGGGCCTTTTCGTGCGAATCGAAAACATTTAAAAATTTCTCACGAATAGACATGTTTTAGATAGAAGAGAGGCTATTGACCATGGGAATAGAAACATATATCGATGAGATAGTCATCTCAGATCATGCAATAATCAGCCTGAAATTTGAAGATAAGGCGATCAAAAATAGAAGTAGCAATACGTTTAGCTTCCCGAAATATATGTTTTTAGATGAAAAGTTTCGAAATTTTTTATCTGATAGATGGAAGGTTTATTTCAGACAGAACAGACAGGATGTGAGTAGCCCAGAAGTACTCTGGGAAGCAGGGAAAGCAGTAATGCGAGGGGAGATCAAGAACTATATGATCATAAGAAAGCGGAAGGTAACAGAGAGGGAGACTCAACTAGCAAACCAACTGAAAAACTCATATAGGAGATATGTATCTAATCCAAATAGATCTACCTGGAACTGGTACTAAGTAGCCAAATCAGAGCGTGAGACTTTTTTCAGAGAAAAATGGGCAAAGGAGGATATCCGAATCAGGGCATTTTGCCAAGGATATCAGGGGATTGCCTCCAAGTATCTAGCAAAATTAATAAATCACAGAAAAAAAAAAGAATCTAATTCCACTTATCAAAGAGGGGCAGAAAATGCTTACTCAACCGACAGAGATTAGAGAGGCCTTCCATAGATATTATCAGGGATTGTACGCGTGTAAGGATATAGATAAGACAAAAATGTCCGAATTTTGTCAACAGATCAGTCTCCCAACAATAGATAAAAAAGAATTAGAACAGATGAACTCCCCGATAACAGAGGAGGAAGTCCTAAATATGATAGACAGAATTAAAACAAACAAAGCTGCGGGGCCTGATGGACTCCCGGCAGAATTCTATAAAATTATCAAAAATGAAATCTCGGGAATATTAGTAGAACTATATAATAGCTATTTTATAAATGGGAATCTGAAATCACTTTATTTCACTGACTCTACAGTGACCTTAATTCATAAGAAAGGGAAAGCTACAGAGGAACTGGGGTCATACCGTCCAATTTTGCTCCTGAATCAAGACTATAAAATCTTAACGGCTATTATTTCAGACAGATTAAAAAAAGGGATGGAAAAACTGATACACAATGACCAATCTGGATTTATTCCAGGGAGAAACCCGGTCCGGAATATGCGTAGGGTGCTAGTTAATCTAGATTATTATTATAACATCACACAGTTGTCAAACAAAAAATCACAAATGGATATGGCTATGCTTACGATCGACGCAGAAAAAGCGTTTGACGCTATAATCTGGGATCATTTATTTATGTCACTTAAGAAATTTGGTTTTGAAGGGAATCTGATTCAGTTAATTAAAAAGATTTATATCAATCCTAGGTCCCAATTGTTGGTTAATGGTGAACTTTCGCAATTTATAACACTGCAAAGAGGTACCAGACAGGGGTGTCACCCCTGCTATTTGATTTAGCACTAGAACCATTGGCAGTTCAACTCAGGAAAGAACTAAAGGGAATAGAAGTTGGGGAACATAATGTTGTAATCTCATTATACGCAGATGACATGATGTTGTTCTTACAACAGACAAAAAAAAACATACCTAAATGTCTGTCAATTATCAACAATTTTACTTCATTCTCTGGATATAAAATTAACAAGGAAAAGTCAGAGTTGCTCTGGATTAATCAAACCAGAGAGAGCTTGTTACAACATGGATTTAAAGAAGTAAAATCGTTAAATTATTTAGGTATTAAAATAAGTAAAAACCCCAAAGAATGGTATAATCTGAATTTTTCTGAGTTTTTTGAGAGCCTAGAAGGAAGTCTAAGAAAGTGGAACATACAATTTCTATCACTTTCTGCAAAAATAGCTGTGATAAAAACAATTGTTTTTCCACGTATATTGTTCCTAATGCAAAACTTGCCTCTATTGATCAACAAACGAGACATAGCAAGATATAATAAAACATGCGCACAATTTATATGGGGAAAGAAAAAAAGCCATATAGCTATCGAGAAACTTGTTCAAAACAAAAGATATGCAGGGCTCGCCCTGCCGGACATTGCAAAATATAACTTAGTGGCCTTAACGAAATTTGGAGTAGATTGGTTAACGGAAGCCAATAGTGTGACCTACTATGACATGGAAGCTACACTGCTAAAACCCTTTGATCTCAAGGCAATTTTACACCATCCTTTCAGGAGGTTGCCCAGCAATGTCAGTACGCTTTTAACTTTTGCTAATGTGGTTCGTGCATGGCAGAAATTCTGTGGTTCAGTTGGTCAAGAGTTTTACATTTCTAAATATCTGCCATTTATCGGTACTCCCGATTTTATATCTGGGATAAACAATAATGCGGCCTTTAAAATTTGGTCACAGAAAGGGTTATGTTATTTTCTCCAGTTAGTTCAGGGTGAAGGACAAGTGTTACAAACATTTGAAACATTATCCGAACAGTATCAGTTACCCAAACATACATTCTTTGCTTATCTACAAACCCGAAGCTATCTCCTAAAAATCTTGCAAACATGTAGAATGGTCTGGGATCCAGGAATTGATTCAGGAGTGAAGTTGTACACGGCGGGGAAAAGATCCATATCATACTGGTATAAATTATTATTAAATATATCAGGGGAAGAACAAATTAAGAAAAGGAAAGTGTTTCTTACTAAATATATTACTTCAGTGCAAGGTGAAAATATTGAAAGAAGCATTAAACTAGCAGACGCCGCCACGAGAGTAGTAAGCTGGAAAGAATCGCAGTTTAAGCTTTTAAATAATTTCTATCTAACCCCAAGGATTATGAGTAAATGGGACCAATATGGGGATAAGAGGAATTGTTTTAAATGCCAGAAAGAAGGAGTGGATTTGCAACACTGTATTTGGGACTGCCCTAAAATCCGACAATTTTGGAGTAGAATACAATTCTGGGTGAACAGGTTTTTACAAGAGGAATGTGCCCTCCAATTAAGTTATACTTACAGTGTGGTGTCGCTTCTTGCTCCGCATTCTTTCTTTTAAAGGAATATGGGCGATATAAAGGGGAGGGACAATTAATCAACATGGTTATTCTGGCAGTTCGTCATTTGATATTTTGCAAATGGGGAGCTCGTGAGGCCCCTACGGTAAACGAACTTGTCAACACTATTAAGCTACAAATGATTATCGAACAACAATTTCTAGTTGGGGGATCGGAAAAGGCTTTCAGGCTCTTCTTTGATAAGTGGAAGAGGGTAATTATCTCTTGGCCCCAACAGGCCCAGATTCAATTTGTCTCACCCTTAAAGAATAATGATCACTTTATGATGATGGTGGCTAATGAGGCTCTCCCCGCACTCTGGTTGTAAGACGCTAAAACTCTGAGCGGGCTCATTTCGGTGTCTTCTTGGTGGTGGTACTTCCATCCCTCCCCTTTTTTTTCTCTCCCCCCCCCACCCCATATAGGAATGCCGAGAAGGTTAATGTATTTATGTAGGAATAGGTGTCATAAGATGCTCTGATTATAAGACTCGGCATAAGCATAGGAAGCGGTGGCTTCCAATCTGTTTGGATAATATGATTTATACATGTAAAAATGGCTGATTTGATTTGGTTGTTGTGATGTGTGAAGTTCTCAATAATAAAAAAAACTTCTGAAAAAAAAAAGAAAAAGCACTCCTAAAAGCTGAAACAAGGTGGATTTTCCTCTTAAATTCAGTTTATCCTCAAGGGCTAAATGAACAGAACAACTTCGCCCACTATCTCGGATGAGAGAGAAAAATGATATCTCCAATATGCGGAGCAAGAAGCGACACCACACTGTAAATACATTATGATTGTACAAAAACATCAATCACTATACAAGACACAAGTTAATTTTACTTCTCTAATCAAGAATTCCTATTCAGTCTATAGTACTGTGGAATAAAGTAAGGATATATGTAGATACCCAAGCATGAGATTATAATGTACATAAAAATCCTATCCGCAATACTATTATGACTACGAGAATAAAACAAAACATTCTCATAACTAATAATTTTATGAAGTAACACTCACTTTTCACTTTTTTGTTTTTTAGATTATGTAGCACCCTAAGGATGCTATGTTTGAGCACCCTTAGACCTAGATTTGGAGTTTGGCGGTAGCCGTGAAAACCAGCGTTAGAGGCTCCTAACGCTGGTTTTAGGCTACCGCCGGTATTTAGAGTCACTCAAAATAGGGTCTAACGCTCACTTTTCAGCCGCGACTTTTCCATACCGCAGATCCCCTTACGTCAATTGATCGGAACAGCCAATAGAATGCGAGCTCAATCTGATTGGCTGATTGGATCAGCCAATCGGATTGAACTTGATTCTGATTGGCTGATTCCATCAGCCAATCAGAATATTCCTACCTTAATTCCGATTGGCTGATAGAATCCTATCAGCCAATCGGAATTCGAGGGATGCCATCTTGGATGACGTCCCTTAAAGGAACCGTCATTCGGCTAGTAGGCGTCGGGAGAAGAGGATGTTCCGCGTCGGAGGTCTGGAAGATGGATCCGGAAGAAAGAAGATTGAAGATGCCGTTGATAGAAGACTTCATCCGGATCATGGACCTCTTCAGCTCCCGCTTGGATGAAGACTTCATCCGGATCATGGACCTCTTCAGCTCCCGCTTGGATGAAGACTTCAGCCGGATCATGGACCTCTTCAGCCCCCCACTTGGGCTTGGATAAGGACATCGGAGGAGCTCTTCAGGACGGATCGGTGAACCTGGCAGGGTGAAGATAAGGTAGGAAGATCTTCAGGGGCTTAGTGTTAGATTTATTTAAGGGGGATTTGGGTTAGATTAGGGGTATGTGGGTGGTGGGTTGTAATGTTGGGGGGGGGTATTGTATGTTTTTTTTTACAGGCAAAAGAGCTGAATTCTTTGGGGCATGCATGGTAAGGTAAAAGAGCTTTGAACTGTAGTAATTTAGAATAGGGTAGGGCATTTTTTTATTTTGGGGGGTCTTTGTTATTTTATTAGGGGCTTAGAGTAGGTGTAATTAGTTTAAAATTGTTGTAATATTTTTCTTATGTTTGTAAATATTTTTTTATTTTTTGTAACTTAGTTTTTTTTTTTTTTTGTACTTTAGCTAATTTATTTAATTGTATTTATTTGTAGCAATTGTATTTAATTAATTTATTGATAGTGTAGTGTTAGGTTAATTGTAGGTAGTTTATTTAATTAATTTATTGATAGTCTAGTGTTAGGTTTATTTGTAACTTAGGTTAGGATTTATTTTACAGGTAAATTTGTAATTATTTTAACTATTTTAGCTATTAAATAGTTCTTAACTATTTAATAGCTATTGTACCTGGTTAAAATAAATACAAAGTTACCTGTAAAATAAATATAAATCCTAAAATAGCTCTAATATAATTATAATTTATATTGTAGCTATATTAGGATTTATTTTACAGGTAAGTATTTATCTTTAAATAGGAATAATTTAGATTTAAATTTGAATAAGTTAGATTTAAATTATATTTAACTTAGGGGGGTGTTAGTATTAGGGTTAGACTTAGCTTTAGGGGTTAATCCATTTATTAGAATAGCGGTGAGCTACGGTCGGCAGATTAGGGGTTAATAATTGAAGTTAGGTGTCGGCGATGTTAGGGAGGGCAGATTAGGGGTTAATACTATTTATGATAGGGTTAGTGAGGCGGATTAGGGGTTAATAACTTTATTATAGTAGCGCTCAGGTCCGCTCGGCAGATTAGGGGTTAATAAGTGTAGGCAGGTGGAGGCGACGTTGTGGGGGGCAGATTATGGGTTAATAAATATAATATAGGGGTCGGCGATGTTAGGGCAGCAGATTAGGGGTACATAGGGATAATGTAAGTAGCGGCGGTTTACGGAGCGGCAGATTAGGGGTTAATAATAATATGCAGGGGTCAGCGATAGCGGGGGCGGCAGATTAGGGGTTAATAAGTGTAAGGTTAGGGGTGTTTAGACTCGGGGTACATGTTAGAGTGTTAAGTGCAGACGTAGGAAGGGTTACCGCATAGCAAACAATGGGGCTGCGTTAGGAGCTGAACGCGGCTTTTTTGCAGGTGTTAGGTTTCTTTTCAGCTCAAACAGCCCCATTGTTTCCTATGGGGGAATCGTGCACGAGCACGTTTTTGAGGCTGGCCGCGTCCGTAAGCAACTCTGGTATCGAGAGTTGAAGCTGCGTTAAAAATGCTCTACGCTCCTTTTTTGGAGCCTAACGCAGCCTTTATGTGGACTCTCGATTACAGAGTTATTTTTATGGTGCGGGCAGTAAAACGCGGGCGTTAGTTTTTCGGCTCGTTACCGACAAAACTCCAAATCTAGCTGTTAGTTTCTTTGTATCACTTCACTTTTTTCTTTCACAACTTTCATCTTTAGCAGTGATTGGAGCTGCAATCATATTTACACCAACGAAAAAATAATTCTGGGTAGCATTAAGTCAAGGTTAAAATTATGTTTGGTTGCTGGGTGCTCATTATATAACACCAATCATATCATGAGGCATCCCCCGCGTCAAGCCATAATAATTTATTAAATATATACACTATAGAAAAATATACTAACATACTAAAAAATCATCACTCTTGTTAAATTATAATAATACACTAAATGTATACACTATATAATTAATAAACCTTCAATAGTTGGCTCTTACCCTATAAAATTATTGATTTTTAATACACTCATTCACGTCACAATTAAGAACCACAAATGGGATGGTATCATCCAGTTCTTCTATAAATAATATAACTATATCACACACAAATATTTTAAGTTGTTTGTTTATTAGCTATTATAACAATTTTCCAATTTTTTAGATTGAATTGTCACTAATAAAAATATATATACACATATTTACACCCTTTCCGGAGACACAAAGTAAATAAGGTTACACACAGGCATGTTATATATTGATAAGGATCCGTTATAATAACGAAAATAAAATCTATCAATGAGTAATAACCACTGTGAGAATAAGTAGACAGTCATACATTAATGTTATGTGTCTAGTCTATTTACATCGCTTTTAGTGATTGAACCCCCAGTGGATGAGAGTACTACCTCCATTCATATTGTATCCGCTCATCTCTCTCGTCAAAGTGACGTCACCGATGTGGGAGGGGGATCAGCCTCCTCAACACATAAATAGCCAATGTCATCGCGCACACACCCCCCTTTGAGAAAGCCGTGAGAACGGCGAAACATGTTAGGGAACTGGTGAGGAGTCAGGGAGCTCCTGTGTTTGTTAGGGCAAACTCTTAGTAGGGGTATCGGTTTGGTATCTCCTTTTTGAATACTTATTCAATTACTTTTTGCGGTTCAGAACCGTTTAAGCTAGCTGTGAATGATCAAATTCAACCTAGACTTTATTTAGAGCTATATGGTGCTTGACAACCACAGGGATTAGATTGGTCGCCTTAACCTCGAACAGCCCTTGAGCTATAGTTAGAAATGAGGGTATTTTTGTGTTGGTAACTATTCAGTGGTGAATAAGTATATTTGCCGGTATCGGCTGTTAGTTGATGCAACACTGGACACATGCAGATATTGCACGGAGTGAATTGAATCTAGATATTGGTGCATGAAGGCGCTGATACTTTGCGCTACATTAATTCACAACTCCTTTTCTGTTTGTACCTAGTGTTATGGATTCACTACATAGATACTAACGCCTATTATTGTACCTATTTAACCTAAAGCTGGATTATATGACGTAAATGATTTAAGTGTCATCCTAGATGTGATTACTCTGAATATACTACACATTATCAGAGTCTCTCACGGGTGTGTGAAATTAACCTTGTTGCAGCTGCCTGCAAACAATGTGCATTAATCTCAAACGCAGAGGCAGCAGCACTACAGACACACTACATAGGGTGTCACAGCCTACGTTATTTATAAACCTTATCCAACTATCTAATTCAATTCCATACCTAGTATTCTAGTTAATAGCTACTAACTTTTACCCCCATTCGGTGACCAATCCCCTGTCATTAGTTGAAGTGGTTTTCCAAGTAAAGAACTAATAATAACTAGCCACAACATTGTACTGAAGGTGGTCAATAAAGTGGCTCTAACCATTACGCTTCTAATAATATTTGGAGAATATAAATCAATTCAATTGATGAATCAGATACCAACTCTAAATAATTATTATTAACCTTATGTGATTCTACTCAATATATGTTAAGCAAGTGAAGAGATACCCAAGTATGCACCAAACACACTGACTGTATAATGGTATACTATCATATAACTTTATCTACAATTCAGAAGGGGCTCTGATAACAATATCTGAGCACTTCTGGAATATATAAGAATTGTAGATCGCTAAGATTGATACTGGGCCAACAAATATCAATACCAGTCAGCACGCTACTAGTGGAACTCATTATGCTGATTTTTTATATATCTAAATCCACATGATACTAGATAACATTACACTAACATAACTCTATGGAGCCATTATGTTATAGTGTCCATTAGAGGATTATAATTTATCTCTAGTAGTGGTGAAATTTGATATTATTCTACTGACAGAGTATTTACATTCATTCTGAACGTGGAGTATTGAATACTCAGGTATCGCCACAATAATCTCACCTTCATATTTTTGTTATTTTCACATTTAGGTAATAATTTGTGTATTACAATACCTTACTAAGAGTTTTTCGATTTTTAATTTGCACATCCCTGAATTTTAACTCTGTTTTTATGTGTAAAGAATAAAAGTTATATTTTATTAAATCCTATGAGATCTCTCTAACCATTTGGTGTCTATTCTTTATTTAGTTATCTCATGTCACATATGCCTGCCATGAGTGCTAATAGTGTATTCTAGGATGGGTCTTTAACCCATCAAACTTTTGTTCTGATTAATTAATACACAGCACCACCCACCCCGATAAATAGCCAAGGAGCTAATGAATATAATGAGGGTGTAGGCAGTTTAACTCAACAGGTAGTGCCACTGAACCTCTTTTCTCTCGCATTTTTTCCAGTACTTTGGAATGAGCACTGTTTGTCATAATTTGAAATATAGCCCAGAGCATAATTAAATAGAAATATATGAGGTTCTAAATAGAGTTTAAGTGAGCTCACCTTCTCTATTTACCCAATCACAATAAATGTGTAATGGTACCTAAATCTAGGCAGCCTCTCCAACATTTAGTATTGGATTTTGCAAAAATTGTAGCAATTCTGTGTGGAGTAAGAAACCATCTTGTATTGGTCATATTATTGAATATTACTTAGCAATTAATTTCTCTTATCATTCAGCCCAGTAGACAAAGCACTTGTATATCGGGAGACATTTTTGAAGTAGAATTAAATATGCCTCTAACGAAAAGATTAGAGTAGTAAAGATATTTGTAGGGATTCAGGGACCATAAACTGTTATGTTTATTGGTAGTTTTTAAAAAGTGTGATATCTGTAGATATGAAAACCAGTGGCTAAGTGACTCATTAATTCAGGTAATTTAAGTCTACCATTAGAGAGGGTGGAATATCAGTATTGTGGAAATATTAGGAAGTACATGAGTTTCTAGAAATACAAGTGAAGTTAAATTTGCTAGAATATATACAATTATATATAGGTATAGATATATACAGATACATATATATATATATATATATATATATATATATATGAATATATATTTAAAAATGCTTAGAACATATTCCCCTATGTGAAGAACATTGGAATGGGAAATATTTACAGTACATACATAGTTAAACACTTTTAAATATTTTCAGCTACTGCAAAAGGCTCTAATGCACTTATATATATGTCTATATATATGTATATATATATATATATATATATGCACTTATATATATTATATTATGTCTATATATGTATAAATATGTTTGTATGTGCTTATATGTGTATATATGTCTATAAATACAAATAAATATATATATATATATATATATATATATATACATACATATATATAGACACATATATAAGTGCATTAGAGCCTTTTGCAGTAGCTGAAAATATTTAAAAGTGTTTAACTATGTATGTACTGTAAATATTTCCCATTCCAATGTTCTTCACATAGGGGAATATGTTCTAAGCAACAGTGTATTTATGTATCTCTATGTTAAAGCCCTTTGTCTGCCTTTTGTTTTTCTAACACCTGAGACCTCATATCTTTGAACCCCTATAACTTTTTTTAATGCAATTTTTAATATTTGTATTAGACAGTGTTATTATGAGTGTAACTGTACTTTTAAATGTATTTTTTATGTGTTTTGAGCAACCTTTTTGTCTAACGTAACAGTAAACCAGAGCTCTGAAGTCACTCTTACCTGATGAGCGTTAAATTCAATTGCGCTCAAGCAAATGAGTTTACATTCAACTGCAGCAGAGAGCCACTATAAAACCCTTATCACTTGCAAGCAACAGTTAGTGCACCACTTGTAATCTAGCCCTGTATCGTTTAAGTTAGACTGCAAAAGGATCAAGGGCTTGAGCCTATAGGCCAATTTATCATGTGTCTGTTAGACATGATCCGCTGTATCGATCATGTGCGCCAGACATCGATAAATGCAGACAGAATATGCTGTCGGAATTTATCATTGCA
This sequence comes from Bombina bombina, assembly GCF_027579735.1. NCBI lineage: Eukaryota > Metazoa > Chordata > Amphibia > Anura > Bombinatoridae > Bombina > Bombina bombina. The sequence continues at coordinate 960,443,981 of NC_069502.1, forward strand.
CTAGCAGTTCTGGTGATTGGCCGCTAGCAGGGGGTGTCAATCAACCCGATCGTATACGATCAGGCAGATTGCTGTCTGCCGCTGCTTCTTAACTCCTGTTTCCGGTGAGCCTGAAGGCTTGTGCGAAAACAGGGTTATACAGCCCCATTCGGGCCGTGATAAATCGGCCCTTATGGGTCAATGAAGTGCTTTGTCATAAAAAATCCCAATAGGTGCAAGGGGATAAAGTCTCTAGAAACCCAGGAATGTACTCTTGGCAGTTCAGGGATTGAGTTTATGGGATAGAGGGGAGATTAATTAATTCTGGGGTAAAGTTAAATTATTGTGTGTTGTTTTGAATACTTCTGGAACAGGTTAGGTCATACTGGGGAAGGGCTAGGTCAGGGTGGCGAGCATTCTGAGCAGAGGTTACATTTTTTTTTCTATGTTCCACAAATGTTTGGGGGTCTCAAAAAAAAATCAGGAGAGCTTAGCCATGACACTAAGGGGTATATTTATCAAAGGTCTGGCGGACCTGATCCAACATCCAACAGACCTCGCTGAATGCAGAGAGCAATACGCTCTCCGTATTCAGCATTGCACCAGTAGCTATTGTGAGCTGCTGGTGCAACACCGCCCCCCTGCCAGCAGGGGGTGTCAATCAACCCAATCGTCCTCGATCGGGTTGAATTGCAGCAATGTCTATCCGCCTGCTCAGAGCAGGCAGACAGGGTTATGGAGCAGCGGTCTTTAGACCGCTGCTTCATAACTGCTGTTTTTGGCGAGCCGGAGCTTGATAAATGGGCCCCTAAAACTTTACATTAACTTACACATATTCAAGTCTTCTGAGATAAGACGAGGCCCCTCCTCTGTACCCCCTTCACAGGCTAGATTACACGCCTAGTGGGAAAATATTAGCGCTGTTAAGTGCTAATACCTCTCAAACTAAATCTGTACCGCTTCTATTCTTGTGTTGAAAGTAAAAAGCTTGTGCTTGAGTGAAAGCATTAGTTGTGCTAATATCTGGAGGTCAAATAACTCCCTCTCTCCTTAGAGTTCTATGGGGCGCACAGCAAAAGTCATGTGGCACTAACCTAAAGTTCTGGTAGGCCAAGTGTGCTAAAGCTGAAGGTGCCTTAAGTGATACATGAAATATCATTGTTGTTCACTTAGAATTATTTTTTTAATATATATTATACTATATATATTTAAAACACATAGCTATAGCTATATAACTTTATGGATATATATATATACACTGGCCACATTATTAGGTACACCTGTTGAATTGCTTGGTAACACAAATTGCTAATCAGCCAATCACATTGCAGCAACTCAATACATTTAGGCATCTAGACGTGGTGAAGGCGACTTGCTGAAGTTCAAACCGAGCATCAGAATGGGAAAGAAAGGGGATTTAAGTGACTTTGAACGTGGCATGGTTGTTGGTGCCAGACGGGTAGGTCTGAGTATTCAAAAAAATGCTGATCTACTGGGATTTTCAGGGACAACCATCTCTAGGGTTTACAGAGTAACAGCTTTGCAAGAAAATAGGGCTAGATTATATGTGGAGCGGTAGTTTGTACTTGAGTTCGAGCTCTAAAACAACTAGAATTATTTTTTTGTGCTCAGCAATTTGCTCTCGTATTACAAGTTGAAAGTAAAAAGTTTGAGCTCTCGCGTTCACAAAGTCGCAGTAACAAATAGACCTTGAGAAATTGCATTCCCCCATAATCTTCAATGGAGCCAAAAAATTTGGAAAAAACTTTTAAATGTAATTTTGATGTGTTTTTAGGAACTTTTTTGACTCACGTAACAGTTAACCAGAGCTCTGAAGTCAAGTTAATCATTCTATCACAAATGACGATTGTGCTGACACGTTCACATTTGCTTTCAACTTGTAATACGTGCGAAATTTAATTTGTGCGCAAACAGCCTTAAAAACCCGATATTGCGCTCACACGATAGTGCTCCACTTGTAATATATCCCAATTGTTGAGGAGCAGGAGAGTGAAAATTGTCCCTCCCACTGCTGTCAGAATCCCGGATCACAAACTCCACCTGTGTAAGAACTGCATCTCTAACTCAACCCTCCCTGAAAATTGATCCCAATAGTCAAAGTAGGGGGTTTGCTTCTGCCCTTATTTTTAATTTCTAGAACTAAAGAAACATATGTCTAGATTACGAGTTGTGCGTTAATGTAAAAAAGCAGCGCTAAGAGGTCCTAATGCTGCTTTTTTACGCCCGCTGCTATTACGAGTATTGAAGTTTTAGGGTCACTGCACACTTTTTAGGCCTTACCGCAAAACGACTTACGTAAACATTGTAATATCTTTTTTCAATAGGACTTCCATAGCGCTGGTATTACGAGTCTGTCCTGGGAGGCCAAAAAGGGAGTGGTACACCCTACCCCGTCAAGAGTCCTAACGCATTTAAAAGTCAGTAGTTAAGAGTTTTATGGTACAGTGCTGTAGCATAAAACTCATAACTATAGTGCTAAAAAGTACACTAACACCCATAAACTACCTATTAACCCCTAAACTGAGGCCCTCCCACATCGCAAACACTATAATACAATTTTTAACCCCTAATCTGCTGCTTCAGACACCGCCGCCACCTACATTATATTTATGAACCCCTAATCTGCTGCCCCCAACATCGCTGACACCTACATTATATTTATTAACCCCTAATCTGCCGCCCCCAATGTCGCCGCAACCTACCTACACTTATTAACCCTTAATCATCCACCCCCAACGTCGCCGCTACTATATTAAAGTTTTTAACCCCTAAATCTAAGTCTAACCCTAGCCCTAACACCCCTAACTTAAATATAATTTAAATAAATCTAAAGAAAATTCATATCATTACCTAAATTATTCCTATTTAAAATGAAATACTTACCTATAAAATAAATCCTAAGATAGCTACAATATAACTAATATGTTTATTTTTATTTTACAGGCAAATTTGTATTTATTTTAACTAGGTACAATAGTTATTAAATAGTTATTAACTATTTAATAACTTCCTAGCTAAAATAAATACAAATTTACCTGTAAAATAAAACCTAACCTAAGTTACAATAACACCTAACAATACACTATAATTAAATAAATTAACTAAATTAACAACAATTAAATCAATTAAATTAAATTAGCTAAAGTACAAAAACAAACACTAAATTACAGAAAATAATATATTTAAACTAATTACACCTAATCTAATAGCCCTATCAAAATAAAAAAGCCCCCCAAAATAAAAAAAAAAACCCTAGCCTAAACTATCAATAGCCCTTAAAAGGGCCTTTTGCGGGGCATTGCCCCAAAGTAATCAGCTCTTTTACCTGTAAAAAAAAATACAAACAACCCCCCCAACAGTAAAACCCACCACCCACACAACCAAACCCCCAAATAAAATACTATCTAAAAAAACCTAAGCTCCCCATTGCCCTGAAAAGGGCATTTGGATGGGCATTGCCCTTAAAAGGGCAGTTAGCTCTTTTGCAAGCCCAAACCCTAACCTAAAAATAAAACCCACCCAATACACCCTTAAAAAAGCCTAACACTAACCCCCTGAAGATCGACTTACCAGGAGAAGTCTTCATCTAAGCCGGACCAAAGTCCTCAATGAAGCCGGGAGAAGTCTTCATCCAAGCCGGGCAAAGTGGTCCTCCAGACGGGCAGAAGTCTTCATCGACGGCATCTTCTATCTTCATCCATCCGGCGCGGAGCATCCTCTTCATCCGACGACTAAAGGTGAATGAAGGTACCTTTAAGTGACGTCATCCAAGATGGCGTCCCTTAGATTCCGACGATTGGCTGATAGAATTCTATCAGCCGATCGGAATTAAGGTAGAAAAAATCCTATTGGCTGATGCAATCAGCCAAAAGGATTGAAGTTCTATCCTATTGGCTGATCCAATCAGCCAATAGGATTGAGCTCGCATTCTATTGGCTGTTCTAATCAGCCAATAGAATGTAAGCTCAATCCTATTGGCTGATTGGATCAGCCAATTGGATTTTTTCTACCTTAATTCCGATTGGCTGATAGAATTCTATTAGCCAATTGGAATATAAGGGATGCCATCTTGGATGACGTCACTTAAAGGTACCTTCATTCATCTTTAAGCGTCGGATGAAGAGGATGCTCCACGTCGGATGTCTTGAAGATGGACCCACTCCGCGCCGGATGGAGAAGATAGAAGATGCCGTCTGGATGAAGACTTCTGCCCAACTGGAGAACCACTTCACCTGGCTTGGATGAAGACTTCTCCCGGCTTTGTTGAGGACTTCGACCCAGCTTAGATGAAGACTTCTCCCGGTAAGTTGATCTTCAGGGTATTAGTGTTAGTTTTTTTTTTTAAGGGTGTATTGGGTGGGTTTTACTTTTAGTTTAGGGGTTTGGCTTGCAAAAGAGCTAACTGCCCTTTTAAGGGCAATGCCCATACAAATGCCCTTTTCAGGGCAATGGGGAGCTTAGGTTTTTTTTAGATAGTATTTTATTTGGGGGTTTGGTTGTGTGGGTGGTGGGTTTTACTGTTGAGGGGGTTGTTTGTATTTTTTTTTTTACAGGTAAAAGAGCTGATTACTTTGGGGCAATGCCCCGCAAAAGGCCCTTTTAAGGGCTATTGATAGTTTAGTTTAGGCTAGGGTTTTTTTTATTTTAGGGGGCTTTTTTATTTTGATAGGGCTATTAGATTAGGTGTAATTAGTTTAAATATCTTGTAATTTGTTTATTATTTTCTGTAATTTAGTGTTTGTTTTTGTACTTTAGCTAATTTAATTTAATTGATTTAATTGTTGATAATTTAGTTTATTTAATTATAGTGTAGTGTTAGGTGTTAGTGTAACTTAGGTTAGGTTTTATTTTACAGGTAAGTTTGTATTTATTTTAGCTATGTAGTTATTAAATAGTTAATAACTATTTAGTAACTATTCTACCTAGTTAAAATAAATACAAACTTGCCTGTAAAATAAAAATAAACCCTAAGCTAGCTACAATGTAACTATTAGGGTTTATTTTATAGGTAAGTTTTTAGTTTTAAACAGGAATAATGTAGTTAATGAAAGGAATCTTCTTTAGATTTATTTCAATTATATTTAAGTTAGGGGGTGTTAGGGTTAGGGTTAGACTTAGGTTTAGGGGTTAATACATTTAGTATAGTGGCGGCGACGTTGGGGGCGGCAGATTAGGGGTTAATTAATGTAGGTAGCTGGCGTCGATGTTAGGGACAGCAGATTAGTGGTTAATAGTATTTAACTAATGTTTGCGAGGCGGGAGTGCGGCGGTTTAGGGGTTAATATGTTTATTATAGTGGCGGCGACGTTGTGGGTGGCAGATTAGGGGTTAATAAGTGTAGGTAGGTTGCGGCGACATTGGGGCGGCAGATTAGGGGTTAATAAATATAATGTAGGTGTCGGCAATGTTGGGGCAGCAGATTAGGGGTTAATAAGTATAATGTAGGTGTCGGCGTTGTCAGGGGCAGCAGATTAGGGGTTAATAAGTGTAAGATTAGGGGTGTTTAGACTTGGGGCTCATGTTAGGGTGTTAGGTGTAGACATAAAATGTGTTTCCCCATAGGAATCAATGGGGCTGCGTTAAGGAGTTTTACGCTGCTTTTTTGCAGGTGTTAGACTTTTTCTCAGCCGGCTCTCCCCGTTGATTCCTATGGGGAAATTGTGCACGAGCACGTACGACCAGCTCACCGCTGACTTAAGCAGCGCTGGTATTGGAGTGCGGTAATGAGCAACATTTTGCTCAACTCTCACATTTTGCTCAAGCCGTAATACCAGCACTGTAGGTACGTGAGCGGTGAGGGAAAACTGCTCTTTAGCACCGCACAGCTCTAAACGAAAAACTTGTAATCTAGCCGATAGATTTTTATGGTAGATAAGAACAAATGTGCCCAAAAATTCCTAAAAGTGTAAACATCTAGTTTGCAGGACAGCCTTATGCTTATCCCGGGCATTCTTAAAGTCCCCCACAGGAGGGACGTATTTTGGCCTAGGCAAACATAGCACTTACCTAGGGTGGCTGATTGGGAGGGGGCAGCACTTTTTGTGGCTATATTTGTAAGAAGCTTACAGCTATTTTAGAAGTATTATAAGGTATATAATCGGAAAATTTTGCCCAAAGAGTTTATTTTCTAGGGGGTATAATAAGAGACTGCCCATGGTGTTTACAGTTTAGAGGTAGCTCTGAACCTTTCTTTTTTCAGCTACCTATTGCATTTAGTTCTGTTGGCTTTCAGCATTTAGTATTGTATTTGGGAAAGTATTGTTTCAAGAAATCTATGTTTTTTTATATATATATATATATATTGCAGCAATTAAATGCCTAAAACCTTGGGAGGTAGGGGTGAGCAGAAATTTGAGTGCCTAGGGCTGCACAAAACCTAAATACTACGCTGTGTTTGTCATTACTACCTCTTGTGTAAGTTGATTCCATGTATCAATTACCCTTTCTGTGAAGAAGCGCTTCCACAAATTGTTCCCGAACCTACTACACTTCAGCTTGAGATCATGGGGCATATTTATCAAGCTCCGTATGCTCCATAACTCCATAACCACTGCTCCATAACTTGTCCGCCTGCTCCGAGGCCACGGACAGAAATCAACCTGATCGAATATGATCAGACTGATTGACACCCCCTGCTAGCGGCTGATTGGCTGCAAATCTACAGGGGGCGGCATTGCACCAGCAGTTCACAAGAACTGCGTATGCTGTCAGCATTTATCGTTGTGCAGCGGACATGATACGCTACTTCGTATCATGTCCGCTCGCACATTAATAAATATGCACCCATGTCCCCTAGTTGTTGAATTTTTCTTTTTTTTTTTAAAAAAATACTCACAGCCTCAGCTTTACTAAGCCCCTTAAAATACTTTACGATCACTGATAACAGTATGTTTCTTTCTGTACACAATCGTTTTTTTATGTCTCAATTTCAATTAACTTCTTCTGTTATAAATTACATGGTCCATATTGAGAGCTTGTTGTTAAGCTAGTGAACTTTGCCTAAAGGAGCCTGCTAGGTTCTGGGGCATATTTATGAAGCTCCGTATGGAAAGCCTGAAGACCGCTGCTCCATAACCTGTTCGCCTGCTCTGAGACGGCGGACAGAAATCAACCTGATCGTTTATGATCCGGTTGATTAACACCCCCTGCTAGCAGTCGATTGGCCGTGAATCTGCAGGCGGCGGTATTGCACCAGCAGTTCCAAAGAACTGCTGGTGCAATGATAAATGTGAGAGCGTATGCTGTTGGCATATATCGATGTGCAGCGGACATGATCCGCTATATGGGATCATGTCAGCTCGCACAATCATAAATATGCCCCTCTGTCTCTTATGAATTTACTGACATTGCACAAAATTCACAGCATGTATTTATTTTGAGAACTTAATTTATAATACACTGAAACACAATTCAATCAGTTACAATTCTACAGAATGAAATGTAACTGTGAATAGCTATCTTGTAATCAAACTATAGACATTTGGAAAACCAAGGTTTATTGGGTGCATTTTCTTTTCTGTGCTGCAACATAATGTAATGAGAATATCTATTCCATGCATGCTGTTTTTTACACTTTTTTTCAAAAGAGATAAATCATTTTCTTCTGACAAAATACCTTTTCCAACAAAATGCCATTTGACTGTTTGAATTCATTTAACTTTCATGAAACTGATGAGATGGATAATATAGAGCAGTAATAAGAAATATCCATACCTTTTAGGTTTCAGTACAGAGAGCACTAATAGAGTAAAATCCCATAGCTCTTACATGTTGTAGGGAAAAGGTTACCCGGTACCACTGTGACCCAACTAAATGAGCTAAGCTTGTAGAAAATGAAGTATCATCTTTATGAAAGAAGAGGTGATCCTATTAATTTGAAAGAATGGAGCATACACATATTAATTGTCTCATGTCTTTCTACTCATATTTTTACTGTGGTTAGGTGCACAATGCTTCTGAATAATGTGTTGTAGCATTTGCTCTCGAACATTTTAACCATGGTGGGGAAATTCAATATTCTCGAATGCTGTGTATACCTCACAGGTTTACAGGTTTAAATAATATGATTTATAATGTAAATTAACTTAATTTGTAAAAAATATAAATGATGTCTCAAAATACTAAGGCCATGTTTACATAGGGCTAACTCCGCTTGACTCCTGCTCTTTTTACAAGTTGAATGTAATTTTTTAGAATATTGCGACCGTGTTAACGTACTCCCCCATAGACTTTAATGGAGCAAGAAAAGTGGTAAACACCTAGCACCCATACTCGCGCACTAACCCTAATAACCATAAGCCCCCTACTCTATTAACCCCTAAACCATCACATAGCCCACCGCGAAGTACCCACTATACTATTAACCCCAAAACCAGCACTGCAGAAGCAGAGCCTGTCAATTACCCCAAATAAACTCAGCATCTTAACTTGTGTTAAGCACTGCAAGGACGCCAAATTAGCCTTTACCATTCATACAAGAAGTATATTGTGGTGTTTGCATTGTTCCTTTTGTACAGTCTAAGGAAAATAATCATATACATGTATAAAATTAACCATCTTGATAAGTGTTTAACAATCTGATTGTTATTTGTATATGGGCATGATGGGTAAACTGGGCCTTTTTTCATTCATTGAGAGATCACAGTTTTTTGGAGAGATTTTCATCTGAAATCAAGAAGAACACAGTTGGAAATTATTATTACTATAAAAAGAAAGTGGCCACATCTGATATCACCTTCTATAACTGGATTTTAACAATTCTAATGCTGTAAATTGTGAAAACCACTAAGTTTCAAGGTTTAAAATATAGGCCAAGCAGTCCAAACAGATTGAAGTTTGTCTTTGCCAAAACAATATTTCTATTACCCTAAGAAGATGGCAACACAATGTTTTAAATCAGAGCTCGATTATCAAGGGCGCCTTAAAAATTGTGTCTGGCGACAATTTTATCCCCTTTATCTATCCCTATTGTACCTTTTCCCACTGCCACACTGCAATCAGGCCTTTTTCTAATAAGTGTGGGAGCTACTGTGCATGTGCACGTTGTTACTGATCTAATTGAATTAAAAAAGTGCAGGAGGGCTTTTGTAAATGGTGTGCATGTAGTTTATATGGAGGCAAGAGTGCAGGAGGGCAAGGCACAAGCAAGAAGTCTGCTGTTGCTGAAGTGGAGCAAGCATAGGACATTGAGTTGGCGTGGGACATTGGGGCCGATTTATCATCATGGCACGAATGGTCCCTAATTCACCTGTTTCCGTGTGAGCCTTTAGATGCTCCTTAACTTATACACCTCCTATGAAGTGCTGCACAGCAATCCACCTGATCGCATACAATCATGTTGATTGACACCTCCTGCTAGTGGCCGATTGGCATAGAATCTGCAGGGGGTGGCATTACACAAGCAGTTCACCAGAACTGCTTGTGCAATGTTAAATGCTGACAGCGTATGCTGTCTGCATTCAGCGATGTCTGGCGGACATGATCTGCTACAGCGGATTATGTCTGCCAGACATTGATAAATCGGCCTCATTGAGTCAGCGTGAGCACACAATTCCCATTAAGAGCCCTTGCAACCATCACAGACTTAACTTCCCCAGGTAATGCTATGAGGCAATTGTGAGCGTCTCTGGCTATCCCAAAGTCTCTTTGATACACAAGCAGTGTGCAGGATTGCCAAGCTAAGTCTGGCACAGACAATAACGTTGCTCCCATTTACTCATACGATGCATACAAAGTATTATCCTAACACAACGTTAACAGGGCTGGACAAACCCCAGAGTCCCTTAGCTGTAGAATATAGAAGCTGTGAAATGTTCACAACAATGTAACCTGTTCACAATTGTCAGAGATTTGCCACCCTAATTCCAATACCTGACCTTAGACCATTCTTGCACAATAAGATGTTGGTATAAGCCCTGTTCTTGCATACTTTGCAATGTACTTTAATTTTTTCATTTGCCCTATTTTCCTCCAAATCTCTGTGTGTTTTTTTCACCGCCCTAGAAATGTTGGAATGCAACATTCTACACAGTGATTGCTTTATCACTGCTGGAGCTCATGTATATCTACTAATGCATTCCAGCATTTCTGGGGCATTTCCGGGGCAATGGAAAAACACAGGAAAAATTGGAGGAAAATAGGGTAAATCAAATAATGAAAATGCATATGTGTATGTGTGTATATATTTCCTAGATTTTTAATAGCACTGTTCTAGATATTGTAAATTACAATAATTCAAAACACTATTTTAAGCCTTGTTTAAAAAACAAACAACAACAAAAAGCATGCAAAAGATCTAGATTGCCAACAAACAAAGGGTAAATCCCAATCACAATGATACAAATTCCACTAGACATCATGTTTAAACACCCTTTCTAGTTGCGGTCATGATTGCTGTTATAACAGGTTTGCTACAGATCTCATTAGAGGTTTGAGATATCATGTATCTGCCTATTATGGGCCAGGTTACAAATTGAGCGCAAAATATTGCTTCCGTGAAAGTGATATTTGTCCTCAATTGAGTAATACTAGCGTTAGTATATTGAGGTGCAATGCGAACGCAACCTCGCGTTGGCATTGCATGGTAATTAGCACTCTTAGGGGCATATTTATCAAGATCCGTATGGAGCTTGATGCCCTGTGTTTCCGGCGAGCCTTTAGGCTCACCAGAAACAGAAGTTATGAAGCAGCGGTCTAACCTGTCTAACCTGAGGGGGCAGACAGAAATCGACAGAAATCAACCTGATAGAATACGATCTGGTTGATTGACACCCCCTGCTAGCGTCCGATTGGCCGCGAATCTGCAGGGGGCGGTATTGCACCAGCATTTTACTAGAACTGCTGGTGCAATGATAAATGCAGAGAGCATATGCTGTTGGCATTTATCGATGTGCAGCGGACATGATCTGCTATATCGGAACATGTCCGCTTGCACCATAATAAATAGGCCCCTTAAAATTAACCAGAGATCAGATCTTTGGTTACTTTTAAAAAAGTGCCCCAATTGGCCCCAAACTTTGTGTGAGGTTGTATTTTAATTAAAAAAATTAGCATCTTTAATTTTTTTTTTTTTTTAAAACTGCATGAAGCAATTTTATGGGGTTAAATGTGGCGGGTGTGGGGTGTTAGAAAAAAAAATTAGCACTGAAAAGTGCCTTTACATAGCGGTCTATAGGAACTGTGTGTTTCCTATAAATATACAGTATATGTACAGTATATGCTTATAGACATATATATTTGTGTTACTATGTGTATATTCACATATTAACACATAAATATATATATTTAAAATTACTGCCCATTGCTGTGCAACTTGCCCCCTTCACTGCGCTAGTTCTCATGCCTGAGGACATGAGATTAAGGCTGCCATTAGAGCCTATGGAAGCATGCTTTCGTGAGCCCAATGCTTCTGTGCAATGCAAACGCGAGTTTGTTTTCACATTGCACCTCACTTGTAATACCAGTGCACATTTGGGTGCGCTGGTATTACAAAGTGGAGCAAAAATAACACTTTTGCGGAAGCAATAATTTGCTCTTCACTTTTAACCCCTTAAAGGATTCCAAAACTTTTTTTTTGTAATATAAAAGAGATCACCTACTTTTACACTCTAACGAAGCTTCTCTACATTTTAAAATATACTTTTTATTTTCTCCTATTACGTCACCCAATCCAACCCTCAAATATGGGCCGGTCAAGATGAATAGAAATCTCCAATCTGTTGCAGATTTTCTGCATATCATTATGTGACGATTTCGTCATCCTGCGCATGCGTAGACTGATTGTGACACTTGCGCATGCGCATATCCCGTCCCTTTGTGAAAACTTGCGCATGCGCATATCCCGCCCCTGATACAGCGGGTCTGTTGGTTTGTACAGAGATACACCGTTAATTACATAAACGATGACTCTGCAAGCTCGCGCATGCGGATTGCTGCAATGTTCTGCCATATTCGAACCTGGGTTATCCACCAGGATTGGGCTATGAACATGCATAGCCGGTGGTGGGTTTGGAAAACCTTCAATTTTCAGAAGAGGTTTACTACTAAAAGGTACATTTTTGATAGTTGAATGTATAATACAAAATTGTATAATAATTATTAATTTTGCGATAGTGCCAACTTTTTTTGAGGGTATAGTGTCCCTTTAAGGACCGGGCACTTTAGACAAAAACTTCCCCAAAAGACCAGAGCATTTTTAGCATTTTTGCCATCACTACATTTAAACAGAAATAGAGCATTTTTTATATTTACCTATCAAAAATATATATATTTTTTTTGTAGACAACCCAAAGTATTGATCTAGGCCCATTTTGGTATATTTCATGCCACCATTTCACCGTCAAATGCAATCAAATAAAAAAATCTGTTAACTTTTTCACAATTTTAGGTTTCTCACTGAAATTATTTACAAACAGCTTGTGCGCAATCATAGCACAAATGGTTGTAAATTCTTCTCTGGGATCTCCTTTGTTCAGAAATAGCAGACATATATGGCTTTGGCATTGCTGTTTGGTAATTAGAAGGCTGCTAAATGCCGCTGCGCACCACACTAGTATTATGCCCAGCAGTGAAGGGGTTAATTAGGTAGCTTGTAGGGTTAATTTTAGCTTTAGTGTAGAGATAAGCCTCCCACCTGACACATCCCACCCCCTGATCTCTCCCTGACCCCTCTCAAGCAGCTCTCTTCCCTCCCCCACCCCACAATTGTCACCCCCATCTTAAGTACTGGCAGAAAGTCTGCCAGTACTAAAATAAAAGGCTGCTTTTTTAAATATATATATATATCAAATATATATATATTTGTAATATGTTTTGCAGTGTAGATCCCCTTTTACCCCCCAACTTCCCTGATCCACCTCAAACAGCTCTCTAACCATCCCCCCTCTACCTATTTGCCACCCCTTATTGCCCTTCCTCCCTCCTTCCCCCTTTTTTTATGCTCCCTATCTGTGTAGCGTGGTGGAGTGGTCCCGCCCTCCTCTCGTCCCCTCCAGCGATGGACCTCCCACCCGCATCCCTCCTTACGCTCCCACCCACCAACGATCAGCACCACCGCTGTCCGATTCAGAGAGGACCACTGAGGAGAGAAATATCACTCTTGTGCTCCGGGCTAATTAAAGCGTATTATATGCAAGATTAATCTATCCGGCTAAAATTGTCTTGGAAAAGAACGGTGATTCCATAACTCTTAATAATCTAGCCGATGCCCAGGAATTATGCCGTAATAACCAAATAGACTAATCTTTGTGTTTATACTGTCATCTAAAATAATAATTGTTTAACTGTATAGGTACGGGTTTTACTTTTTTATTTCAATGAAGTCTATTTCTATAAGGGAAGAAAGGGAAGGGATGGTGTGGGGTGTATCCCCCTCCCCCCTTTTTTTTTTCTTTCCCCTCCCTGCTTTTTCCTTTCTCATTTTTCTCTTTTGCCCTCTCTCTCTAATTTTAAGTGAATGTTAGACAAATTGAAAATTGTATCCTGGAATGTAGGGGGCATAACATCCCCCATTAAGAGGAAACAACTTAGGAAACACAGACCTGATATAGAGTTAATTCAGGAGACACACATTAAACCACAAGAAGCCCTCAAACTAAAAACTAAATGGGTAGGTGAAGTTATAGCTACCCCATACAATAAAAGGAAAAAGGATGTTGCCATCTTGTTTAGTAAACATTTAACATAAAACATTTTATTTCAAGAAAATGACCTGGAGGGGAGATTGCAAATAGTTAAACTACACATTCAAGACTGCTATATTGGGGCATATTTATCAAGCTCAGAACGGAGCTTGATGCCCTGTGTTTCTGGCGAGCCTGCAGGCTTGCCAGAAAAAGCAGTTATAAAGCAGCGGTCACAAAGACCGCTGCTCCATAACCTGTCCGCCTGCTCTGAGCAGGCGGACAGACATTGCCGCAAATCAACCCGATCTAGTACGATCGGGTTGATTGACACCTCCCTGCTGGCCGCGAGACTGCAGGGGGCGGCGTTGCACCAGCAGCTCTTGTGAGCTGCTGGTGCAATGCTGAATACGGCGAGCGTATTGCTCGTCGTATTCAGCGAAGTCTGGCGGACCTGATCCGCACTGCCGGATCAGGTCCGCCAGACTTTGATAACTAGAGGCCATTGTCTTTTTTAACGTTTATGGCCCAAACACCCTAGATAAAGGTTTTTTGGGATAATTTGTCTAAAATTAATGCAATTTGCAGGAGAAAATCTGATCCTGGTATGAGATTTCAATATGACATTTTCCCCTGTGATAGACAGAGCTAATACAAGACAGTCCCCGAGGAGGAACAGGTAATTTAAGATTCTGCTAAATTTTTGTTACAAACTATCCTTGAAGGATATCTGGTGATTCCAAAACCCTGATTCCAGGGAGTATACTTGTGAATTTAAATCCTTTAAATCTTTCTCCAGAATGGATTATTTTTTTATTTTATAGTAATATGCTGGGAATGGAAAATAAGGCAGACATATAGGACATTACTATCTCAGATCATGCTATTATTTCCTTAGAAATCCATATTAGTAGATACCAGAACAAAAATAAGCGCCATTTCTTTTTCCCACAGTACTTACTTCATAATGTTCAATTTAAAAGTTGGCTGAAAAGAAAATAGGAGGAATTCTCTGAGTACAATCTAGATTATATCAATAAACCAGAAATTTTCTGGGAAACTGCAAAGTCTGTACTCAGAGGAGAAATCAAGGCCTTTTTGTATAACTGGAAGGAAAAAGATTAAAATTAGGCAAGAACAACTGTCTAACGTAGTAAGAAATAGCTACAGGGAATATGTCAACAATTCAACTCAACCATTATGGAATAAATATATTAATGCTAGGCTATAAAGAGAGTTTTTTTCTGAAGCAAAATACAATAATTGAAGATCAGAGACAAGAGGCCCTCTTTAGTGGCCACTTAGGTATGTCAGCAAAATTCTTGTCATTATTTGCAGACGATACGTTTATCTTCTTGAGTAATTTGAGTCTGGCTATACCTAAGTTTTTACAGATATTTGAGCTATATAGCTCATTCTCAGAGTACAAAATCAATCTTGAAAAATCGGAATTACTTTGGATTTCCAAACCAGCTATTGAAGTACTACACCCCTTAAGGAAATTAACAAAATAAAATATTTGGGTATTATCCTTAGTAAAAACCCTGCTCTTTGGTACAATCTTAACTTTCCTAATTGTCTTGAGGATTTTAAGAAGAAATAAATGCGTGGAGTAATCTTCCTATCTCTTTGTCAGCATGCATTATGTTAATAAAAGCCATCTTGTTTCCAAAGCTGTACCTAGTAAAAAACTTACCCTTGTTCTTGCTTAAAAGAGATATTACTACCTTCCACAAGATGTGCTTTAACTTTATATGGCAAGGAAAGAGAGCACACATCTCTATTCATAAACTTTCACTTTAAGAGCTAATGGTGAAATGGTGGAATGGCATTCCCTAATATCCAATTTTACAATTATGCCACTCACTGATTTGAACAGCCAATAGGATTTCAGTAGCTCTCATCCTATTGGCTGTTTTGAACAGCCAATAGAATTTCAGAAGCTCTCATCCTATTGGCTGATTTGAATTTGAAGAATCAAATCAGCCAATAGGAATGCAAGGTACGCCATTTTGAAACGGCTACCTTACATTGAAGCTTCAGTGAAAGGCGGTGACCATATGAAGAGGACGCTCCGTGCAGGATGGGATTGGATTCCAAGATGGTTCCGCGCCGCCGGGATGAAGATAGAAGACGTCCCCGAGATGGATAAAGGTGTCGCCTCCTGGATGAAGACTTCTCGTCGCCTGGATGGAGATGGATGTCTGGACTTCAGGAACCATGAGTAGATATTCTGGGGTTAGTGTTAGTTTTTTTTTTCTTCATTTCTTTGGGTAAGGGCTTTTGGCTTTTGTAAAAGAACTGAATGCCCTTTTAAGGGCAATGCCAATACAAATGCCCCTTTAGGGGCAATGGGTAGCCTAGGTTTTTATTAGAGTTAGGTTTTTTTATTTTGGGGGGTTGGTTGGGTGGTGGGCTTTACTGTTGGGGGGACTTTGTATTTTTTTACAGGTTAAAGAGCTGTTTAACTTAGGACAATGCCAAACAAAAGGCCCTTTTAAGGGCTATTGGTAGTATATTGTAGGCTGGGGGGTGTTTTTATTTGGGGGGGGGGGCTTTTTATTTTTATAGGGCTATTAGATTACGTGTAATTGTTTTTATTTTTGATAATTTTGTTTATCATTTTTTTGTAAGTTTAGTAACATAGTAGATAAGGTTGAAAAAAGACCGAAGTCCATCGAGTTCAACCTATATAAATCTAAAATACTTACAAAAAGCTCCAGTTAAGCTAAAATAACCCCACTAAAAGGTGACCCATTGAATACTAGCAATCATATCCATGAATTTTGTTTATATACAGAAATGTATCCAGACTATTTTTAAATGTATCTAGGGTATTGGCATTCACTACCTCCTTTGGTAATGAGTTCCACAATTTTATTGCTCTTACAGTGAAAAAATGTTTCCATTGCAGGAGATTAAATCTCCTTTCCTCCAACCTTAAATCATGACCTCTTGTCAGAAACAATTTTCTTGGAATAAACAGAGCTTCTGCCATCTCTGTATATGGGCCTTGGATATATTTATATAAAGTAATCATGTCACCTCTCAAGCACCTTTTTTCTAAAGAAAACAGACCCTGTGTTGATAGCCTCTCCTCATAGGTTAAATTCTCCAATCCCCTTATTAGCTTGGTGGCCCTTCTCTGAACTTTTTCTAGTTCTGCAATATCTTTTTTTGCAATTGGTCCCCAGAACAGCACTCCATACTCAAGGTGAGGTCTTACCAGGGCTTTATATAGTGACAGAATTATGCTTTCCTCCCTTGAATCAATCAATGCCTCTTTTAATACATGCTGGTATCTTATTAGCCTTTGAAGCCCCTGCCCTGCATTGTGCACCCATATTTAGCGTATTATCTATTACTATTCCCAGATCCCTTTCCTCCTCTGTTTGGCTAAGTCTAGTCCCATTTAAAAAATACGTTGCCTGCTTATTTTTACTTCCAAAATGTAGAACCTTGCATGTTCCCATATTAATTCTAATTCTAATTTTTGCAGATCCCTTTGTAACAAAAGTTCATCCTGCTCTGACATAATGACCTTACTTAACTTAGTATCATCTGCAAAAATAGAGATGTCGCTATTTAATCCTTGCTCCAAGTCATTTATAAAAAATATTTAAAAGAACAGGGCCCAGTACTAATCCCTGGGGGACTCCACTGATTACCTTTGTCCAATCTGAGTATGATCCATTTACTACTACTAGTTGCTCCCTATCTTTTATCCAGTTATTTATCCATGAGCTAAAATTTTCAGCTATTCCCAGTCCCTTAATTTTATGCATTAATCTCTCATGTGGCACTGTATCAAATGCCTTTGCAAAATCTAAGTATATCAAATCAACTGATTCCCCTTTATCTATATTTTTACTTACTTCCTCGTAGAATCTAATTAGATTAGTTTGACATGATCTATTTCTCCTAAAACCATGCTGATTAGAACTCATAATCTTGTTTACACTAATATAATCATGAATATAATCCCTTATAATCCCTTAAAATATCTTCCCCACTATTGATGTCAGACTAACTGGTCTATAGCTTCTTGGATCATCCCTGCTTCCCTTTTTGAAGAGTGGCACCACATCAGCTTTACGCCAATCCTGGGGTACCATGCCGGAGGATAATGAATCTTGAAAAATTAAGAGTAGTGGTTTGTCTATAACAGTGCTAAATTCCCTTAACACCCTTAATTTAGTGTTTGTTATTTTTTGTAATTTTAGATT
The DNA here is from genome assembly GCF_027579735.1 of Bombina bombina. Classification (NCBI taxonomy): domain Eukaryota; kingdom Metazoa; phylum Chordata; class Amphibia; order Anura; family Bombinatoridae; genus Bombina; species Bombina bombina. The sequence goes on from NC_069502.1 coordinate 960,461,826, forward strand.
TTTTTAATTTTTTCGTAGTGTTGTTTTTTTTTTTAAATGTTAAATTTAGGTTTTTAATTGGTAGTTTTTTTATTTTATTAGAATAGTTATGTCAGGTTAATTTATAGTTTAATGATAGGTTTATTTTTATTTCAAAGGTAAGTTTTTATTTATTTAAATATAGTTATATTGTAATTTTAATTTAAAGTTAGGGGGGTGTTAGATTTAGGGGTTAATAGTTTAATTTAGTGTTTTGCAATGTGGGGGGGGCTGGCGGATTAGGGGTTAATAGGTTTATTTAGTGGCGGTGATGTGGAAGGCCAGAGATTTCGGGGTTAATAACTTTATTATAGTGGCGGCGATGTGGGAGACCGGAGGTTTAGGGGTTAATAAATTTATTATAGTGGCAGCGATGTTGGAGGCCGGAGGTTTAGGGGTTAATAACTTTATTATAGTGGCGACGATGTCGGGGAGCGACAGATTAGGGGTTAATATATTTAAATAGTGTTGGCGATGTGGGTGGGCGGCAGATTAGGGGTTATTAGGTTTATTTAATAGTTGTGATGTGGGTGGGCAGCAGATTAGGGGTTAATAAGTTTTAAATAATGTTCGTGATGCAGGAGGGCGGTGGTTTAGGGGTTAATAGGTAGTTTATGGGTGTTAGTGTATTTTGTAACACTTTAGTTATGAGTTTTGTGAAACATTACTACTGCTCTTAGATGGCGGTATGGATCGTGTTGGTATAGGCTGTAATGTAAGCTTTTTAGCCAGACCGCACAACCTGTAATATTGGTGCTATGAAAATCCCACACAAAAACGTAATTTTTTTGAGTGCAGAATCAACGTTGCATTACAGGCTAAAATGCTTGCGGTATAGCTATACCGACAAGAACTCGTAATATGCGTTCCTGGCCATTATGCTGGAATGGCCATTTTTTTAGCGTTAAAAGCCATACTGCAACACTTGTAAGTGCAAAGTTTAAATTAATAAAAAGTAATCTGAAGTATAAAGTGATATAAAATAGAAAGCACAACGTATAAATGCAGCAGAACCCTCATGTCATGCAGTGCTATATTGCTCTGGGCTTCTCTCTCCTTCACCTACAGAAATGTAGAGAACGCCCCCTAAAACAATAAAGCAAACTCTGCCTTTTGAAAATTTCACTAGGAATCTTGCAGTGTTGGAGGATTATTTTAGAACATCTCACCTGAGTAGAGAGGTTTTGAATATCAGGGCCAAAATAAGCTAAGTTTCAAGAAAGGATGGAAAGAGAAAAACGTAAATTTGATAACAGAAGTAAATTGGAATTTTTTTTTTAATATATGTTGCACATTTTATTTCAATCATGCAATTTTACCTTTGACTTATATGTCCCTTTAACATGTAGTGATATTTAGGATGTTTTTAAAGGGATATGCAACCCAAATTTTTCTTTCACGATTTATATAGAGCATGCAACAACATTTATTTCTAATTTAAACAACTTTCTAATTTACTTCTATTATCATTTTTGTGTTCTCCTGATATCTTTTGTTGAAAAGCAGGGACATATGCTTAGCAGCCTGCCCATTTGTTGAGCACTAAATGGCAGCAGTTTTGTAAGAATGTTATCCATTTGCAAGGGTACTAGATTGCAGCAATATTTACTGCCACATGGCGTGCCAGACACCTCTTCAACACAGAATATAATAGGAATGAAGAAGATTTCATAATAGAAGTACAATGGCAACTTTTTAAAATTGTATGCTCTGTTTGAATCACAAAAGTATATTTTTGGGGTTTCTTTTCCCTTTAAAATATGCTGCAACCATCAATCCTACTGTGATTAAAGTTGTTCTTTTACTCTGTATTTATGAAGACATGCACCTAGATTTAGAGTTTGGCGTTAGCCGTCAAAAGCAGCGTTAAGGGCTCCTAACGCTGCTTTTTACCACCCGCTGGTATTTAGAGTCAGGCAGGAAAGGGTCTAAGGCTCACTTCCCTACCGCGACTCTAGGCTACCGCAGATCCCCTTACGCCAATTTCGTATCCTATCTTTTCAATGGGATCTGCCTAACGCCGGTATTTGGAGTCTTGGGAGAAGTGAGCGGTAGACCCTCTACCGACAAGACTCCTACCGACAAAAAAAGTCAGTAGTTAAGAGCTTTATGAGCTAACGCGTGAATATAAAGCTCTTAAATACAGGGAGTGCAGAATTATTAGGCAAGTTGTATTTTTGAGGATTAATTTTATTATTGAACAACAACCATGTTCTCAATGAACCCAAAAAACTCATTAATATCAAAGCTGAATAGTTTTGGAAGTAGTTTTTAGTTTGTTTTTAGTTATAGCTATTTTAGGGGGATATCTGTGTGTGCAGGTGACTATTACTGTGCATAATTATTAGGCAACTTAACAAAAACCAAATATATACCCATTTCAATTATTTATTTTTACCAGTGAAACCAATATAACATCTCAACATTCACAAATATACATTTCTGACATTCAAAAACAAAACAAAAACAAACCAGTGACCAATATAGCCACCTTTCTTTGCAAGGACACTCAAAAGCCTGCAATCCATGGATTCTGTCAGTGTTTTGATCTGTTCACCATCAACATTGCGTGCAGCAGCAACCACAGCCTCCCAGACACTGTTCAGAGAGGTGTACTGTTTTCCCTCCTTGTAAATCTCACATTTGATGATGGACCACAGGTTCTCAATGGGGTTCAGATCAGGTGAACAAGGAGGCCATGTCATTAGATTTTCTTCTTTTATACCCTTTCTTGCCAGCCACGCTGTGGAGTACTTGGACGTGTGTGATGGAGCATTGTCCTGCATGAAAATCATGTTTTTCTTGAAGGATGCAGACTTCTTCCTGTACCACTGCTTGAAGAAGGTGTCTTCCAGAAACTGGCAGTAGGACTGGGAGTTGAGCTTGACTCCATCCTCAACCCGAAAAGGCCCCACAAGCTCATCTTTGATGATACCAGCCCAAACCAGTACTCCACCTCCACCTTGCTGGCGTCTGAGTCGGACTGGAGCTCTCTGCCCTTTACCAATCCAGCCACGGGCCCATCCATCTGGCCCATCAAGACTCACTCTCATTTCATCAGTCCATAAAACCTTAGAAAAATCAGTCTTGAGATATTTCTTGGCCCAGTCTTGACGTTTCAGCTTGTGTGTCTTGTTCAGTGGTGGTCGTCTTTCAGCCTTTCTTACCTTGCCATGTCTCTGAGTATTGCACACCTTGTGCTTTTGGGCACTCCAGTGATGTTGCAGCTCTGAAATATGGCCAAACTGGTAGCAAAAGGCATCTTGGCAGCTGCACGCTTGACTTTTCTCAGTTCATGGGCAGTTATTTTGCGCCTTGGTTTTTCCACACGCTTCTTGCGACCCTGTTGACTATTTTGAATGAAACACTTGATTGTTCGATGATCACGCTTCAGAAGCTTTGCAATTTTAAGAGTGCTGCACCCCTCTGCAAGATATCTCACTATTTTTGACTTTTCTGAACCTGTCAAGTCCTTCTTTTGACCCATTTTGCCAAAGGAAAGGAAGTTGCCTAATAATTATGCACACCTGATATAGGGTGTTGATGTCATTAGACCACACCCCTTCTCATTACAGAGATGCACATCACCTAATATGCTTAATTGGTAGTAGGCGTTCGAGCCTATACAGCTTGGAGTAAGACAACATGCATAAAGAGGATGATGTGGTCAAAATACTCATTTGCCTAATAATTCTGCACTCCCTGTACTGTGCTACAAAGTACACTAACACCCATAAACTACCTATGTACCCCTAAACCGAGGCCCCCCACATCGCTGCCACTATAATAAATTTTTTTAACCCCTAATCTGCTGACCGGACACCACCGCCACCTACATTATACCTATAAACCCCTAATCTGCTGCCCCTAACATCGCCGACCTGTATATTATATTTAACCCCTAATCTGCCCCCCCAACGTCGCCGCTACCTAACTACACTTATTAACCCCTAATCTGCCGACCGGACCTCGCCACCACTATAATAAATGTATTAACCCCTAAACTGCCGCACTCCCACCTCGCAAACACTATAATAAATGTTATTAACCCCTAATCTGCCCTCCCTAACATCTCCACCACCTACCTACAATTATTAACCCCTAATCTCCTGCCCGCACTGTCGCCGCTACTATAATAAAGTTATAAACCCCTAAACCTAACTCTAACCCTAACCCTAACACCCCCCTAACATAAATATAATTTAAATGAAACGAAATAATATTCCTAAAATTAACTAAATTAATCCTATTTAAAACTAAATACTTACCTATCAAATAAACCCTAATATAGCTACAATACAGGGAGTGCAGAATTATTAGGCAAATGAGTATTTTGACCACATCATCCTCTTTATGCATGTTGTCTTACTCCAAGCTGTATAGGCTCGAAAGCCTACTACCAATTAAGCATATTAGGTGATGTGCATCTCTGTAATGAGAATTGGTGTGGTCTAATGACATCAACACCCTATATCAGGTGTGCATAATTATTAGGCAACTTCCTTTCCTTTGGCAAAATGGGTCAAAAGAAGGACTTGACAGGCTCAGAAAAGTCAAAAATAGTGAGATATCTTGCAGAGGGATGCAGCACTCTTAAAATTGCAAAGCTTCTGAAGCGTGATCATCGAACAATCAAGCGTTTCATTCAAAATAGTCAACAGGGTCGCAAGAAGCGTGTGGAAAAACCAAGGCGCAAAATAACTGCCCATGAACTGAGAAAAGTCAAGCGTGCAGCTGCCAAGATGCCACTTGCCACCAGTTTGGCCATATTTCAGAGCTGCAACATCACTGGAGTGCCCAAAAGCACAAGGTGTGCAATACTCAGAGACATGGCCAAGGTAAGAAAGGCTGAAAGATGACCACCACTGAACAAGACACACAAGCTGAAACGTCAAGACTGGGCCAAGAAATATCTCAAGACTGATTTTTCTAAGGTTTTATGGACTGATGAAATGAGAGTGAGTCTTGATGGGCCAGATGGATGGGCCCGTGGCTGGATTGGTAAAGGGCAGAGAGCTCCAGTCCGACTCAGACGCCAGCAAGGTGGAGGTGGAGTACTGGTTTGGGCTGGTATCATCAAAGATGAGCTTGTGGTGCCTTTTCGGGTTGAGGATGTAGTCAAGCTCAACTCTCAGTCCTACTGCCAGTTTCTGGAAGACACCTTCTTCAAGCAGTGGTACAGGAAGAAGTCTGCATCCTTCAAGAAAAACATGATTTTCATGCAGGACAATGCTCCATCACACGCGTCCAAGTATTCCACAGCGTGGCTGGCAAGAAAGGGTATAAAAGAAGAAAATCTAATGACATGGCCTCCTTGTTCACCTGATCTGAACCCCATTGAGAACCTGTTGTCCATCATCAAATGTGAGATTTACAAGGAGGGAAAACAGTACACCTCTCTGAACAGTGTCTGGGAGGCTGTGGTTTCTGCTGCACGCAATGTTGATGGTGAACAGATCAAAACACTAACAGAATCCATGGATGGCAGGCTTTTGAGTGTCCTTGCAAAGAAAGGTGGCTATATTGGTCACTGATTTGTTTTTGTTTTGTTTTTGAATGTCAGAAATTTATATTTGTGAATGTTGAGATGTTATATTGGTTTCACTGGTAAAAATAAATAATTGAAATGGGTATATATTTGTTTTTTGTTAAGTTGCCTAATAATTATGCACAGTAATAGTCACCTGCACACACAGATATCCCCCTAAAATAGCTATAACTAAAAACAAACTAAAATCTACTTCCAAAACTATTCAGCTTTGATATTAATGAGTTTTTTGGGTTCATTGAGAACATGGTTGTTGTTCAATAATAAAATTAATCCTCAAAAATACAACTTGCCTAATAATTCTGCACTCCCTGTATAACTAATAGTTACATTGTAGCTATTTTAGGATTTATATTTATTTTACAGGCAACTTTGTATTTATTTTAACTAGGTACAATAGCTTTTAAATAGTTAATAACTATTTAATAGCTACCTAGTTAAAATAAGTACAAAATTACCTGTAAAATAAATCCTAACCTAAGTTACAAATACACCTAACGCTACACTATCATTAAACTAATTAAATAAATTACCTACAATTAGCTAAACTAAAATACAATAAAATAAACTATTCTATAATACAAAAAACAAACAATAAATTACAAAAAATAAAAAAGAATTACAAGAAATTTAAACTAATTACACCTAATTTAAGCCCCCTAATAAAATAAAAAAGCCCCCCAAAATAAAAAATTCCCTACCCTTTTCTAAACTACCAAAATAATTAGCTCTTTTACCAGCCCTTAAAAGGGCTTTTTGCGGGGCATTGCCCCAAAGTAATCAGCTCTTTTACCTGAAAATAAAAATACAATACCCCCCAACATTACAACCCACCACCCACATACCCCTACTCTAACCCACCCAAACCCCCCTTAAAAAAACCTATCGCTAACCCCCTGAAGATCATCCTACCTTGAGTCGTCTTCACTCAGCCGAGCCGAATTCTTCATCCAAGGTGCGCAGAGGAGGTCCTTGATCCGGTAGAAGTCTTCATCCAAGCGGGGCAAGAAGAGGTCCTCCATCCGGTAGAAGTGTTCATCCAGGCGGCGTCTTCAATCTTCATCCACCCGGAGCGGAGCGGAGCCATCTTCTTAATTCTGATTGGCTGATAGAATTCTAATATAATAATATATATTATATATATATATAATGCAGGTGTCAGCGATAGCGGGGGCGGCAGATTAGGGGTTAATAAGTGTAAGATTAGGGGTGTTTAGACTCGGGGTTCATGTTAGGGTGTTAGGTGCAGACTTAGAGAGTGTTTCCCCATAGGAAACAATGGGGCTGCGTTAGGAGATGAAAGCTGCTTTTTTGCAGGTGTTAGATTTTTTTTCAGCCCAAACTGCCCCATTGTTTCCTATGGGGATATCATGCACAAGCACGTTTTTCCAGCTTACCGCTACCGTAAGCAATGCTGGTATTGAGGGTTGAAGTAGAGCTAAATTAGGCTCAACGCACCCTTTTTTGAGCCTAACGCAGCCCCTCAGACAACTCTAAATACCAGCGTTGTTTGAAGGGTGCGCTGGGAAAAAAAGCAGCGTTAGCTACGCGGGTTTTTACCGACAAAACTCTAAATCTAGCTGATGGACTAGTGTCACATGAGTGCACATCTATGACAAGAATGAAGTGGGTGCATGCTGAGAAACATTATGTGCCACATTACAAGTGGAGCGCTAGTTAACGCTCTTACTCAAGTGTTAACCACGCTAGAAGTAAGCATTTTGCGCTCATCAGGTTGCACTCCTATTATGAGTTGAAAGTAATTTGTTTTCGCTTGGCCGTTAACCCGACGGGTGCAAAAAAACGTACAATATCGTATGCACATTCATATATTCCCACATAGAGGTCAATAGATTAGGTTAAAAAAGACAGAAGTCCATTGAGTATAACCTATACAAATTTTAATATACTTACAAAAAAGCTCAATTTGATCTTAAATTAATCCCATTAAAAAGGTGACACATTTAACACAAGCAATCAAATCCCTGAATTCTGTTTGTAGCCAGAAATGTATCTAAACAATTTTTAAATGTATTGGCATTCACTACCTCCTCAGGTAATGTGTTCTACAATTTGATTGCTCTTACAGTGAAAAAACGTTTCCGTTGCAGGAGATTAAATCTCCTTTCCTCCAGCCTTAAATAGCGACCTCTTGTCACAAACACTTTTCTTGAAATACACAGAGCATCTGCCATCTCTGTATATGGATCCTGAATATATTTATATAAAGTAATCATGTCCCCCCTCAAATGCCTTTTTTTCTAGAGAAAACCGACCCAGTTTGGCTTACCTCTCCTCATAGCTTAAATTCTCCATCCCCCTTATAAGTTTTGTGGCCCTTCTCTGAACTTTTTCTAAGTCTGCAATGTATTGCTTTTTAGATTGGTCCCCAGAACTGCACTCTATACTCAAGGTGAGGTCTTACCAGGGATGTATATGGTGAGAGTATTATGTTGTCCTCCCTTGCATCAATGCCTCTTTTAATACATGCTATTATATTATTAGCGTTAGAAACCATTGCCCTGCATTGTGCATATTTATCTTGTTATCTATTAATACTCTGAAATCCCTTTCTTCCTCTGTTTGGCTTAGTCTAGTCCCATTTAAATAATAGATTGCCTGCTTATTTTTACTTCCAAAATGTAGAACCTTGCATTTTCCAGTATTAAATCTCATTTTTTCATTTCCTGCCATTCTTCTAATTTGTGTAGGTCCCCTTGTAAAGCAAGTTCATCTTGCCCTGACCTAATGACCTTAAACAACTTTATATCATCTGCAAAAATAGAGATGTTGCTGTTTAATCCTTGCTCCAAGTCATTAATAAAAATATTAAAAAGAACCAGGCACAGTACTGATCTCTGGGGGACTCCACTGAATACCTTTGTCCAATCTGAGTATGATCCATTTACTACTACTCTTTTCTCCCTATCTTTTACCCATTTATATATCCATGAGCTAACATTTTCAGCTATTCCCAGTCCCTTAATTTTGCACATTAACCTCTCATGTGGCACTGTATCAAATGCCTTTGCAAAATCCAAGTATATCACATCAACTGATTCCTGTCCATAGTTTTACTTTCTTCCTCATATAATCTAATTAGATTAGTGGGACATGATCTACTTCTCATAAAACCATGCTGATTTGAATTCATAATCTTATTTACACAAATATACTCATCATTATAATCCTTTATAATCCTTTCAACTATCTTCCCCACTATTGATGTCAGACTATCTGCTCTATAGCTTCCTGGATCAGCTCTGCTTCCCTTTTTTAAAAATGGCACCAAATCAGCTTTACGCCAATACTGTGCTACTATTCCTGAGGATAATGAGTCTTGAAAAAATAAGAGTAGAGAATTGTCTAGAACAGTGCTAAGTTCCTGTAAACCCTTGGGTGTATACCATATTTGCCTGGAGTTCAATTTACCTTAATATTCTCCAGTTTCTTCCTGATATCCTCTAGAGATAACATACCCCCAAACTGTCCCAATTTTCGCAGGACAGTTCCAATTTTAGGTTTCTGTCCTGCTGAAGATTGACGTCTGTCCCAGATTGCCCCATGCATTTAATAAAATAAAAAAAAAACTATTTGTCCCTGTCAATCTGCAAACTATTCACTGCACTCTGGTGATTTTTCATTTCCTGTAACTCTCTTTTGGTACATGAATAGAGTCACTGTTAATCGGCAAAGTATTCACTGCACTCTGGTGTTTTTTTCCTTTCCTGTAACTCTCTTTTGGTACGTGAATAGAGTCCCTGTCAATCTGAAAACTAATCACTGCACTCTGGTGCTTTTTCCTCTCCTGTAACTCTCTTTTGGTACGTGAATAGAGTCCCTGTCAATCTGCAAACTATTCACTGCACTCTGGTGTTTTTTCCTCTCCTGTAACTCTCTTTTGGTACGTGAATAGAGTCACTGTTAATCAGCAAAGTTTTCACTGCACTCTGGTGTTTTTTCCTCTTCTGTAACTCTCTTTTGGTACATGAATAGAGTCCCTGTCAATCTGCAAACTATTCACTGCACTCTGGTGTTTTTTCCTCTCCTGTAACTCTCTTTTGGTACGTGAATAGAGTCCCTGTCAATCTGCAAACTATTCACTGCACTCTTGTGTTTTTTCCTCTCCTGTAACTCTCTTTTGGTAAGTGAATAGAGTCCCTGTCAATCTGCAAACTATTCACTGCACTCTGGTGTTTTTTCCTCTCCTGTAACTCTCTTTTGGTATGTGAATAGAGTCACTGTTAATCGGCAAAGTATTCACTGCATTCTGATGTTTTTTCCTCTCCTGTAACTCTCTTTTGGTACGTGAATAGAGTCACTGTTAATCGGCAAAGTATTCACTGCACTCTGGTGTTTTTTCCTCTCCTGTAACTCTCTTTTGGTACGTGAATAGAGTCCCTGTCAATCTGCAAACTATTCACTGCACTCTGGTGTTTTTTCCTCTCCTGTAACTCTCTTTTGGTATGTGTACATGTATATTGAGCAAATGATTTTAGGTTGTTAATTTAGTTCTGCATACGTTGTAATGTTATCCAATGTCTTCTAATGTTTTGTTAATTGCCATGTGATGTTCAATCCTTATCAATACTTGCTATTATTCTTAAATTTATAGCTGTCGTATGCCATAGTTTCAACCTCCTCCAAATGTTACTGTCTGTTTACTTAACTTATCTCACCCTGACCAGACCAGAATCTAACTTCCCAATTGGCCTTTAATTTGTCTTTGATTTATCAATCAAGTAATTTAGTGGACACATCTGACTTCCATGCCTATATATTTAACATTAGCTTGGGCTGTTCATTGTTACAACAACATATGTTCACATTTTTGAAGTGAACATTTTATAAGTGAGGCATTAAGAAAAGAATTATACACTTTTGTAATATTATGTTTTATGTACCTCACTGTTTCCATATGCAATTGCTGCTTTAATACTGTGTCTTATGCGTTTAATTGGTTCCCACTTTTGTAAAAATGCTCAAAATATTCATATTCCTTTTTTCTACCTCTTGTCTCTATATAAAAAATGCTCAAATATTCATATTCCTCTTTGCTACCTCTTGTCTCTATAACAAACAACATTATTTAATGACTCCTTCTCCCTCTCCACCTGCACTGTTCATTAGCCTATCTCTCTTAAACTTACCTTACTACTGTACTCATGAACTTTACCTATTCCTAAACACTCTCTCTCCCCCCTGCACCTCGTCTCAAAAACAATCTCATTGCTGCAAATCTGTATCTCATCTCATGTTACTCTCCCTCTGGCTTTTACTAACTGCTGGTGACATCTCCCCTAATCCTGGTCCCCAAAAACTTCCTAGCCGTTCACATCCACGTGTACCTTTCCTTAGATTTAGAAAACAAAACTCTGGCAACCTTACTCACATTCCTCTTGTATCTAAAGCCACTACCCCTTTCCCTTGTTCACTCTGGAACTCTCGCTCTGTTTGCAACAAGCTCACATCTATACATGACCTCTTGATCTCCCGTTCCCTCAACCTTCTGGCCCTAACAGAAACCTGGCTCTCTCCCATGGACACAGCATCCACTGCTGCTCTGTCACATGGGGATCTCCACTTCAGCCACACTCCTAGGTCTGGTAATAGACAAGGAGGTGGTGTAGGTATTTTACTTTCTTCTTGTTGCACCTTTCAATAAATACAACCCATTTCTTCCCTCACATTTTCCTCATTCAAAAGAAAACCCACATGATTCACTTATTCTCTTCCCTCTCTATGCGTGTTGCAGTCATATTCTGACCCCCTGGCTCCTAAACTCAATTTCTAGATCACTTAGCTGCCTGGCTACCTTATTTCCTTTCCTCAGACACCCCTGCCCTCATTCTTGGTGACTTCAACATCCCTCTTGACAATCCCACTGCCTCCTCTGCAAAACAACTTCTGCAACTCACTTCCTCTTTCGGTTTCTCACAATGGACTGATTCTACCACTCACAAAGATGGTTACTCCCTTGACCTGATCTTTAGCTATCGATGCACCCTCTCAAACTTCACAAACTCCCCCTTTCCTCTTTCTGACCACCATCTCCTTACTTGCAACATATCATCCCTCCCTACAACTCTCCCTCCTTCTACTCCTCACACCAAACTTCACAGAAGCATTATGTCATTAGATCAGCAACAGTTTGCTAATTCCCTTGAACCTCTCCTCTCATCCTTCTCCTCCTTTTCCTGCCCTGACCAATCTATCTGCCAATATAATTCCACCCTTACATCCGTCCTTGACAAGCTGGCCCCTCTTACCATAGCTCGGAAATCACACACTCATCCTCAGCTCTGGAATACTCCTCTGACACGATACCTACACAGATGTTCCCGTACTGCTGAGCGGCACTGGAGAAAATCTCGGAGTTCAGCTGATTTTCAACATTACAAATTCATCTTGAACTCCTACTATTCTGTCCTCAATATCTTTAAGCAACATTACTTTTCTACTCTTATCTCTACTTTTTCTTCAAACCCAAAATGTCTGTTCTCCACTTTCAATACTCTTCTCCGCCTACCCCCACCTCCTAATACAACTTCTCTGTCAGCTCAAGACTTTGCCAGCCACTTCAATAACAATATCGACTTGATCAATATCGACTTGTTCCAGTGGGAGGAGACACTACTAGCACAGCAGCTGCATGCTCCTTAGCCCTGGTGTGCAACACTCACGCCGACACGCTATTTTTCCTTGGCCGAGGAAAGCCTGCTATGGCCTGGATCCTGTAGGCGATTAGACGTTGGCGTGTGGAACCTGCTTCATGGCTAGAGGCCGGATTGCCGTGGCCATATTCCAAGAGACCTCACTGGGGGGAGAAAATGAAGCTCGAAAAAATTGTTGTTTGGGTAGCGCTATTTAAAGCTTAGAGAAGGGGCAATGTAATTAATTTTACTAAAACATATGATACTCTGTACGAGGTGTCGGAATTAAGATGAATGACAATTTATTGTATGATCACAACAAATTAGTGTGATCTTAGGAATCTAAAGACAAAATAGAGTGTCTGGGAAAAATTATTGGAGAGCGATATAGATTTGTATGTATTAAATAACTATTGAACTATTCGTGAGAATTAGTGTAATGAATGCACAATCAGCATATTATTGTGGTTATACCTAACTGATACAACTGGATGTAATAGTATTTAAAACATTAAAAATGTAATAATTTATACGAATATGCACAAAATAAAAAGTATGTTTGTACAACGTAAGGGGTGCCGGCACCAAATATACAAGAACATCAATTTAAAAACATGTAATACATGCAATATATAGAAACATATAAATTGGTCGTAACTTAGTTCATATCAATTGAGCCACAAAGGTAGAAAACAGTTCACTACCAAATAGATTGGTAATGTTTACCGTAACTGAATGTTTATGATTACCGTCCTTAGCTCGTGGGAAGTCCCGTCTAGTAAGGGGATGTGATGTGGAGCTCAAAGGTGAAGATATCCAATGCGGTGAAGGTATCCAATCCGGTGTGGGTGGCAACTAATAATTTTTATATTTCAAAGCTGTAAAGTTGCCAAATTCTGCTGCATCAAGATGTATTTTGTAGTGCTTTTGCAATGCTGCAGGTAAGTCCTGGAGCCGAGGTATTTGCTGGCAGCCAAACTCTTCTTACGGGCTGTACCTACAGGTCCTATTACCTGTTCCGGTGTTGGAGGTCACAAGCTGAAATGTCGTTTGAATTGGAAATCAATAGTTGCGATTAGTGAGAAATCGGTGTATAGATCCTGGGTGAGGATTTAAGCATATGTATACACTGCTTAAATATAATAAACGGCTTTAATGCACCTCACCTACTATAACCAAGGTTCCCACAGAGAGTATACAAATGAGCAAATCTACGCGTTTCAGTCCGATAGGCCTTTATCAAGATGCTCATTGTAGTATAGAACGAATTTAAATATCCTCATGCTGTTCCTGATAGGTTGATTAATGACTCCCACTGGGTGTGTTTTGATCAGGGTTCAGCTGTCTTGTTTATAAACTTTATCGCAAACGTTGATCACTTGTATATTGTAAACATTTTTCACAACATTTATAAAATATAAAAAGTAAAACATAAAATGTGTCTTAGCTAAACATGGTGTGTTTTTCCTTTTTCTAAGCAATTAAAAGATGTATCGTAGGTTGTTTCATTATGGTATATATGTGTATATATGTATACTTTGTGATATCATTTCTTGTATCTGTAATAATGTTTCTAAATATGTATCAAACTACCCAGATATAAAATCTATATAGTCGGGCCCATTTATTTTCTAAAATTGAAGTGATAATCTTAAACTAGGTGACAGGTTAATGAAAAATAAGAAATACAAATCTTAAGCTAAGTGGCAGGTTAAAAAAGTGCTTTTGTATTTAGGAGGAACAAGAGGTCTTGTTAGTGGAGTATCGTATTTTTCATTTTGGAGTGGGAATTATAAAAATTGGAATAAAAATAAGGTCATCACATATTAATAGTTAACTAGTAAAAGGAATATTACCTAAGGATTGTTATCAAGACAAAATCCTGTTATTATGATTTTGGCTAGGTGAGAGTTTGCATAAGAGCACTTATTGTTTTAGACAATATGTATTTGTCAGAAAAAATATACTTATCTGGAAAAGTAGTGTGTCGTTCATTTGGAGTTTTATAAAAGTTTTTTTATTTGTATAAATTGAGTTACCAGAAAAAAAGGGGGGGGGGGGGAATCTATCGAGATAAAGTTACCACCAAGGGAAAAAAAAAAGGGAAAAAAATTACTGCCAAGGAAAAAATCTTATTATTGCAATTTTGACTGGTGACGGGTCATTTTAGACTCTTGTTTAAGGTTATCGTAGGTGTTAGGAGCTCACCGTAGAGTTTGAAAGTTGGTTATACACCAAGGAGAATATAATGTCCTAATTAATACGAGTTATATTTAGTATAAGTCTAGATAAACTCACCCTGGAGTGTGCAGGATAGTTAAAGAACCCAAAAATGAAATAATATATATATATATAGGTGTGTGTGATATGTGGTATGTTAAATTAGTTCATTAAATGTGCAAGTGATATCAACTTATATGTGTCGAGGTGTAGAAATAAATTAGTAATAATGATGATAATGTTGTCAGATAAAACTGACAATTTGAAAATAATTCTTGTGGACAAATTGTTCTTCTTTAAGTGGAGGGATGTGATCCTCAGATTGTGTAATTAGTGATCTAAATAATAATGTCTATATGTATATAATAAATGCGATGTTCAGAGTAAACTGATTGTAATGATATTTGTAAGCAGCTATATAAATAATATATATATAATTACACTTGAAATATTCTATCTTGAAATAGAGTTGTGTTTTGATTATTTTAATTTTTTTAAAATAAGATAATAATGAATATTTTAGATAAGGGAATTTAGATCTAGTTCAGAATTGAGACCATATGGATACAGTGTGTTATAATAGAATATATATTCTGCTTCTTTTTTCATGAGCAGAGTATTCATATTTCCTCCCCTTTTATTTAAAGTAAGTTTTTTTTTGTTCAAATAATTTTTATTGAAAATTGGTATAGTGACATATTTTATAAATTACATTATCATGACATCAAAATATCAACATAGTGCATTGTGTGAAAGTTACAATCTTGTTCTGTCAAAGACCAAATTTCTTTAGGATTTTTCAAAACTATTAGTAACCGTAGTGGTTGGAAAGCGGTCGCCAAGAGAGGCAAAGTTAAGAAAAGGGTAGTGAGATTAGGGAAGGTGGGGAGGGGTAAATATAGTTGTTGGGTAAGCTGTAATTGCTGTGTATTCAAAGGAGGTTTATTAGAGATTGTAAGAGTTTTGATCCCAGATGAATTGCATGTTTAATATTGTGTCTGTTTTACCCTGGTAACAATAATGCATTTTCTCTAGAGTTAGGACATGTGCTACCTCAGATCTCCATTGTGTAACAGTGGGTTTATCTTGTGTTTTCCATAGCCTAGGTATTAATCGTTTTGCGCAGGTTATCATTAAGAGTAGAAGTTTCTTGCGATAGTGACATGTAAGTTTCGGAATATGATTAAGAAGAACTATTTGTGGTGATAGCACAATGTCTGTACTTAGGGTTTTGTTAATGTGTCTTTCTATCATGAGCCAGTAATCTCCTAGGTTTGGGCACGACCACCAAATGTGTGTTAGAGTTCCTATATCACCACATCTTCTCCAACAACTGGATGAAGCTGTGGGGTAAATGACTCGTAGTCGCTGAGGGGTTAAGTACCACCTGGCTAATATTTTATAGTTTAGTTCAGATATGATTAGTGAGGAGGAGGAGGAGTGGGTATGCCGAAACCCCCGTTTCCAGGATTCAGGTTCTATCTCAGTGTGTAGTTCATCAGACCATCTTACTAGGTATGTCG
This sequence comes from Bombina bombina, assembly GCF_027579735.1. NCBI lineage: Eukaryota > Metazoa > Chordata > Amphibia > Anura > Bombinatoridae > Bombina > Bombina bombina. Next base: position 960,477,788 of record NC_069502.1, read on the forward strand.
GGCGTTTTTCAGGGAAGGAACCTCTAAGGAGTTTATATGTCTGTGAGAGGTGAGCCCTCACATTTTTCGGGTTGGTGCACAACTGCTCAAATTTAGTCATTGGTCTTAGTATTTCTACTCTGTGGGGGCTATGGTCAATCGCATGTTTAATTTTTAGGTATGCGTACCAGTTATGGAATGAAGGTCCCAGTTCCTCGCTAAGTGTAAGTCTGTCCTTGATACCTTCAGGAGTAGTTATTAGATATATTTATTAGGTTTAACAGGAGTCTGTTGTCATTGACATGTGTGTGTAAGCTATGTTTTAGAAATATATGATAATGCAGGATAGGGGTTAGAGGGGATATTGGTGTTGATATAACATTTGAATGTGAGATCAACTCGTCCCATATTGCTAGGGTGGTTTTAATATATTCATTGTGTTGTATCATGTGGGGCCTAGAGTCTTTAGGAATCCAGGGCATATCTCTCATGTGAGTAGTTTGTAATAGATAGCTTTCTAATTGTATCCATATTTTTGAGGGTGCTGAGTGGTTCCATGCCACAATTCTAGTTAGGTGTGTCGCTTTGTAGTAGTTCATTAAGTTGGGGACATTTAGGCCTCCATCTCCTTTACTAAGATATAGTGTGTGTTGGGCTATTCTTGGGCGTTTATAGGACCAGATAAAGGAGTTTATCATCTTTTGTTGAGCTTGGAGGTAAGATTTAGGTACAGTCATAGGAAGGGTTTGGAATAGATACAGATACTTTGGTATTATCATCATTTTCACCGTATTTATCCGACCTAACCATGATAGATGTCCTTGTTTATGCCATGAGTCTAGTGAGCTCTTGATGTTATTGTGGAGGGCAGTGTAGTTATCTGAGAATAGTTTGTGTGTGTCTTTGGGAATCACCAATCCTAGATATTTAAGTTTATCTGTCAATGCAAAGTTTGTTAGTTGCGATATGGACTGTATTTCTTCAGCTGTTAGGTTGATTGGTATTAGTCCTGACTTCTCCATATTAATGGAGAAGTTGGATATTGTTTTGTAACGTTCTAGTGTTTCTATAAGAGCTGGTAGGGATTCATTTGGTGACTGTAGTGTGAGGATCACATCGTCGGCAAATAGGAGGCATTTCTGGGTAATATTACCAAACTTTAAACCCTGAATGTGTGGGTTTTTCCTAATTTGTATCGCCAGGATTTCTACTGTAAGGGCGAATAGCAGTGGGGAGAGCGGGCATCCTTGGCGGGTGCCATTAGAAATAGGGAAAGGCTGTGAAATGGTGTTGTTTATTTTGACTTTGGCATTCGGATTGTGATATAAGGCCTGTATTCTAGTGATAAATTTTTCTGAAAAGCCAAATTTTGACAGGACGGACCACATAAATTGCCAGTCCACCCTGTCAAAAGCCTTCTCAGCATCAGTGGAGAGTAAAATTAATGGTGTACTGTTATGGGCTGCTTGGTGAATTGAGTGGAGCAATCTTATGGTGTTGTCTTTTGCTTCTCGTCCTCTGATAAAGCCCACTTGATCAGGGTGTATTATATCTGGTAGAATCGTACTGAGACGGTTAGCTAAAATTTTCGCATAGATTTTTATATCAATGTTTATGAGTGAGATCGGCCTGTAATTTCCTACTATATCTTTGGGTTTGTCTGGTTTTGGGACGACTGTAATCATTGCCTCTAAGAGTGAGCTAGGAAGGGTAGTTCCACAATCTATATCTGTGTAAAGTGATAAAAGGTGAGGACTGACTTGTTGTTGCAGAAGTTGATAGAACTTTGCGGTAAGGCCATCTGGGCCCGGTGATTTGCCGTTAGGTAGGGATTGTATTACTGAAATGATATCACGATGAGTGATAGGGGAGTCCAGTAATTGTTTGTTCTCGTCTGTAATGATCGGAGTATCTACAGTGGTTAGGAATGTCATTAAGGCCTCTGTTTTGTCTACTGTTGTAGTATGTTGTATATTGTATAGATTCGTGTAGTAGGACACAAATGCTTTGGTGATTTCCTCGTTTGTATGAGTGTTTCTCCCTGTGTGATTTCTAATTGTTTTAATAAAATTGGTGAGTCTTCGTTTTTTGAGGGATCTGGCTAGTAATCGACCTGCTTTATTACTTTCTATAAAGAACTTGGACTTAGTGGTCATCGCTCTCATATGGGCTTTCTGTATAAGGAAATTATTAAGGTTTTCTCTTGCCTTTGTCAAATTAATAAGATTAGGGGCTGAGGTAGGGTCTGTTCTAAGAGCCGCCTCACAGGTGGATAATTCTCCAGTTAGGGTGGCGTATTGGGCCGTATGTCTTTTACGTTGTTGGGCATTGTGTTTTATGATAACTCCCCGAATGAAGCATTTGTAAGCCTCCCAATTGTTTGCAGTGGAGGTATCTTCAGATTTGTTTAATAAAAAATATTCATCTGTGTGTTTTCTGATATCTTCTACTGTTTCATGGTCAGTTAGTAAGTGGTCGTTTAGTCTCCAGTTAAATGTATTACGTGGCTTATTAGACCATTTAAAAATAGTGGAGACCATGCTATGGTCTGACCATGAAGTGTGGGTGATCTTTGAATATATGAGAGATGTGAGGAGGGGTTGATCGCATAAAATATAGTCTAATCTGGAGTAGGAGAGTTGTGGATGTGAAAAAAAGGTGTAATCTCTTTTATCTACATGTACAATCCTCCAAGTGTCAAAGAGGTTAATGGTGTGCAGAGCTGAGCAGTTAGCTTTGAGGGTATTGTTCCGCAGATAGGATTTTCCAGTCGAAGTATCTAATGTTGGATTTAGAGGGAAATTGAGGTCGCCCCCTACAATAATCGGCCCTTTGGCTGCGTCAAGTATTAAGTTGGAGAGATGCTTATAAAAATGTGGGGTAGGTTTGTTCGGAGCATAAATGTTGACTAAAGTTACTGGGACTCCATAACACAGGCCAACTAGAATCAGAATTCTACCTTCTTTGTCAGAGTGTTTATGTAGTAATTCAAAGTGAAAATTTCGTCTAAATGATATGCAAACTCCATTTTTCTTTTGTGTACCAGAACTATAGAAGTGTTGATCAAAATATCTTTTAGATAACGTAGGTTCACGATTTTTCTTGAAATTTGTTTCTTGGGTCATTATTATGTCTATTTTTCTTTTATAGAAATCATGAAATGCAATCGATCTCTTCTCTGCTGAGAGGAAACCTTTGACATTTTGTGTAGCTATGTGTATATTACCTGTTTTTGAATGAGCTGTTTGAGTCATCTTGGAATTTTATACTATGTGATGGGTTAGATGGTATGTAGGGATTCTTCAGAACACTAGGGGGCGCTAATTATATTTCTGTTCGCAATCTAGGGATGTACAGGTCCTGGGAGAAGGCCTATGGGGAAGGAAGGGATTTAGGTGAGACAAAGGAAGGGGAGGGGTATAGAGTTATAAAAGAATATCAGTATAGATAAGATTATATATAGCAATAACAATATCAACCGTTTGAAAAATATAGCACAATATTAATTCTTACGATAGCTTCTTTCTCAAGTTTCGGTTGGGAGCTATACTTTACAGACCGGGTGTTTAAAAAGCATGGGGCTGCATATAAAATCTATATTTAGCCTATTAACCGTCTACTGTCTGAGATCGTATTTTAAGCAAGAATTAAATAATAGGGAGAGGACTATATCTATTTTGCGATGGGATTACTAATTGTCCTGAACCTGACGTGGTCTATATCTATATCTCTTTAAGTGGTCATTATAATTCTTGCGCTAATAATAATAGTAGAAATATTTTCTAAACTGGGGATTTTAGAAAAGTTTGGCAGTAATTGCTAGACATGTATATATAGAAGTCTGCATGGATTTGTTCTATTCTTGTTTAGGGTAGTAAAATTAGTCAGTAGTCGTTGGATTTTTAAGGTCAGGTTATGCGTGAATGGGTGACAGTATTTATCCTCTAGTTATTTAAGTCAGGAAAGAGGCATGTGTTACTGCGTCTTTACATGGTGTTAAATAAGTTAGAATATGTAAATGGGGTGCTAGGGGACATCAATATGAGTATTTTGATATTGTAGTGGAGTGAAAAGCAGCACCTATAACATAATATCTTTGAACCACATTGATCAACATATAATAAAATGAGTTTAAACAAAACTGTTATGTAGTAGTAAGCTTGATAGAGTATATTTAAAGAAACATATCAACATAAAATGAATAAAACTCTGTTGTATCACAAGTAGATTCGTTTCATCTACATGAACATGTCTATATTTCCCTCATAGGGCCGTCTATTTAGTATTTGATGAGAGAGTAGTCTCTCATCTCTCTATAGATATAGCTAAGAGGGACAGTATTGTCAAGCTTCTATGATTAAACTATTGGGTATAGCAGTGGATTACAGTTACAGATAAAACTAAATGACTTTTTGCTGAAATGAGGTATCAGGGAACATCTACTTGACCATTCAGGTATGATAATGAAGTGGTAGATAACATCAATAACAAAACAACATTCAAACATATTGTCCAGTATATAGGAAACTAAGTGTTAACTAAATTGTTAATTAGTTATAAACTTAAGAGAGTTCGTATAAATATACTGGTCAGTTTACAACGAGTAAGGCTTTTTTGTATCTCAAGTGGATTAGTTTCTTCAGCCTTAAGGTGTCAATATTCTTCTAATATGACCTTCTTATGTTTTTAATGAGAGAATAATCCTCTATCCCCCCCTGGCTTGACCAAAGGGGGATAACATTATTAGACCTTTTTAATTTAACTATGAGGTATAGCAAAGTCCTATAATTATAGTGAAAACAAATGGACAGTTATAGTTACTCATCCTGGAAAGTCTGTGGCCCCATTGTCTGCAGTGTCCTGAGATATCTGCCTTCTTTTGGGCTGTTTGTCGTTAGTATCAGGTCCTGGTCTTCTTTGTGACTTGGGGAGATCCAGCTTGTCTTGTCGGGTGTTGGGAGATGGTAGTTTTCCGCTATCTGGTGGATTGATGTTCAATAGGTTATAGAATTTGTTGGTATCTGCTAAGGAGGAGCATTCAATCTTCTTTCCATTTCTCATAACTATGATTGAAGTGGGGAAACCCCACCGATATGGGATGTGTAGTAGTCGCAGATGAGATGTTAAAGGTTGAAAGTCTCTCCTTTTCTGAAGGGTTCTCTGGGATAAATCTTGAAATATTTGAATTTTGTGGCCTTTAAAATTTATGATTTGTTTTTCCCTTGCGAGATTATATATTTCTTCTTTTTGTCTGTAGTTTTGGAAGTGAACTACAATGTCTCTTGGAGGCATATCATCTGGAGGTTTTGGGCGAAGTGTCCGGTGTGCTCTATCTAGGGGAATCTCCTCATTGTCTGTTTCATCATTCCCAAGGATCCCATTAAATAGAGCCTGTAGATAGTCTCTGATGTCATGGTTTGTAATTGTTTCAGGGATTCCTCGGAAGCGAAGATTCCCTCTCCTTGTACGATTTTCTAAATCATCAATTTTATCTTCTAGGTCAGTTAGACATTGGCTTTGGTGTGCTTGATTAGTAGTAAGTTTAGCCAGTTTTTGTGAGACCACGTATTCATGTTCTTCCAGAGTGTCTACTCTATGACCAAGGTCTGTTATCTCTCTTTTAAGGTCTGCACATTCATCTTTAATACAGGATTTAACCTGTTCAATCAGGGCAGCCATTGCTTGGTATGTGATTGGTGTGTCGTCTTCATGTATTAGGTTAGTGGCTGGTCTGTCGTCTGTTTTGGGCAGTGCATTATCTTGATCTGGATCTTCTGCGGTGGTAACTTGTAGATCATCAGCTTCCTTGCTTTTGGTATTAAGGACCGTTGGTTTAAAAAAGGTGTGAACTGTGTTTTGGCTGTTTTGTGATGGTTTCTGTGGTTTATCCTGTCGGGTATTTTTTCTTTGTGACATGGTGTTCTCTTTTGATATTTGTTCCTTAGTAGTGAAAGATTGGCACTGTACCTCCTGGGGGTTTGTGCCCTCACAGGGCGATTACGGGAAAAGGCAATGAGGATATGACCCGTCACCACTTTAGTGTGATGGAAAAGGGATGAAGGTAACTGCCAGAGGTGTATATAGCAAAAGTTTTTTAATATGGCTGTTGTTGAGGTAATTTATGGTGTGTTTTGTTTATATTGTTGTTCTGTGGTACTTGGAAATTGTCTCCGCTGTGTCTTTTTGTTAGCTGCATAATAAAAGTCTCTTGTGGAGTGTCACATCGAGTCTATGAGACAGCAGCCTGGAAAGTGCTGTTAGTGAGTATCCGGCCTTGAGCTTAGATAATAAGTGCGTCACAGTGTTTTTATCTGGTAGCCCTGTTTAGGCCTTTTATCCTTCTGCTTTATCCTCTAGTGCTTTAGCCGTTTTAGACCTCTGCTGGTTTACTTAAGTCAGCTTTCAGTAGCTGCTAGGTAAATTAAGGCCTTATATGTGAAACTTTTTGGGGCGTATAAAAAGGAAGGAAAGGAAAATAGCAGGCGTAGTTATAAATAAAGTAAATGCTGGAGGCGCTGTTAATGGCTGTCGCCGGTCTTTTCACTATAAAGAGTCTTTTATGCGCTTAATTGCCCCTTAGCGTGATCAGCATATCGAGTGTTTTGGTGCGTGTGAAGTTGTAATCGGCTCTCTGTACTCACCGATCACTTCTTTAGTTGTTCTCCGTCTATGCTGTTATAAGTGAGACAGCAGCCGCTGATCTTGTCTAAGTGAGCGGAGTTGTGGTCTCCGGTCAGTGGCGTCTGGTGTTGGAGCGCTGGTCTGGGCTGTCGTCCTCTGTAACTGCTTCTGGCTGCGCAATATGCACAGGGTCAGGATCCTGATGTAGGCCCCAAGTTTAGATGAGCCCGTTCTCGGCTAAGTGCGCTTTCTGGTCATTTAGCTGTTCTTAAATGTGACCGCTTTGGTAGTAATTGTAGATGTTAGTCATATGTTGCAGAAAAATTATTGATTTTAGGCTATTTCATGTTTTAACACCCGGTCTGACAACAGAGCTTCAGTGAGACGCAGCCATCCTGGTCGGCTGCTCGCTCCGCCCCCCTTAAAGTAAGTTTTTTTATTCCCCAAAATTTAAAGTGTTTTAGATCGCCTTGGTGAACTTCTTTGAAATGAGAATAGAGTTTAGTATCTGAAGCTTCATGTTCTATCTTCAGCAGGTGTTCACGAATCCTATCTTTTAACATTCTACTTGTTTGACCAAAATAGAGAAGTTTACAAGAGCACTATATGCAATAAATGATGTTTTTATCTGTGCATCTAATAAGTTCTTTTATTTTAGTGTAATATTTGGTATTAGGGGATTTAAGTTCTTTAAGCTTTGTACTGTGCTGACAAGACTTACAAGTAATACATGGGTAATACCCACTTAATTGTTTGCCTAAAAGGTCTCTGTCAAATGACTGATTATCCTTTTTAAACTCACTTGGTGAGAGTATCATTTTTAAGTTTCTTGCTTTGCGAAAAATAATATCAGGTTGGTTTTTTATGTTGTGCCCTAAGACATGGTCTTGTTTTAAAAGATACCAATGTTTTTTTTTAATTTTCTTGATCTCTAGATGTTGCGAGCTGAAATCCGTTATAAAGGGTATAAAGAGGTCATCATGATTTTTATTTTCACTTTTAGTTTTTTCTTTGATTTAGTTGTTAATAGTGTATCCCTATTTATGTTAGCTACTTCATTTTGGGTCTTTTTGATGGTATCTGGATCATATCCTTTTTCTATGAACCTGTTTGTGAGAATTTGGGATTGGAAATGGTAACTATCTGGAGAGGAACAGTTCTTCTTGATCCTCATATATTGACTTTTGGGGATATTAGATTTCCATTTTGTTAGATGACAACTTTCGGAATGTATATAGTTATTAGCATCTATATCCTTGAAGTATGTTCTAGTCTGTATTTGGTTATTGATAATCTCAATTTCAATGTCGAGAAAGTGGATTTTACTACTACTGTATTCATGGGTAAAGGATATAGCCATGTCATTTGTGTTTATATCAGTGATAAATACATCTAGTAATTCAGTTTCTCCCCTCCATACTATGAAGATATCATCAATGTATCTGCAATAGTGCACAAGGTTCGCCCCCCATGGGCCGTTGTTAATATAGATATCTTCAAAGTGGCCCATGAACAAGTTGGCGTAAATGGGGGTGAACCTTGTGCCCATTGCAGTACCCTTGATTTGCAAGAAGATCTCATCATTGAACAGAAAGCTATTGTTGGATAGAATAAATTCTATACGATCTAAAATAAATTTATTTTGTATTGTTGGAAGTTTATCGTCATTGTCCAGATATATTTTTACTGCTGATAGACCTAATTGATGGGAGATGTTAGTGTAGAGTGAGTTAACGTCACAAGTGACGAAGATATAATTATCCTGCCAAATGAGGTTTTTTATTGAATTGAGGAAATGTGTTGAATCTTTTAAATACGATTGTAGGTTTACCACATATTTCTGCAAGAAAAAAATCGACATATTGTGATAAGTTACTAGTGAGTGATTCTATCCCTGATATTATAGGGCGGCCTGGTGGTCTGGTGCGATGTTTGTGCACTTTTGGTAGGAAATAGAATGTGGGGATCTTGGGGTGAGTTATAGTCAAAAAGTTTAGTTCTGACTGGTTAATAATGCCCTCTGTACTAGCATTCTTTAGAAGAGTGTCTAATTGCTTTATTTGTTTCTGAAAGGGATTCATTGTTAGCTTTTTGTATGTGGACCTATCGTTTAAAAGTCTGTTTGATTCTTCTAGATAATAATTGGTGTCCATGACCACAATTCCTCCACCTTTATCTGCTGGTTTAACTACTATCTCTTTATTATTTTTTAGTTCATTTAATACTTCAAATTCTTTTTTCGTTACATTATTTCTTAGTGGTTTGGTTTGGTCTAATGATATTAGGTCTCTCTTGATATTTTGTTCATATAATTTAATATGTTCATTTTTGTCATTAATTGGATAAAAAACAGACTTAGGTTTGTACTCTGTATGTAAATAATTATCATTATCAGTTGTTGATTTGTATTGAACAGGATTTTTGAGAAAATATCTTTTTAAAGTTATCTTACGTATATATTGGTTTATGTTAATTAACGTTTCGAATTTGTTCAATTTACATGAAGGGGCAAAGGTGAGGCCTTTATTTAGGACATCTTCTTGTTTTTTGTTCAAAGTGATTTTACTAATATTGAAAATGCCAGATTTAATTGAAGTTATCTTTTTATTGTTTTGTTTAGAGGTTCTTCTCCCTCTTCTACCTCTAGTCTTCTTTTGTTTTGTGGATTTCTTTGTGTTTTTGCTGTTTCTTGAAGGTTTTTTGAGGTCCCCGCTCTTGCGGGGGAACCCCCTAAAAAAAGTGTCTCTTTAGATGAGATATCTTGTTTGTTGCTGTCATGGTTTCTATTTATGTAGGCTCTGTTATAATTAGGTGTCTGTAGTAAAGGTTCATATCTGTTTTTTAGAGGAATTCTCCAATTGTGATTAGTGTTATCTCTTTGATAGAGATTTTCTCTATAGTGAGAATAGTCATTTGAGTAAATGTTGACTAAAGTTACTGGGACTCCATAACACAGGCCAACTAGAATCAGAATTCTACCTTCTTTGTCAGAGTGTTTATGTAGTAATTCAAAGTGAAAATTTCGTCTAAATGATATGCAAACTCCATTTTTCTTTTGTGTACCAGAACTATAGAAGTGTTGATCAAAATATCTTTTAGATAACGTAGGTTCACGATTTTTCTTGAAATTTGTTTCTTGGGTCATTATTATGTCTATTTTTCTTTTATAGAAATCATGAAATGCAATCGATCTCTTCTCTGCTGAGAGGAAACCTTTGACATTTTGTGTAGCTATGTGTATATTACCTGTTTTTGAATGAGCTGTTTGAGTCATCTTGGAATTTTATACTATGTGATGGGTTAGATGGTATGTAGGGATTCTTCAGAACACTAGGGGGCGCTAATTATATTTCTGTTCGCAATCTAGGGATGTACAGGTCCTGGGAGAAGGCCTATGGGGAAGGAAGGGATTTAGGTGAGACAAAGGAAGGGGAGGGGTATAGAGTTATAAAAGAATATCAGTATAGATAAGATTATATATAGCAATAACAATATCAACCGTTTGAAAAATATAGCACAATATTAATTCTTACGATAGCTTCTTTCTCAAGTTTCGGTTGGGAGCTATACTTTACAGACCGGGTGTTTAAAAAGCATGGGGCTGCATATAAAATCTATATTTAGCCTATTAACCGTCTACTGTCTGAGATCGTATTTTAAGCAAGAATTAAATAATAGGGAGAGGACTATATCTATTTTGCGATGGGATTACTAATTGTCCTGAACCTGACGTGGTCTATATCTATATCTCTTTAAGTGGTCATTATAATTCTTGCGCTAATAATAATAGTAGAAATATTTTCTAAACTGGGGATTTTAGAAAAGTTTGGCAGTAATTGCTAGACATGTATATATAGAAGTCTGCATGGATTTGTTCTATTCTTGTTTAGGGTAGTAAAATTAGTCAGTAGTCGTTGGATTTTTAAGGTCAGGTTATGCGTGAATGGGTGACAGTATTTATCCTCTAGTTATTTAAGTCAGGAAAGAGGCATGTGTTACTGCGTCTTTACATGGTGTTAAATAAGTTAGAATATGTAAATGGGGTGCTAGGGGACATCAATATGAGTATTTTGATATTGTAGTGGAGTGAAAAGCAGCACCTATAACATAATATCTTTGAACCACATTGATCAACATATAATAAAATGAGTTTAAACAAAACTGTTATGTAGTAGTAAGCTTGATAGAGTATATTTAAAGAAACATATCAACATAAAATGAATAAAACTCTGTTGTATCACAAGTAGATTCGTTTCATCTACATGAACATGTCTATATTTCCCTCATAGGGCCGTCTATTTAGTATTTGATGAGAGAGTAGTCTCTCATCTCTCTATAGATATAGCTAAGAGGGACAGTATTGTCAAGCTTCTATGATTAAACTATTGGGTATAGCAGTGGATTACAGTTACAGATAAAACTAAATGACTTTTTGCTGAAATGAGGTATCAGGGAACATCTACTTGACCATTCAGGTATGATAATGAAGTGGTAGATAACATCAATAACAAAACAACATTCAAACATATTGTCCAGTATATAGGAAACTAAGTGTTAACTAAATTGTTAATTAGTTATAAACTTAAGAGAGTTCGTATAAATATACTGGTCAGTTTACAACGAGTAAGGCTTTTTTGTATCTCAAGTGGATTAGTTTCTTCAGCCTTAAGGTGTCAATATTCTTCTAATATGACCTTCTTATGTTTTTAATGAGAGAATAATCCTCTATCCCCCCCTGGCTTGACCAAAGGGGGATAACATTATTAGACCTTTTTAATTTAACTATGAGGTATAGCAAAGTCCTATAATTATAGTGAAAACAAATGGACAGTTATAGTTACTCATCCTGGAAAGTCTGTGGCCCCATTGTCTGCAGTGTCCTGAGATATCTGCCTTCTTTTGGGCTGTTTGTCGTTAGTATCAGGTCCTGGTCTTCTTTGTGACTTGGGGAGATCCAGCTTGTCTTGTCGGGTGTTGGGAGATGGTAGTTTTCCGCTATCTGGTGGATTGATGTTCAATAGGTTATAGAATTTGTTGGTATCTGCTAAGGAGGAGCATTCAATCTTCTTTCCATTTCTCATAACTATGATTGAAGTGGGGAAACCCCACCGATATGGGATGTGTAGTAGTCGCAGATGAGATGTTAAAGGTTGAAAGTCTCTCCTTTTCTGAAGGGTTCTCTGGGATAAATCTTGAAATATTTGAATTTTGTGGCCTTTAAAATTTATGATTTGTTTTTCCCTTGCGAGATTATATATTTCTTCTTTTTGTCTGTAGTTTTGGAAGTGAACTACAATGTCTCTTGGAGGCATATCATCTGGAGGTTTTGGGCGAAGTGTCCGGTGTGCTCTATCTAGGGGAATCTCCTCATTGTCTGTTTCATCATTCCCAAGGATCCCATTAAATAGAGCCTGTAGATAGTCTCTGATGTCATGGTTTGTAATTGTTTCAGGGATTCCTCGGAAGCGAAGATTCCCTCTCCTTGTACGATTTTCTAAATCATCAATTTTATCTTCTAGGTCAGTTAGACATTGGCTTTGGTGTGCTTGATTAGTAGTAAGTTTAGCCAGTTTTTGTGAGACCACGTATTCATGTTCTTCCAGAGTGTCTACTCTATGACCAAGGTCTGTTATCTCTCTTTTAAGGTCTGCACATTCATCTTTAATACAGGATTTAACCTGTTCAATCAGGGCAGCCATTGCTTGGTATGTGATTGGTGTGTCGTCTTCATGTATTAGGTTAGTGGCTGGTCTGTCGTCTGTTTTGGGCAGTGCATTATCTTGATCTGGATCTTCTGCGGTGGTAACTTGTAGATCATCAGCTTCCTTGCTTTTGGTATTAAGGACCGTTGGTTTAAAAAAGGTGTGAACTGTGTTTTGGCTGTTTTGTGATGGTTTCTGTGGTTTATCCTGTCGGGTATTTTTTCTTTGTGACATGGTGTTCTCTTTTGATATTTGTTCCTTAGTAGTGAAAGATTGGCACTGTACCTCCTGGGGGTTTGTGCCCTCACAGGGCGATTACGGGAAAAGGCAATGAGGATATGACCCGTCACCACTTTAGTGTGATGGAAAAGGGATGAAGGTAACTGCCAGAGGTGTATATAGCAAAAGTTTTTTAATATGGCTGTTGTTGAGGTAATTTATGGTGTGTTTTGTTTATATTGTTGTTCTGTGGTACTTGGAAATTGTCTCCGCTGTGTCTTTTTGTTAGCTGCATAATAAAAGTCTCTTGTGGAGTGTCACATCGAGTCTATGAGACAGCAGCCTGGAAAGTGCTGTTAGTGAGTATCCGGCCTTGAGCTTAGATAATAAGTGCGTCACAGTGTTTTTATCTGGTAGCCCTGTTTAGGCCTTTTATCCTTCTGCTTTATCCTCTAGTGCTTTAGCCGTTTTAGACCTCTGCTGGTTTACTTAAGTCAGCTTTCAGTAGCTGCTAGGTAAATTAAGGCCTTATATGTGAAACTTTTTGGGGCGTATAAAAAGGAAGGAAAGGAAAATAGCAGGCGTAGTTATAAATAAAGTAAATGCTGGAGGCGCTGTTAATGGCTGTCGCCGGTCTTTTCACTATAAAGAGTCTTTTATGCGCTTAATTGCCCCTTAGCGTGATCAGCATATCGAGTGTTTTGGTGCGTGTGAAGTTGTAATCGGCTCTCTGTACTCACCGATCACTTCTTTAGTTGTTCTCCGTCTATGCTGTTATAAGTGAGACAGCAGCCGCTGATCTTGTCTAAGTGAGCGGAGTTGTGGTCTCCGGTCAGTGGCGTCTGGTGTTGGAGCGCTGGTCTGGGCTGTCGTCCTCTGTAACTGCTTCTGGCTGCGCAATATGCACAGGGTCAGGATCCTGATGTAGGCCCCAAGTTTAGATGAGCCCGTTCTCGGCTAAGTGCGCTTTCTGGTCATTTAGCTGTTCTTAAATGTGACCGCTTTGGTAGTAATTGTAGATGTTAGTCATATGTTGCAGAAAAATTATTGATTTTAGGCTATTTCATGTTTTAACACCCGGTCTGACAACAGAGCTTCAGTGAGACGCAGCCATCCTGGTCGGCTGCTCGCTCCGCCCCCCTTAAAGTAAGTTTTTTTATTCCCCAAAATTTAAAGTGTTTTAGATCGCCTTGGTGAACTTCTTTGAAATGAGAATAGAGTTTAGTATCTGAAGCTTCATGTTCTATCTTCAGCAGGTGTTCACGAATCCTATCTTTTAACATTCTACTTGTTTGACCAAAATAGAGAAGTTTACAAGAGCACTATATGCAATAAATGATGTTTTTATCTGTGCATCTAATAAGTTCTTTTATTTTAGTGTAATATTTGGTATTAGGGGATTTAAGTTCTTTAAGCTTTGTACTGTGCTGACAAGACTTACAAGTAATACATGGGTAATACCCACTTAATTGTTTGCCTAAAAGGTCTCTGTCAAATGACTGATTATCCTTTTTAAACTCACTTGGTGAGAGTATCATTTTTAAGTTTCTTGCTTTGCGAAAAATAATATCAGGTTGGTTTTTTATGTTGTGCCCTAAGACATGGTCTTGTTTTAAAAGATACCAATGTTTTTTTTTAATTTTCTTGATCTCTAGATGTTGCGAGCTGAAATCCGTTATAAAGGGTATAAAGAGGTCATCATGATTTTTATTTTCACTTTTAGTTTTTTCTTTGATTTAGTTGTTAATAGTGTATCCCTATTTATGTTAGCTACTTCATTTTGGGTCTTTTTGATGGTATCTGGATCATATCCTTTTTCTATGAACCTGTTTGTGAGAATTTGGGATTGGAAATGGTAACTATCTGGAGAGGAACAGTTCTTCTTGATCCTCATATATTGACTTTTGGGGATATTAGATTTCCATTTTGTTAGATGACAACTTTCGGAATGTATATAGTTATTAGCATCTATATCCTTGAAGTATGTTCTAGTCTGTATTTGGTTATTGATAATCTCAATTTCAATGTCGAGAAAGTGGATTTTACTACTACTGTATTCATGGGTAAAGGATATAGCCATGTCATTTGTGTTTATATCAGTGATAAATACATCTAGTAATTCAGTTTCTCCCCTCCATACTATGAAGATATCATCAATGTATCTGCAATAGTGCACAAGGTTCGCCCCCCATGGGCCGTTGTTAATATAGATATCTTCAAAGTGGCCCATGAACAAGTTGGCGTAAATGGGGGTGAACCTTGTGCCCATTGCAGTACCCTTGATTTGCAAGAAGATCTCATCATTGAACAGAAAGCTATTGTTGGATAGAATAAATTCTATACGATCTAAAATAAATTTATTTTGTATTGTTGGAAGTTTATCGTCATTGTCCAGATATATTTTTACTGCTGATAGACCTAATTGATGGGAGATGTTAGTGTAGAGTGAGTTAACGTCACAAGTGACGAAGATATAATTATCCTGCCAAATGAGGTTTTTTATTGAATTGAGGAAATGTGTTGAATCTTTTAAATACGATTGTAGGTTTACCACATATTTCTGCAAGAAAAAAATCGACATATTGTGATAAGTTACTAGTGAGTGATTCTATCCCTGATATTATAGGGCGGCCTGGTGGTCTGGTGCGATGTTTGTGCACTTTTGGTAGGAAATAGAATGTGGGGATCTTGGGGTGAGTTATAGTCAAAAAGTTTAGTTCTGACTGGTTAATAATGCCCTCTGTACTAGCATTCTTTAGAAGAGTGTCTAATTGCTTTATTTGTTTCTGAAAGGGATTCATTGTTAGCTTTTTGTATGTGGACCTATCGTTTAAAAGTCTGTTTGATTCTTCTAGATAATAATTGGTGTCCATGACCACAATTCCTCCACCTTTATCTGCTGGTTTAACTACTATCTCTTTATTATTTTTTAGTTCATTTAATACTTCAAATTCTTTTTTCGTTACATTATTTCTTAGTGGTTTGGTTTGGTCTAATGATATTAGGTCTCTCTTGATATTTTGTTCATATAATTTAATATGTTCATTTTTGTCATTAATTGGATAAAAAACAGACTTAGGTTTGTACTCTGTATGTAAATAATTATCATTATCAGTTGTTGATTTGTATTGAACAGGATTTTTGAGAAAATATCTTTTTAAAGTTATCTTACGTATATATTGGTTTATGTTAATTAACGTTTCGAATTTGTTCAATTTACATGAAGGGGCAAAGGTGAGGCCTTTATTTAGGACATCTTCTTGTTTTTTGTTCAAAGTGATTTTACTAATATTGAAAATGCCAGATTTAATTGAAGTTATCTTTTTATTGTTTTGTTTAGAGGTTCTTCTCCCTCTTCTACCTCTAGTCTTCTTTTGTTTTGTGGATTTCTTTGTGTTTTTGCTGTTTCTTGAAGGTTTTTTGAGGTCCCCGCTCTTGCGGGGGAACCCCCTAAAAAAAGTGTCTCTTTAGATGAGATATCTTGTTTGTTGCTGTCATGGTTTCTATTTATGTAGGCTCTGTTATAATTAGGTGTCTGTAGTAAAGGTTCATATCTGTTTTTTAGAGGAATTCTCCAATTGTGATTAGTGTTATCTCTTTGATAGAGATTTTCTCTATAGTGAGAATAGTCATTTGAGTTTCCTCTATTGTAGTTTGAAGCTGCAATTGCACAGGAGGCGGAAACAGCCTAGATCATACGAACTGCGACGCAAGCCACTTCAGATGGAAGCGGAGCGCTGCCAGGGAGTCCCAATCTGTTGAACTGCATCGGCTACTACGCTTGTATTGCTCCTGTTTTGAAACTTCCTTAACCTGAAGAATTAATAAACCCTCATGTCAGGCCAACTTGGAAGTGCACAAGGGGAAGAGCAAGCTACTTCGTGACCATCCAAACAATAAGTCCCCAATTCATTTCAGGGTGAAGGTAAGAAGAGAGGAATTTCTTTCTGTGCTGCTTGTTTAATACACCTTGGTCCATCTGTTTGGGGCAGCAGTATACTCCGGGGATTGTGTCATAACTTTGGCCCACTCAATTTTATATGGAGCAGCTCAGTCATATATTTATAATCCGTCACTAGGATTTGTGGTATTGTATGCTTCAGCGGTGTAAATTTTACACTTGGAAATACAGAATGACTTCTGTGGGACACTGTCACTGATGTGTGGATGCCACACTTATATTCCTAATCCCAGCTTGATATTAAAGGCTAACTGATAGAAGGTGGGCGTAAAATAAAGGAATACAAAAAGGATGGCCCTATATCTATATTGGACTTTCCTCTACCCTATCCTAGCTAATGTGCTCTTAGGGCCTAACGTTGCTTAAGGGTGGAGGTACCTGAATTTCCTAATATAAAGGAAATTATTTTAGCGGTACATGATACTTTCAATCAGGAGGATTTTCTCTTAGAATCATGACTGAACTTTTCGGTGTAACTAGCATGAGGTGGCTGAACACGGCTGCTGGTTGGTGAAAAGAAAGTCTCATACATACTAGCGCATAATTTATGTACGTGCATAGAGGTTCTCCTATTATATATAACATCTCACACGGAGTTAACTATCCTATACTCATACAGGAGGATATGTGATATTATGTTGTTTATAGGAAATAAGTGCCTTGTTTCTTATATTACCCCCCTGTTGCTTAAAGATGAAATGCTTACAGATATCTTTAGGTAGATTTGCTTGGGTTTGGTTCGGTAAATAAACCTAACATCTAGTAACTAGGGGCAAACTATTATGCATACAGGTGTACATATATAACATATTTGTAACGAACCGAAGGACTTAGATTGCTGAATTTGATATTCTTGTTTTATAAGGCCACACTATATTTCCCTAAACAAAATAGCTGTATTATAAAAAAGGGAAAGATGGGAAGGAAAGAGAAGAAAAAAAAGAAAAAAAAAAGGGAAAAATCTAAACCCCCTTCAGGAGTTACACATATTGTAAGGAGACAAACCACTAGTTGTTATATTTAGAGATTTAGGCTTTATATGTGTTTTTTTATATATTTAATCACAAAACCATAGAATGTACTGGTTCTAGATACGGGCAGATACTTATCTTTTTGGCAAACAACCAGTTATTCAAAGGATTTTACACCTTTTTTCGTTTTATCAGTTAAATCCCAATGTATACAATCTAGTGTTCAAACTAGTAAATGAGGAGAGGAAGGAAGAATAAGGAAAGGAAGGAGGAAAGGAAGAAAGGGGGTAAAGAACAAAAGGATTAGATAATTGGAAAAAGTTCTCCACACAATTGGTCTTTTTTCTGAGTCTGATATTTTAAATCTTGTAACTTTTGTTTCTGTGTGTTAATGCTTGAGTCTCAAATTGAAACAGAGTTTAGACTGGATTGATATATTCATATTTAGCTTTAGCTGGTTTGCCCTATACTGGGAGTCTCACTTCCATATACTCACTAAGCTTGGTTTAAGTACACACGTTTTCCTTTTTTTTTTTCTCTCTTTTTTTTCTCACGTTAGGCACATAAAACCCTTTTTTTTTCTCACTTATCATCAAACAGCCGTATAGTATTTAAGCTCAATAAATGCACTATTGTCTTTCTTTATGGAAAGATTTTTGTCACCCAAACCACACGCAATGCCAGCTAAAAGCAAGGACCAGAATCTCAGAACTAGTTTGGAACCCAACTCTGAGGTCAGAATGGAGGCTAACAGTATTAATATTAACAAAGCTGACATAGCTGAGATCTCAAAACAAGTTGCACTCACATTATTACTGCAATTTGATCAAATTAAAAATGAGATATCCTCAATCTCCGATGATATGAAAATTTTTACTTCTAGACTAGCTGAGCTGAGTCTAGAATTTTGGATATTGAGGACTCTTCGATTAAGCATGATCAAATTATTCAGAAACACACAAATAAAATTTATGAACTTAGTGATAAACTTGAAGACCTAGAAGACAGGTCACGCCGGAATAATTTAAAAGTGATTGGTCTTCCAGAGGGACCTAAGTATCAGGACCTGATATACTTTGCTGCTATAGTTTTACCTCAAATGCTCGGTATTAATATACAGGAAACACACAATATGTGTGGAAAGAGCCCATAGGATTGGCAGCCTGACAAACTGACAGGAGAATATTTAATTTTTTAGGATAAAATTAATATTTTGAGAGCATACAGAAATATGCAAAATGTAGAAATTGACCATAATAAAATACTCCTATTCCAAGATTTCTCAGCACAGACAGCTACAAAACGTAAAGAGATGGTACCATTCTGTACCTCATTGATCAATTTTGGTCTCTCTGCAAGACTAATTACTACATTAAAAAACCCACAAGACGCTAAGGTATTCACAGATATATACATATCTGATAGGTGAGTTGAATCTCCTCCTCCTTAATCTTATAAGGATTATATCTTCTTTCTACTTGATGAGTTGTATATATAAATTTAATTGGTATACAGATTTCTGTTTAAAAGGTGCTAAGTTAAATGTTCTAGGTTTGCTTTTCTCTTTTTTTTTCTTTTTTTACTTATCTATCTGTTTTCTTATTTTCCTTTTTGGGTATCCTGGGGGAGGGAGGAGGACGGGGGGAATTTCTCCATTTTTTTTCTCTCCCCTTATATTTACAAAAAAGGGTAATATTTTGAAATGACCAAATTAAAGCTTGTATCTTGGAATGTCGGAGGGATTACAAACCCGATGAAAAGGAAACAGATATTAGGTCAACTTAAGAAAAGCAAAGCGGATATAGCTCTCCTACAAGAGACACATATGTCAGAAATTGAACATAGAAAGCTTAAAACTAACTGGGTGGGGGAAGTTATCCCGACGTCTTGCTCGTCACGTAAACGGGGTGTAGCAATTTTGTTCAGATGAGGATTAGATTATCAAATTACATTTCAGGAGCTAGACGCTAGGGAGTGCTTTATAATTTTAAAAATCATTTGTGGAAAATGTTTATTTACCATATGCAATGTCTATGGACCCAAAAAAACTGACAAAAACTTTTGGGTACAATTGAAGAAAAAATGTATGAATATGCAAATTCAA
Organism: Bombina bombina; assembly: GCF_027579735.1. Classification (NCBI taxonomy): domain Eukaryota; kingdom Metazoa; phylum Chordata; class Amphibia; order Anura; family Bombinatoridae; genus Bombina; species Bombina bombina. Next base: position 960,497,345 of record NC_069502.1, read on the forward strand.
ACTTAATTGTTGCTGGTAACTTTAATATGGTCTTTAATAACTTAGATAGATTGCAAACAACGAACAACTATGGGGTAAGAGCATGTAAAAAAGCTGTTAGAATTCTTAAAACTTTCTGTAGTACCCTAAAGATCAAAGATGTATGGCGATTTTATAACCCAAATAATCATGCCTTCGCATGTGAATCTAAACAATGCAAATCCTTCTCTCGTATTGACTATTTTTTAGTTTCAGGTAAGGTTTTTAGGCTTAATCTAAAAGCGCAGATCGGGGACTTTACTATTTCGGCCCATGCACCTATATCATTGGATCTGACGTGGGGTGACATGAGTTTTGAGCCTTCTAGAAGTTATGGCTTCCCTCATTATTTATTTAATAATCTTGACTTTAAAAATTTGGCTTGTTGCTATATGGCATGAATATGCTTTTCTAAATGAGTCATATTCGCACAAATCAGAGATATTTTGGGAAACGGCTAAAACTGTTATAAGAGGGGAAGTTAAGAAATATTCTATTAGGTTGAGAAAGAAATACTATGCTAAGGAAGTTGAGTTATCAAACTATATCAAAAATAAATTTAATTCTTATATATCTCTGCACAACCAGGTGAATTTGAATAGTTATATTACAGTCAAGCAAGAATGGGAAATTATTAATATGCAGAAAACAGCTATCCAGGAACTTAAATCTAGAGCCAAATTCTATAGATATGGTAGCAAGATAGAGAAGCTGTTAGCTAAGTTTGCTAAAACCCAGGAGCAATATAAGCTTATAAAGGCAATTAAGAAAGACGGAGTTAGAATAACTAACATTGAAGCAATCAATTTCTGCATTTTTTAACTGTTTTTAACAATTGTATTCTGCTCAAGAAATAAATAATCATTTTAAAAGCAAAGTTTGGCAGAAAATCTCTATGCCACTGCTTTCTATGGATGCAATAGATATCTTAAACGCACCCATTACAGAACGTGAAATATATCAGGCAATAGATAGGATTAAACTAGATAAATCAGCAGGGCCAGATTTATTACCTGGGGAGTTATATAAAATCCTCAAATCTGAAATAACCCCTACCCTGTTGAACCTCTTTAACGTTTATTTTTGTAATGGTAAAGTCCCCTCTTCTTATTTTTCTGCTTCTAGGATTACGCTAATACCAAAAAAGGCAAAGGCAATCTCCTTGTTAAACGTAGACTACAAATTAATGACAGCTATTTTAGCACATAAATTAAAAGTAGTTTTGGGCTCTCTGATACATGCTGACCAGGTCGGTTTCATGACCCATAGAAATCCCTCTGCTAATATCAGAAAAATCTTTCTTTAATTGGACTTTGTCATAGATTCTACTGCCCAGAGGGGTACCAAATTTTCTCAGGATCATGCTATGCTCTCTGTCGACGCTCAAAAAGCGTTTGACTCAATCACATGGGACCACCTATTCTATACTATGAGACAGTTTGGTTTTAAAGACCAATTCTTAAATTGTATACAGTCATTATATGTAAATGCTTCTTCATTGTTACTTATACATGGCTCTCTCACAGAGTCTTTTCATATGGCTAAAGGAGCACGTCAAGGATGTCCAATCTCTCCACTTCTTTTTAATATAGCTATTGAACCATTGGCTATAATACTTAGGCAAGTCCTGAGGGGGATATCTTTGGGAGGTAAATGACTTAAATAGTTGCTATACACAGATGATCTGCTCCTATTTCTTAACAATACAAAATTAGAGATACCTAAGATCCTAGGTATAGTCTTAGAATTTGGCTCTTTTTCTGGTTATAAAATGAATGCCTCCAAATCAGAAATTCTTTGGATTAAGAGACCAACACAGGTTGCTCCCTCCTTCCCGTTTAAGACGGCCACAGAATGCATTACGTACCTTGGGACAAATATTGGTACAATCCCCTCAAATTGGTACAAGTTAAACTATTCCCCCCTACTCGCGAAAATCAAACAAGATCTAATGAAGTGGGCCATCTTGCCAATCTCTATCACGGCAAAGGTTAACTTAGTTAAGATGATTGCTCTGCCTAAACTTCTATACTTAATGCAAAATATACCCATCCTGGTTACTAAACAAGACGTCAAGGCTCTAGATAAGTATATTTGGTCATTTATATGGGGGACTGACAGAAGTCGTATAGCTCTGTCAAAGTTAGCTCAACTAAGGCAGTATGGAGTACTGGCACTTCCCCTAATATCCATATATATTATAATATCTGCATAGCTAAAGTAGCTATGGACTGGCTCAATGGAGGGGACTATATTGCCTTTTTGGAAGTGGAACAAAAGCTAGTTTATCCTTTTTTCTTTATGTGCTTTATTACACTGTCCTACTAGGCTTATTCCTAAAAAAATTAAGAAAAGATACACTATACTCTATATTATTAAAGCCTGGCAGAACATTGGAATAACCTTAAACTGTAATCCTTTTATCTTGGACCTAGTGTCTATTGCAAACAATCCGTGTTTTATTGGAGGTATTACTAGTAAGCTATTTAACCGTTGGGATAAATGTGGGCTGATATATCTGTGGCAATTTAATGAAATGGATACTCCTAGAGTGTTTACTTTCGGAACTCTTAAAACATGTTATGGTCTTAGGAATGTGAATTTTTATGCATATCTACAGGTACGTCATTGGTTTTTTGAAATAACTAAAGATTTTAATATGGTTTGGTCACATTCAGGCATAAAGATGGGCCTATCCCTTGCTGAATAATTTATGCCCTCGGTGTTGCTCACTTGGTGCCGACCTGGTTCACATGTTCTGGAGTTACCCCAAAATACGGCAATTTTTGCAACATATTCAATTTTGGCTGAGGAAAGTAATAAGAGCTAACATTACGTTGGAGTTAAATCATATCTTTTTCTTATTTGATAAAGAGAATGACTGTGATAACATTGACTTTATAAATACAACTAGTCTGGCGGGGAGATACATTATCCTTAAGAATTGGAAAAATAAAATGAACCAACTGTTAATAATCTAACCTTTCTGTTACAAAATCAGTACATAATTGAACAATTTGATAGTTCCAATAACACAGATCTCGAGACAGGATAAGTTTTGTATAAAGTGGCAGGACTTTCTTAAATTATATAGGAGTAAATCCCAGAGACAACTTTTGACACTGTATTGTTCTCTTTTTTTTATAATATATGAAATGAATATCTCATGTATTGTGTATCCTTTCTTTTCGGTGTACTCTTTTAATTTTTCTTACATTTTTTGACAAATATACAAGTATATTAATATTTAAAAAAAAAATAAAAAATAATATTGACTCCAGAAAAGAAATCAGCTCTCAACATACTTCCATTCTCTCACCCCCTCAAACACTCGCAATCAACCACAACCCATATAGCCATAAACTTGTGTCTTTCTCCCGTGTACTGAGGAAGAAGTTTCTGCACTTTTACTGCGTTCTCACCTTACCACCTGTCCCCTTGACCCTATCCCCTCACAGCTACTCTTCTCCCTCTCTTCTATCCTTATCCCTATACTAACACATATTTTCAACCATTCCCTCAGCGCCCGTATATTTCCCTCATCTCTGAAACATGCACTGGTCACAACTATCCTCAAAAAACCTTCCATTTATCCAACTTCTCCATCCAACTACCACAATATTTCCCTCCCCCTCTTGCATCAAAGCTTCCTGAAAAGCTAGTATATGCATGCCTATCCCATTTCCTTACATTAAACTCCCAATCTGGATTTCGCCCCTATCACTCTACAGAGACAGCAATCTTTAATGACCTACTTACAGCAAAATCAAAAGACCACTTCTCTCTGCTCATCAGCCTTTGATACTGTTGACCACACTCTTTTGCTCCAAACCCTCCAATCCTTCGGCATTTGTGACAAAGCCCTCTCGCGGTTCTCTTCCTACCTGTCAAACCGTTCCCTTAGTGTTTCCTTCTCTGGTTCCTCCTCTGCCCCGTCACCACTTTCTGTTGGGGGAAACCGCCAGCCTCTGTCCTCGGTCCCCTTCTCTTCTCAATCTACACATCATCATTGGATTCCCTAATTAAGTACAAACTACACAAAATGTTCCCCTAGTATAATGTATAGTGTAAGGTCAGGGAGATAACAAGTTCAACTCGAGTGAGGTACGGTCACAAAATCACAGAAATATGATCCATTCAGCTGTACAGTCTACACAAGTTAAGAGTGGCTTACCTCACTGCTATATACAACATATGAAGGTGCGCTATTTTGTGGGCTCACTTCTTTCAGCATTCTTTCAGCATTGAGTGCCCACAGGTACGCCGTGAGAATCCTACTCACCAACGCATCCTCAACCGCCACCTCTCGTGTTCTCACAGTGGGTGTATCCTTCTCGCTCCTCTGTGTTAGAATCCACATAGGATCTGCTCCTCCCCTCAGTAAACACCAGCAAATGAAGATGCGTCACTGTTATGTAACTATTTATCAATGTGGTAGATATTGTTTAAAATGAACAAAGTATTGGCATTCCTGGGTATAAGGCATTTAAATAAGGTTTGTTGTTTTACCACAATTGGGTCTACATACTGTACCTTTAAGTTAACCATAACAATGGGAGTCATTAGGTTTTAATTAACTATTTGACCAACAGGAATCAGCTTGTTGCCATAAATGGCGGTTTTAGACTTTTAAGGTTATCAGCTTCGATTACGGCTTAATGCGCCAGCTGTGTCTAGCTTACTTTCTAAACTTGTGTTTGTACTTGGGTATCCTGTTTTTTTTAACAAATATTAATAAATTTGGATGTTTTAAACTACTGGGTGGTGCGCCGTCCTTCTTGTGCTGTGTCCCTAATTAAGTCCCATGGTTTTCAATATTATTTGTATGCCAACAACACCCAAATCTACTTCTCTGCACCAGACCTATCCTCTTCCTTGCTAACCCGTTTCACTAACTGTCTTTCTCACATCTCTTCCTGGATGTCCTCTCACTACCTCAAGCTAAATCTCTCCAAAACTGAGCTCATTGTTTTCCCCCCATCTTCCAAAATCTCCACCCACAATCTCTCTATAAATGTTGAGAACTCCATCATTACCCCTACCCCGCATGACTAATGTCTTGGGGTCACATTTGACTCAGATCTTTCTTTCACTCCTCACATTCAGTCCTTGGCTAAAGCCTGCTGATTCCACCTTAAAAACATCTCTAAAATTAGACATTTCCTTACACAAGACTGCAATTCTGTCTTCTCTGGTCTCCCCAGCTACCGCCTAGCTCCTTTACAATCCATAATAAATGCCTCTGCCAGGCTCATCTTCCTTACATGTTGCTCTTCATCTGCTTCACCTCTCTGCCAATCTCTTCACTGGCCTCCTCTTGCCTCTAGAATTAAACACAAAATTATCACTCTGACATACAAAGCCCTCACTCTACTCCCGTCCCCTTCACTCTACTCATGACCACCTACTCTCCTCCTCTCTTGTTAGCTCCTTACACTCCCATTTACAGGACTTCTCCAGACTGGCTCCTAGTTTTGAAAGCTTCAAGTGCTCCCTAAAGACTCTACTGTTCAGGGATGTATACAACCTACACTAACCTTTCTTTATACCAGTTCCTCTTAAGAGCTGACTACAACAGTGCGACTCTTGGCAGGTCCCTCTACCTGTTTGATCCCTAAACATGTTTTGTTGTACTCTGCATTTGTTTATAGAGCTGCAGAATCTGTTGGCGCTCTACAAATAACCAATAATAATAATAATTTGGCCCATACATCATCTAGAGGTGTATATCAGAGACAATGTTTCAGTTCAAATTGTTCACCATTTGATAGAGCCGTTCAACCTCCAAATATAGTAAGTGTATCTAATAATCTTTGTTTTGGATAAGCTTTTATGTTAATAATCTTGTAGGTGCATAAAATTAGAATGCAAAGTACCTTTCAATCTTATTAGAAAAGATCTTACTTGGGCTACCTTGTCTCCTGCGGCGTCTGAATCAGAGCTAACTCGCCCCTCCGATGTTTCTTTGGTCACGTGGACCTGGCTCGCCAATAGTCGGTAGTGCTTGTTGCAATAGTGCACACACTTTGGAGATAGGGTTCTGCAGTTTCAGCTCCTCCCGCTATTCCTCTTAAATTCTCAGCCCACTCTGTGGGTCTATGGCAGGATAGATGCAGCGGTCTTGGGGGCTTACTTCCTTTGATACGAATCCTCAGTATGTGCTATTGGGTATCATCCACGCGTATCGGCTTCCACAAAGCCTTTATTTTATTTATTAGATTTATGTTTGATATTGTATGTAATCAAATATTATTAACATGTATCTTAGTGATCCAGTGGTTTTTTTTAGCTAATTTCAGATTTCATTATTACGCAGCTCTTAGATTTTATTATTCTGCAGCTTGTTGAGTATACTTATCGTCATATTGAATATCTGCTTCTTAACATTATTTTAACAGCCACTTCAGAACATTATTTTAATTACTGTAGTCAATTTTATAGGATTCAACTAATACCTATAAGGTTATCTTATTAGTATATATATATACTGCATTTGTTAACGTTTAAATTTGGTTTTAAGAAGGAATACTTTTAGTTTATAAGCATCATACATCTGTTAGCACTTTTTAGTTTATAAGCATTGTACATCTATTAGCACTTATTAGCAAAATAATTTATAAATCTTGCACTATTATTATACTCACTTAGAGACCATTATATATGTCATGAGATGCAGGACACATGCAGGACACAGCAAGGATGATACAACTCTATTTTATTGTAGAGCATGGAAACACACATCTGCTAGCATTGATTTCACTAACTAACTGCGACACAGACAACCGGACATAAGCCCCGCCCCCAATCTGGTGACATCACTTCCTGCTCTCATCACATCTTCCCCCTTTTCAAAGGACAAAGCATACTTTTTTTTTCCCATTTGAATATAACAAATAACAAAGTATACAACAACAATTTTGTATAGAATATAACAAATAACAAGTTACAGAAAACATAAACGACATGAATTACATCTTGACTTGAACATAGGGGTAGACTACCCTAGTCCACAGTGACCATGGGATTATTCTGCCCATACTTCCGGTCACTGTTCTAACTAAAGTTAATCCCGATATTGGGCCGGAAGTTTCACCACTCTTCCGCTTGATGTAACTCTACATGAACTGTCATGAACTGATACAGAAGAAGGTGATTGAAAGTCCGCTGGAGGCAAAGACATATCCCCACTGTGATCTTGCTGAGGGGAAGGCACCCCTTTTAAAACAGGGGATCCCACCGGCGGTGGTACTGAGGCATCCAGTTCCAAACTCTCAGGTACAAGCTGAAGATGTTTTCGGTTACGGCGTGTAACTGTCCCTCCATCAGTAAGGACTACATAAGACCTTGGTTCTGGAGAGCGTCCAATTACCATAGCAGGCGTCTTCAATTTCTTTTCATCGTCCAGTTTACTTCTGACACTTTGCCCCGCATTCAGCTCCTGCAAGGGCCTCACAGAATGTCTCCTGTCGTAGAAGAAACGATAGTCCCTTTTTGCCTCTTCATCCCTCCTAAGGACTTCATTCCGAGGAATAGAGCTAATAGGCCGGAAGACACCCACAGAGGGTAATGTGTGGCGAATCTGGCGTCCTAGCATCATCTGTACTGGGCTAAACCCTGTGGCTTGAATGGGAGTCGCCCTATAGGACAAGAGGGCCAGTTACGGCTCAGATTGCTTTAAAATGAATTTTGTTGTTTGAACTGCCCTTTCAGCCATTCCGTTGGCCTGCGGGTAATGTGGACTTGACGTGGAATGTAAAAAATCATATTCCCTGCTGAAAGAACTGAACTCTGTGGAAGCGAACTGCATTCCGATATCACTTACCAGCTCCATTGGTATGCCCCACTGGCAGAACAAGCTTTTGAGACGAGTGATAATGGCTTGACTTGTAATTTCATTCAAAGGTGCAATTTCCAAATAACTGGAATAGTAGTCGATCACGACTAAGAACTTTTTCCCGTGCAGTTTGCACAAATCAGCAGCTATTTTCTGCCACGGGCCTGCAGGCAGCGGAGTAGAAATCAAGGGTAGGCCGGCGTTCCCGGCAAAAGGCACATTTTGACACATGGCTTGTGATGTCGGAGCTGATCCCAGGCCACCAAACAGCCGTAGCTGCACTTTCTCTGCACTTTGTAATGCCTAAGTGACCATAGGGAATCCTGTTTAACATCTCCTGCCTCATGCTGACAGGAATAACGATGAGATCCTGGAACAGCACCAACCCATCCAGCTCTGTGAGCTGCGACCTCTCTGACTGGTAAGAACTTAAAGACATCCAGGCAGCCTGACTCTTGGGCCAACCTTCTTTTATGTACTTTATAACTTCTTGAAGGTCTGTATCTAAATATGTCTCTTTCTTTATTTCTTCTAGTTTCCTTGAAGAAATGGACTTTGAGGCCAGAACTGAATCCACATACACTTTCACATCCGATTCGGTTGAAGACTCTTCGGCAGCAGCCAGCGGGAGCCTGGATAGTGTATCTGCCACAACTAGTTGTTTCGCCGGCACATGCACTGCCTGAACGTTGAACCTGAGCAGCCTCATTAGAAGTCTCTGGCATCTTAAGGGTGTTTTGTCAATATCGTAGGAGTTGATTAGAGGGACTAGTGGTTTATGGTCAGTCTCCAGACTAAATTTCTCTAAACCCACTAGGTAACGCTGAAAGCGCTCACAGGCCCAAACTGCAGCCAGACACTCTTTCTCAATTTGAGCGTATTTTGATTCAGCAGCTGTCAGTGTACGGGAACAGTAGGCGATGGGCTGTAGTTTATTTTCATTTAACTGCAGGAGGGCGGCCCCTAACCCATAACTGCTCACATCAGCACTAGCCACAGTCTTTTTGGAAGGGTCGTAGAACCCCAGCACTGGGACTTGGCCTGCATAAAAGATTCTTCCTGTGAAGGTCCCCAGACCCAGGCAACATCTTTCTATAGGAACTCTGTGATAGGGTGTAGTACTGTGGATAAATCTGGAAGGAACCTACCCACATAATTTACAAGGCCCAATATTTGTCTCAGCTAATGTACATCAGAAGGACTTTTCATTTGTTCAATAGCACAAATTTTCCCAGGTTTTGGCTTGATGACATCCCCATTGATGATATGCCCAAAGTAACATAACTCAGCTTTTCTAAAATGACATTTTCCCTTATTTAGCTTCAGCCCATACTCTCTGATAGTCTGCAGTACACAGCTCAATTGTTGATTGTGTTCCTCCAAAGTAGACCCAAACACTAAGATGTCGTCCATGACGACTGCCGTGCCCACGTGGTCTCTTAGGAGAGAACTCATCTCTCTTTGAAAGATTTCTGGAGCAGAGGATATCCCGAAGGGGAGTCTGCAGAAGCAAAACCGACCTACTGGTGTAATGAAGGTAGTCAGTTTGCGGCACTTTAGATCTAGAGGAATCTGCCAGAAGCCACTAGAAGCATCCAGTGTGGAGAAGAACTTTGCCCCAGCCAATTTCGGAGCTATGTCTTCCACTGTCAGCAGCACATATCTCTCTCTCTTCATTGCCTCATTCAACCTTTTCAAGTCTACGCAAATGCGCACCTTCCCGTTTTTCTTTGCAACAGGTACAATGGGGGCACACCAGTCAGTTGCTTCAACAACCTCCTCAATAACCCCCATATTCTTCATGCGCACAAGCTCCATCTCCACTTGAGGCATGAGCAAGAACGGAATTCTACGGGGAGTAGTAATGCTGTATGGGACTGCGTCACCTTTAAGTGATAAACGGACTGGCTTGCAATTCAGTAAGCCCAATTCACCAAACATATCTTCTGAAATCTCATTCACTCTGGCTACTAGGCCCAAACCACAGGCTGCTTTTCTGCTCAATAAATTGTTAACGCACTGACCTCGAATCACATGCACCCACATGGTGAATTTCATTCGCTTATACTCGCAGTTGGCAAGAAACAATCAATGCGGCCACCAGGACTATGGACTTTTGTAGTAACCTTCACCAGCTGGGGCTGTTGAGGCAGTTTAAGGGACATAACAGTGATGTCTGCTCCTGTGTCAATCTTAAAGGCAACCTTGGCTCCCATTACAGTAAGAGTAACTTTCCAATCTTTTTCTGAACCCGGCCGTTCATCAACAGACCCTACAAAGGACACATCTTGACCCTCCTGGTCGCTATCCACCTGCATCTCCTTAATATATTCAGTTTTACACACCACTTCAAAATGGCCCTACTTGTTACATTTTCTACATCTTTTGTCTTTAGCAGGGCATATGACACTCTGATCATGGGCACGGTTGCACCGTGTGCATCGGGCATGCTGCGCCCATCCACTTCTGGGCCTATCTGCTGCCCTAGGTCTACCGCTCACACTGTGCTTTTCACTGGCAGCTCTCCTGAACTGCTGCACTTCATCCACAATACTCTCAGACCTCAGATCAGCACTTTGCTTTTTCACCAGTTCACTCTGGCGGACCATCCTAATAGCCCCATCTAATGTTAAATCAGACTCTAACTGCAGCTTCAGTGAGACTTCAGCATCTGCAATTACAATAACTATTCTGTCTCTGATTTGCTCTTCTTTAGCAAAACCAAACTCACAGAATTCAGCTAGTTCATACAGACTGCGTACAAATAACTCCACAGATTCTCCCACATGCTGATCACGTTTGTGAAAACAAGCTCTCTCATGAATCACATTTCTTTTGGGCACAAAGTGGGCACTGAGTTTATCCATAACTATTTCAAAGTCAAATTCTTCCCCTTCTTGGAAAGTAAAAACCTTGAACACTGGCTCCACATCTTTCCCCATAGAGTATAAAAGAGAATTAACTTGTACTTCACCACTCTTCTTGTCCAGCTTGGAAGCAATCCTGAAGCGCTGCAGCCGCTGACGCCATGTGGGCCAAGCTGCAGGCTGAGAGAAATCAAAAGGCTCAGGTGGGGTAAACTTTGTCATTGTCATCGATCAGGAACAGAAGCGCAGGCAAGAACTTCTGACACCATGTCATGAGATGCAGGACACAGCAAGAATGATACAACTCTATTTTATTGTAGAGCATGGAAACACACATCTGCTAGCATTGATTTCACTACCTAACTGCGACACAGACAACCGGACCTAAGCCCCGCCCCCAATCTGGTGACGTCTCTTCCTGCTCTCATCACGATATATATTTGTATAGCAACTGATCAGACTGCCGTAGGCGCCCCTTCACAATCACATATTTCCTAACCTAACTTTGTGGTGTTTTTTGTGAGAGACTCCACCGGTAAGGGAGGACGTTTCTGGTAACCAGCTAATACAGTTCTTTTAACCCCTTTAGTATTTCAAGAAACTGAATGCAGCAAACCCTCACAGAGCCAACATGAAAATATGAATATTTCATATTTCAATGTTCTTCACATAGAAGATATGTTCTATATTCATAAATAAATATTTCTACATATAGCTGATGTTTTTTGGTACAATACATATCTATACCTATATCTATACATGATTATATATAGGTATGATATATACAGATATATATATATATATATATATATATAAAACACGGAAGGGAACTGCACTCCAAGACTGGACCAGGTACACATCCAGTGACTCAGCAACATCCCAGCCCTGGGTGGTAAATAGCACTCCAAAAAAGCTGTGATGTCACCAGAGCCACAGGCAGTTAACCCCAGTCCGGAATGGGTGCAAGAAACAAGGGGGATTACAAACAAAAAGTAATACAACACATAGGGACACCCAGCACTCACCAGCTAGCTCACAGCTAAGATAAAATCACAACTGGAAAGGTTAGTTACCGCATCTGGCCAAATGGTAAAAGCTCAGGCACCACGTCAAGGTCCTTTCCACTGCCTGAGTCCCTAACACAGCCACACCATGCAAGCTTACAAAGCCAAACAAACTGAGAAGAAGGGGTGCACAGGTGTATGTAATCACCCAGAGAAATACAAAACACAGAAGGGAACTGCACTCCAAGACCGGACCAGGTACACATTCAGTGACTCAGCAACATCCCAGCCCTGGGTGCTAAATAGCACTCCAAAAAAGCTGTGATGTCACCAGAGCCACAGGCAGTTAACCCCAGTCCGCAATGGGTGCAAGAAATAAGGGGGATTACAAACAAAAAGTAATACAACACATAGAGACACCAAGCACTCACCAGCTAGCTCACAGCTAAGATAAAATCACAACTGGAAAGGTTAGTTACTGCATCTGGCCAAATGGGAAAAGCTCAGGCACCACGTCAAGGTCCTTTCCACTGCCTGAGTCCCTAACACAGGCCATGGAAAGGACCTTGACATGGTGCCTGAGCTTTTCCCATTTTGCCAGATGCGGTAACTAACCTTTCCAGTTGTGACTGTATATATATATGAATATCTATTTAGAAATACTTAGAACATATTCTGCTATGTTCAGAACATTGAAATGTGAAATATTTACACTAAGCACTTTAAAACTTTTTACTTTTTTTAAAATATGAATATTGCATAAATATGATTTTATATGTTTTCATCTACTTAACTGCAAAGTGCTCCAAATGCACTTCTATATATGTCTTTATATGTGTACATATATATTTATGTGTTTATATGTGTATCTACAGTACTGTGCAAAAGTCTTAGGCCACCATTAGATTTGTTGTTTTAGCAAAGTTTTAATGACCATCCATATTTATTTTTTGGTCTCTTTATTAAAATACAAACAGAAAATACAGAAAATATGTACACAAAATATAAAAACACACAATTGTTAGAACAAAATGGCTTCTTCAGGCAAAGGTCAGTATTTAGTGTGACTTCCCTTTTCACTAAGCACATCTTGGACTCTTTTGGGGAGACTGTCCTGAAGTTTTCTGAAGTAATCTTTTGGTATATTATACCAGGCTTCTTTCAGCACTTCCCAGAGTTCTTCTTTAGATTTAGGTGTTAGCAATGACATTAATAAGGGTTCCATTCCATTTAGGTTTACAAGAGCCAGGTTCCTGCTATTGGTCAATTGGTAATTTCCATTACATATCTTAACCCCTTAATGACCAACATCGTACCCTGTACGACGTTAGTTGTTATGTCCGTCGCTGCAGTCCTGGGCTTCTCTCTGCCGCCATCTCACTCAAAAGAGCAAGATTGCACTATTTCTGCATGCCCCACGAGTGGGTCACTGCAGAAATAGATGTGCAGATTTGTTGATGCAGAGAGGACCACTCTGTGGCCCTCACTGCATCGGCCAGCGGTGGTGCCGATCGTTGGTGGGTGGGAGCAATTGCAGGGTGGTGGGCTGCCCATCAATGGTGAACTTCCGTCTAGCTGTGTGGAAACAATCACCGGTGCACGCAGGAGCGCATGCAGTGGGTGTGGGGCGTGTGCGCGAGGGCGTGTGTGCGTGTGCGCGGGTGTGTGTGCGTGTGCGCGCCCGCAATCTGCACATATGTGCATAAAAATGTAATGGGAGAGAGTAATGGGAGATGGTGGTGGGAGAGGGAGAGGGAGGGGGGAAATAATGATGGGAAAGGGATCTGGGAGAGGGGTAGGGTATTGAGCGGGGGGGGGGGGGGGCAGCTACACTACAGAAAAAAATATATAGATAAAAAAATTGGGCACAATTTATTGAAAAGCAGGTACTGGCAGACAGCTGCCAGTATCCAAAATGGCAGAAAATAGTGAAAGGGGGGAGGGTTAGAGAGCTCTTTGGGGGATCAGGGAGGTTGGGGGCTGAAGGGGATCCTACACAGCAGAATGTATTTAAAAAAATAAATCAATAGAAAAAGACTTTTATTTTAGTACTGGTAGACTTTCTGCCAGAACTTAAGATGGCAGGGACAATTGTGAGGTGGGGGGAGGGAAGAGGGCTATTTGGGAGGGATCAGGGGGTTGGATGTGTCAGGTGGGAGGCTGATCTCTGCACTAAAGCTAAAATTAACCCCACAAGCTCCCTAATAAACCCCTTCACTGCTGGGCATAATACACATGTGGTGCGCAGCGGCATTTAGCAGCCTTCTAATTACCAAAAAGCAATGCATGTCTGCTATTTCTGAACAAAGGGGATCCCAGAGAAGCATTTACAACCATTTGTGCCATGATTGCACTAACGGTTTGTAAATAATTTCAGTGAGAAACCTAAAATTGTTAAAAAGTTAATGATTTTTTTTATTTGATCGCATTTGGCGGTGAAATGGTGGCATGGAATATACCAAAATGGGCCTAGATCAATACTTTGGGTTGTCTACTACACTACACTAAAGCTAAAATTAACCCTACAATCTCCCTAATTAACCCCTTCACTGCTGGGCATAATACATGTGTGATGCACAGCGGCATTTAACAACCTTCTAATTACCAAAAAGCAACACCAAATCCATTTCTGCTATTTCTGAACCAAGGGGATCCCAGAGAATAATTTACAACCATTTGTGCCATAATTGCACAAGCTGTTTGTAAATAATTTCAGTGAGAAACCTAAAGTTTGTGAAAACATTAGCAATTTTTTTTATTTGATCGCATTTGGCAGTGAAATGATGGCATGAAATATACCAAAATGTGCCTAGATCAATACTTTGGGTTGTCTACTAAAAATATATATACATGTCAAGGGATATTCAGAGATTCCTGACAGATATCAGTGTTCCAATGTAACTATCGCCAATATTGAAAAAACAAATGGTTTGGAAATAGCAAAGTGCTACTTGTACTTATTGCCCTATAACTTGCAAAAAAAGCAAAGAACATATAAACATTGGGTATTTCTAAACTCAGGACAACATTTTAAAAATCTATTAAACATGGGTGTTATTTGGTGGTTGTAGATGTGTAACAGATTTTGGGGGTCAAAGTTAGAAAAAGTGCATTTTTTTCCATTGTTTCGTCATATTTTATAAATTTTTTATAGTAAATGATGATATGATAAAAATAATATCTTTAGAAAGTCCATTTAATGGTGAGATAAACGGTATATAATATGTGTGGGTACAGTAAATGAGTAAGAGGAAAATTACAGCTAAACACAAACACTGCAGAAATGTAAAAATAGCCCTCGTCCTTAAAGGGACACTGTACCCAAAAATTTTCTTTCGTGATTCAGATTGAGCATGCAATTTTAAGCAACTTTCTAATTTACTCCTATTATCAAATTTTCTTCATTCTCTTGTATCTTTATTTGAAATGCAAGAATGTAAGTTTAGATGCCGGCCCATTTTTGTGAACAACCTGGGTTGTCCTTGCTGATTGGTGGATAAATTCATCCACCAATAAAAAAGTGCTGTCCAGAGTACTGAAACCAAAAAAAAAGCTTAGATGCCTTCTTTTTCAAATAATGATAGCAAGAGAACGAAGAAAAATTGATAATAGGAGGAAATTAGAAAGTTGCTTAAAATTGCATGCTCTTTCTGAATTACAAAAGAAAAAATTTGGGTTCAGTGTCCCTTTAAGGGAAGTAAATTGAAAAATGGCCTTGTCCTTAAGGGCTAAATGCCATTGTTTGCCGAAAGAGTTTGGAGGTCTTTTCAAATAGCTGCCTTTAGGTTTAGTAACTGTTCTATTATTTTCATTAAGCATTTAGAATTTACACATAACCTGATACACTTTCAAGTTTGTATATGTTATTTTCATTGCCAGTGATTTTAGCTGTATATTAGGTTACCCAGCACTTTCCTTTCTGCTGTCTTTAAGACTTTCCATCTTCTTTAACTAAGTCTGTCATACTTCTTAGATCATCTAAATGTATTATGTCAATGGAATATAGGGGAAGACTTTTTTCTCCTCTGCAAATGCAAAATATATGTTTGGGCAAGTACCCCCATATGTGTTATGAGACCAATGTGTGTGTAAAACCTGGTCCTAAGATTTTAATGTGATTCCGCAATACAAATATCTTTAGAATTTTACATTGCCCTCTTCACTCTGAATTAAATTGTGTTAATATTTAACCTTTTCCTGTCTAAACATAGGAGGTTAATTTTGATTGACACGTGCAAGTAAGTTATATACAGATCGCATCTTGTAAGTGTCATATACAAGTTCAGTGAGCATTGTGCTAAAGCTTCAGTATCCTAGTAACAATATGAAAAAGCAGAAAGCTATTTTTTTTATTTGTTTTAGAATAGTGTGCAATTCTAATTTCCACATCTATAATATATTGATGTTGAACTTTAGAAAGAAATTAGCTGAATGGTATTATATCTACTTTTCACAACAAATAACCAAAATGACAAATAAGCAATCTTTGAAAAAAGTAATCTTAGCAGAAAATAACTTTGTTGTGCACTTGGTTGCTAAAACAAGTTGCCATAGTAAGCTATGAATTGTTTGTTTTAACTCTATGGGGCCTATCTATCAAGCTCCGAACGGAGCTTGATGCCCAACAGCAGTTATGAAGCAGCGGTCACAAAGAACGCTGCTCCATAACCTGTCCGTCTGCTCTGAGCAGGCGGACAGACATCGCCGGAAATCAACCTGATCAAGTACGATCGGGTTGATTGACACCCCCCTGCTGGCGGCCCATTGGCCGCGAGTCTGCAGGGGGCGGCGTTGCACCAGCAGCTCTTGTGAGCTGCTGGTGCAATGCTGAATACGGCGAGCGTATTGCTCGCTGTATTCAGCAAGGTCTGGCGGACCTGATCCGCACTGTCGGATCAGGTCCGCCAGGCTTTCTTAAATAGGGGCCTATGACTAGGCATAGTATAAGGGTATTCTGTTGTATTTTGGGCTAAGGGTTTGTTCAGGGCTAAGGATTTGTTTAGGAATAAGGTTGGGGTTATGGTAAGGGAGAGCAAAAGGTCTATGTTTAAAGTTTCTGTTTAAGGCTAAGGTTAGGGTTTGAGTCAGGATTTAAGTAGTTTTTTAATTTTTTTGTAATTTTGAGAGGGTATATGTTGGTGACTTATAGATATAGATAAATAGATAGAAATATAGCTCTCTCTCTCTCTCTCTCTCTCTCTCTCTCTCTCTCTCTCTCTCTCTCTCTCTATATATATATATATATATATATATATATATATATATATATATATATATATATATATATAGATAATATGAAAGAAAAATAAAAAAACTATTTTTTTCAAAACCTGACTGGTTGGGGGTAATATCAGAGCAAACTCACGTATGAGAGCCAAAATGGTTAATTGGAAGTAATTTGCATACAGGTGATATATAAGGAGGTGGTTAACTGTTGTATGTAGCATGATTAAGGGTCTGTTGGACGTTGCGGTTTTATCCTCATGTTGCTTCAATAAAGAAAATATGTTTTTACAAGAAACAGTGCTGACGCTAACTTTGTAATTTTGTGGAATTATATATGAGAGGTAAGCAGGCCTCTCCAGCGTGCGTGCACTAGGATACTTTACCTTACAAAGATTATTGCACTGGGAAGTATATTGGTAAGGGTGCTGAACTCACCTTGATTGTTTGATATATATATATATATATATATATATATATACACAAACATATACACACACTGGTAACTGTCATTGTATATAATAGCCCATACACATTAGGAACCCACCCACAGCAAGTAAGTGTCAGGGTGCCAGGAATCAGACTGAGACGAGAAGTGCAAAAATAATCACACCTTTATTAATAGGAAAAAATAATAAAAAGTCCACAAGTCAAATAACAAGCCAGGAGTCAAAACCAGAGCTGGTAGTCAGACGAGCTGAGTCAGGAGCCAAAGTGAATAGTCAGACGAGCCGGAATCAGGAACAAGGAAAACAGCAGAGTCAGGAACAAGCCAGGGATCAGGAACCAGGAAGGACGTCAGGCAGCCAGGTAATACACAGGAACTCTCACAAGCAGGTCTCAACGACCCCTCCCCCACGGGAGAACAAAAGACTTATTGGGGAAACGGGCATGGAAGGCATGGAGGAGGGCGGGAGCATGAACATCAGAGGAGGGAACCCAAGAACGCTCCTCCGGACTGTAGCCCCTCCAGTGAACCAAATACTGTACACGGCCCCTGGACATACGAGAGTCAATAATGCTGCTGACCTCATACTCCTCATGGTTGTCAACAAAGATAGGATGGGGACGAGGCAACACAGTGGTAAACCGATTACAAACCAATGGTTTCAAGAGGGAGACATGAAAAACATTGGAGATGCGCATAGCAGGAGGAAGGTCAAGAGCGTAGGCCACAGGATTAACCCATCGGAGTATTCGAAAAGGACCAACATAACGGGGAGCCAATTTATTGGAAGGCACACGAAGGTTCAAGTTGCGGGAGGACAGCCAAACTCTCTCACCAACCTGGTAGGAAGGTGCGGGCAGACGCCTATGATCAGCCTGGAACTTTTGGCGCTGCATAGAACAATGAAGGCAATTCTGAATCTGCACCCACGTGGAACGGAGTTGCTGGAGATGCTCCTCCAAAGCCGGAATACCCTGAGACATGAATGAATTGGGCAACAAGGATGGTTGAAACCCATAATTCGCCATGAACGCATGAACGGGGATAACCTGGAGGAAGCATTAATAGCACTATTACAAGCAAACTCTGCCCAAGGTAACAGTTCAGACCAATTATTGTGGTGATTTGAGACATAGCAATGGAGGAACTGTTCCAGAGCTTGATTAGACCATTCTGCAGCCCTGTTGGATTGAGGGTGATATGCCGAGGAGAAGGAAAGCTGGATCCCCATTTGAGCACAAAAGGAATGCCAAAATCTGGAGACAAACTGGCTACCCCAGTCCGACACTATCTCCTTGGGTAACCCATGTAAACGGAAGACCTCTCAGGCGAAAATTGAAGCAAGCTCCTGAGCGGTAGGCAGCATCATCAAGGGAATGCAATGTGACATTTTAGAAAAACGGTCAACCACCATAAGGATAACAGTATTGCCATTGGAAACAGGGAGCTCGACAATGAAGTTCATGGAAAGATGTGTCCAAGGATGCTCACCATTAGCAATAGGTTGAAGAAGACCCACAGGAAAACGTTGAGGAGTCTTATTCTGTGCACAAACTGAGCAGGAGGCAACATACGCAGCAACATCAGAACGAAGTCCTGGCCACCAGAATTGTCGAGCGACAGACCAAATCATTTGGTTCTTGCCTGGGTGACCTGCGGCTTTAGGATAGTGGTAAATGTGCAAAAGTTTAGTTTGAAGATTCTTAGGAACAAAAAACTTACCACTAGGTTTCTCAGGAGGTGCATTGGTTTGTGCAGCCAGGATCTCCTCCTCCAAGGGAGAAGTCAAATTAGTACGTATGGTAGCCAAAATATGGTCAGGAGGTATAACTGGAGTAGGTACAGACTCCTCTTTGGACAGAGGCGAAAATTGTTGAGAGAGGGCATCAGCCCTAACATTCTTACTACCAGGCAGGTAGGAGACCACATAATTAAACCGAGACAAAAATAGCGCCCATCTGGCCTGTTGGGGCGACAAATGTTTTGCTTCAGATAGATAAGTTAAATTCTTGTGGTCAGTAAGAACGAGCACTGGCACGCTAGTACCCTCGAGAAGATGCCTCCATTCCTTGAGTGCCAAAAATATGGCCAGTAATTCCCTGTCACCAATTTCATAATTGCACTCCGCTGGAGACAATTTCTTAGAGAAGAAACCACATGGATGCAAGGAACCATCAGGCGTAGGACGTTGAGACAAGAGGGCACCTACTCCAGTCTCAGACGCATCAACCTCAAGAATAAAAGGCAGGAAAGGGTTAGGATGAGCCAGAACTGGAGTGGCAGCAAAGGCAGTCTTAAGACTATCAAAGGCCTTAATGGCAGTAGGTGACCAATGGAGTGGATCATTCTCTTTACGGGTCATGTCTGTGATAGGTTTGACCAAGGAAGAAAAGTTTTTAATAAACTTTCTGTAGTAATTGGCGAACCCCAAAAAATGTTGAATAGACCGAAGACCAACTGGGCGAGGCCACTGCAGAATTGCAGATAACTTGTCAGGATAAATGGAGAACCCTGCAATGGAGATAACATAACCTAAGAAGGTTACTTGAGTCTGATGGAACTCACATTTCTCGAGTTTACAAAACAGGCCATTCTCATTTAGTCTCTGAAGAACCAGTGTAACATCAGAACGATGAGCCTCAAGTGTGGGGTGTATGAGGATGTCGTCTAAGTACACCACAACACACTGTTGCAACATATCTCGTAGGACATCATTAATAAATTCCTTAAAAACAGCAGGAGCATTACATAGGGCAAAGGGCATTACAAGATACTCATAATGCCCGCTTCTGGTGTTAAATGCTGTTTTCCATTCGTGGCCCTCCTTAATCCTAACGAGATTGTATGCTCCTCTCAAATCAAGTTTAGTAAAGACCGTAGCTCCCTTGAGGCAGTCAAAGAGTTCCGTAATGAGCGGAATAGGTTAAGCATTCTTAATGGTAAGACGATTAAGACCCCTATAATCGATACATGGTCTTAACTCGCTACCCTTTTTCTTCACAAAGAAGAAGCCAGCCCCTGCAGGAGAGCAGGATTTGCGGATGATCCCCCGCGACAGAGCATCAGCAACATACTCCTCCATAGCACAATTCTCTGCATTAGACAGAGGTTACACCCGGCCCCGAGGAGGAATGGCTCCGGGTTGCAGGTCTATGGCACAATCATAAGACCGGTGAGGAGGCAACATACCGGCACGCACTTTGTCAAAAACGTCTAGGAAGTCTCGGTACTCCTCTGGCAATTGAGATACCGAAGAAGTGCACAAGACTTTAACTGGTTTACGAAGACAAGTGGAAATACATTGCGGGGACCACAACAAAATTTCGGATCTGCGCCAGTCGAGACTGGGATTGTGCTTTTGGAGCCAGGGATATCCCAGAATAACTGGAAAATGTGAAGGATTTATCACCTGGAACTGGAGGGTTTCAAAATGGAGAGTCCCAACAGCCATGGGTAACGGAGCTGTTTCGTGAGTAACAAGTGCGGGCTGAAGGGGCCTGCTATCAATGGCCTCAATAACAAGCGGAACAGACCAAGGCAAAACAGGAATGGGGGGCTTTGATACAAAAGCACTGTCAATGAAATAGCCCGCAGCACCGGAGTCAACAAGAGCCTGAGTGACTATGGAGGAGTCCACCCAGGAAAGGACAACCGTGACCAAAGATTTCTCCTTAAGCGGTTCTGGGGACAAGGATAAACCATCCCGACAGGACCTTAGGTGTGAACGTTTCCCGGCCGTGTAGGACAAGACTTCAAAAGGTGGCCCTGTAACCCACAATAGAGGCAGAGCCCCTCCCTCCTCCTAAAGGCCCTCTCCGCTGCAGAGAGACGTGTGAATCCCAACTGCATCGGCTCAGCAGTACCTGGTTACTCGGGACCAGGAGGTATGGGAGGAGAGGGAGGTATGGGTGGGAACGAACATGTAGGAGACAACGGAACAGGAGGCTTCCGCAAGCGCTCCTTGAAAGAGGGCCTCTCTCTGAGTCTGATGTCAATTAGGATCAAAAAAGACACCAATGCCTCGAGATCCTCTGGTAAATATCTGGCAGCAACTTCATCTTTAATTGCATCAGAGAGCCCATGAAAGAAGGCGGCGACAAGGGCTTCATTGTTCCCACCTACCTCTGCAGCAAGCGTATGGAACTCAATAGCATACCGAGCAACAGATTTTGTACCTTGCTTAATGGACATGAGTCGTTTAGCATCAGAGGAGGAGCGAGCCGGAACATCAAATACCCTTTGAAAGGAGGCCAAAAATTCAGGGTAATTTGAAATCACAGGTTTATTAGTCTCCCACAAGGGATTAGCCCAGGCAAGAGCTGTGTCAGAGAGTAACGAGATGAGAAATCCCACCTTAGCTCTGTCAAAGGGAAACGCCTGAGGTAACATCTCAGAGTAAATGCCCACCTGGTTCAAAAACCCTCTGCACTGAATAGGATCGCCTCCATAATGCTGAGATAGAGGTGCAGAACCGGACATGCTCCTGGTAGGCATAGGTGAAGCAGCGGAAACAGGAGCAGCCATAACTTGCGGGACACTTTGGTCCAAATGTGCAGTGTGAGTCAGCAGGGTTTGCAGGGCTAGTGCAAATTGATCCAAGCGGTGATCCTGTACATCCATCCTGGAAATGATGGCAGGTAAAGGTGGATAATTAGCACCATCAGGATTCATGGCCTTGCGTAATGTCAGGGTGCCAGGAATAAGACTGAGACGAGAAGTGCAAAAATAATCACACCTTTATTGATGGGAAAAAACAATAAAAAGTCAACAAGTCAAATAACAAGCCAGGAGTCAAAACCAGAGCTGGTAGTCAGACGAGCTGTCAGGAGCCAAAGCGAATATTCAGACGAGCCGGAATCAGGAACAAGTAAAACAGCAGAGTCAGGAACAAGCCAGGGATCAGGAACCAGGAAGGACGTCAGGCAGCCAGGTAATACACAGGAACTCTCACAAATAGGTCTGAGACAACGCAAAGGCAAAGCATACTGAACAGAGGCCCTTTAAATAATAAGTGATGACATCACAATTCTGAGACTGCATCCTGTCTCACATGGATGATGCACACCAGTCTGGCCATAAATTGAAGTGCAGGAAATAAGCAGCATCCCCCACAATGCACCATAGTCAGGAAGAGAGATGAGTAAAATGGCTGCCAGCAGCACATGGCAAACAAAACAACCGGGAAAAAACCCTGACAGTAAGGAAATGCTTTTACAAAATGCTCTTTAAACTCTTCTCATTAAGAAGTTAGGGTTGCTGTTGGTTTTACAGTCCCTGCTGGAATCAGGAGGGTTAATTGGCAGAAGTAGTTCCCAGGTCACAGTTCTGTTAGAGAGGCAAAGTTTGTCTGTGCAAACTTTATTCAAACAAGCATCTCAGATTTATTTGCTGAGATGACCGTCAGCTTTGTTTTGCAAAAGCATATCAATGTATATTACACCCACATACAGCTACGCTACAGCCCTACTAAAAACACACAATCCATCACAGCTGATCAAGGGAAATGCAGTCACAGTCATTACCTTAATCCTTCAGTGCAGACCAGCCATACAACTTTTCTTAGTAAGAAGATAAGGCGGCTACTGGTTTTACAGTCCCTGCTGTAATCAGGAGGATTGTCAGAAGTAATTCCGGTTCACAGATCTGTTGGAGAGGCACAGATCAATGCAAAAACTTTTCTGAAACAGTCAGCTCAGCAAATAAATCTGAGCAGCCTGTTAGCTCTGTTTTGCAGAGTTCAGCAAATGCATACCGGACTTTCTCTGAGTCTAACTTCCAAACCGTTATTTCTTCCAAGTTCCTAATGTGTCACAAAGCACCTTTCCTGCTGCAGTACATTTTCTACTTCTTTTCTCACTCCCTAATACCCCCAACTGCTCTCTCGATTTCTCTACACATCTGATCTCTCTCTTTTCTGGTTATATTAGTCAGTTAGCAGCTACTCCAGGCACGCTCTCTTCACAAACACTACTGCTGCAGTAAAACAAGCTTGCCTCCCGCTGTGAATAAGAATGGGGTCCTAGCGTCGGTAATTGGCCGTGTCTCTATGTCATGCTGTTCCCTCTCACATCTAACTTTGCCTATTATTCACTATGCGTAGGCTTGCAAATATGAATACAACTCCTTACCATTGTTGCTGCAATATTACAAGCAGAGCTGAAGTCCTGAATCGCAGGGGTCCAGGACCAAGCACACTGAGCAGAGTACTGAAAGTCCGACAGGACTACGAGTGGCAGAGGCAAAATATATTTATATATACAGTTGCAATGTTGTACAAGCTCGGCTCCTACTCCACTTTTTCAGCTCTTCCTGTCAGCAGCAGTCACCCGGCTCTGGGAGGCAGTTGGCATGCTCTGCTTGCTGCAATCCCACGCTGACTCAGTGCAGTCTCATGATTATATTACATATAATAAAAGAAAATATTATAATTATTATTTTAAATTTACTCCCAACTTCTGAAAAAATAATAACTTTACAATGGCATTTTAATTTATTTTTATCTTTTGTCCAATGGCATTTTTTAAATTTTATTTTTGTTTTTGCCTCAAAAACTAATGAGCCAATGCCCCAACTGCCCCTATGGAGGAACCTCCACTGATTAGAAGGCTGCTAAATGCCACTGCACGCCACACTTGTATTATGCCCAGCAGTTAAAGGGTTAATTAGGTAGCTTGTAGGATTAATTTTAGCTTTAGGGGCCGAATCATCAAGCTCTAAATTGAACTTAAAGGGACACTGTACCCAATTTTTTTATTTTGTGATTCAGATAGAGCATGCAATTTTGAGCAACTTTCTAATTAACTCCTATTATCAAATTTTCTTTATTCTCTTGGTATGTTTATTTGAAAAGCAAGAATGTAAGTTTAGATGCCGGCCCATTTTGGTAAACAACCTGGGTTGTCTTTGCTGATTGGACAGCATCAATAAAAAAGTGCTGTCCATGGTCTGAATCAAAAATTTGCTGGCTCCTTAGCTTAAATGCCTTCTTTTTCAAATAAAGATAGCAAGAGAACGAAGTAAAAATGAAAATAGAAGTAAATTAGAAAGTTGCTTATAATTACATGCTCTATCTGAATCATGAAAGAAAAAATTTGGATTCAGTATCCCTTTAATGCCCCTCTTTCTGCGCAAGCCTTCAGGCTCGCCATGAACAGTAGTTATGAAGCAGCAGTCTAAAGAACACTGCTCCATAACTTGACCGCCTGCTCTGAGGCTGCAGACATCAATCTGGCTGATCCTATACGATCGGGCTGATTGACACCCCCTGCTTGTTTACAAAATAGCTTCTGGAGAGGACGTCACATGTGCAATGCACTGAGGGGGTGTAACAGCAGACTGGCCGCGCGGCCAGAAAATATTCTAAGGGGTTTAGGCAATTTAGTTGGTAAACAGACATTTCAAAAAAATATTTCTAAATACAGAGCATGATTAAAACTGAATGTTCATACCACTATACTCAACTATTCCTGCTATTGTATTCAAAAATTGAACACTTTTTGGGTAAACTGTCCCTTTAATGTAGTGTGCACGTACATGCTCCGCCCCCCACCCCACCCCCACATGCTCTTCAGGAAACACAAAGGGGATCCAGATATACTCCAATGATGGGCCACCCCCCGCCTCCATTCTATGGCTCTCACCCACCAACGATCAGGAAGCTTTCTTGTGAAACGCGCATCAGGGGAGAAGCTTTGTCTCTCCTTTATTTAAACTGCTTGCCTGATGTCATTAATTAACTTATATGGTTACTCATTTGGATTGATACTCAGCAGTATTTTCCGTAAACTTACAATTAAAACAACTCCCGGATTGAAGGGGTTATCTGATATTTACTTTCTGCCTATATATCTTACTGATACCGTTGTAATTCTGGTGGATCATTCAGTTTTCAGGGTTTTTAAATCACGTTGCTGGTATGAATGTTTTTTGTGTATAAATAAAGATACAGTATGAATGCATTTTATTTTAAATCAATACATTACCTCTGCTGATATCCTTATGGAACAGTAATCTCTAACCCACTAACTGTTATGTCACTGCAACTTGAATTTAATTTAGGGGTTTACAAGTAAGTAAATATATTAATAGGAGCACAACTGCAGAATAACAGTACATGTTTGTTTGTTTCACTAGGCTAATGAGACCTTATTATATGAAGGAAACAGAATAAGCCTTAAGTGAAAAGTTGATTTGAATTAGGAAACACAAGTCTCTGGTATAGTAGAAACAATGGCCCCTAGTTATCAAGCCGTCAACCTCAAATACGCTGGAATTCTGCAGCGTATTTGTGGCGAGGCTGATTCGCCTTAGTTATCAAGCCCTGCTGCCAGGCAAAAGTAGAATTTAGTGATGTAAGCTTCGATCCGCCGGACTCAGTCCGACACAGATCGATTCTTACGTCACTCCAGATGTTCCGAACACAAGTTCGGCACAATCTGACTACTTTTGCTAATTATCAAAAAACTAGCAGGTACGCTCGGCACTTTTCGGGCCCAGCGTACCTGGTTTTCAATCCGCCGCCCTGGAGGCAGCGGATCCCATAGGAATCAATGGGAGTCTGACCATAGCGAAAGCTCATGTTCGCTGCTGCCCGACATCCCATTGATTCCTATGGGAAATGTGTACACCTAACACCCTAACATGTACCCCGAGTCTAAACACCCCTAATCTGCCCCCCCTACACCGCCGCAACTAAATACATTTATTACCCCCTAAACCGCCGCTCCCGGACCCCGCTGCAACCTACATTATACATATTAACCCCTAATCTGCCGCCCCCTATACTGCCGCAACTAAATAAAGTTATTCCCCTCTAAACCGCCGCTCCCGGACCCCGCCGCAACTATAATAAATATGTTAACCCCTAACCCCTATCCTGCTCCCCTACACCGCCGCCACTATAATAAAATTATTAAACCCTAAACCTAAGTCTAACCCTAACCCCCACCTAACTTAAATATTAATTAAATACATCTAAATATTATAACTCTTATTAACTAAATTAATCCTATTTAAAACTAAATACTTACCTTTAAAGTAAACCCTAATATAGCTACAATATAGATAATAATTATATTGTATCTAGCTTAGGATTTATTTTTATTTTACAGGCAAATTTCAATTTATTTTAACTAGGTACAATAGCTATTAAATAGCTACTTAGCTAAAATAAAGAGAAATTTACCTGTAAAATAAAAACTAACCTAAGTTACAATTACACCTAACACTACACTATCATTAAATAAATTATTCCTATTTAAAACTAAATACTTAGCTGTAACATAAACCCTAAGATAGCTACAATGTAATTAATAATTACATTGTAGCTATTTTAGGATTTATATTTATTTTACAGGTAACTTTGTATTTATTTTAGCTAGTTAGAATAGTTATTAAATAGTTATTAACTATTTAATATCTACCTAGCTAAAAGAAATACAAAATTACCTGTAAAATAAATCCTAACCTAAGCTACAATTAAACCTAACACTACACTATCATTAAATAAATTAAATTAATAAACTTCAAATAACTACAATTAAATACAATTAAATAAACTAACTAAAGTACAAAAAATAAAAAAAACTAAGTTACAAAAAAATAAAAAAAAATAAGTTACAAACATTTAAAAAATATTACAACAATTTTAAGCTACTTACACCTAATCTAAGCCCCCTAATAAAATAACAAAGCCCCCCAAAATAAAAAAATGCCCTACCCTATTCTACATAAAAAAGTTAACAGCTCTATTACCTTACCAGCCCTTAAAAGGGCCTTTTGCGGGGCATGCCCCAAAGAAATCAGCTCTTTTGCCTGTAAAAAAAAATTACAACCCCCCCAACATTAAAACCCACCACCCACACACCCCTACTCTAACCCAAACCCCCCTTAAATAAACCTAACACAGAAGAGGACATCCGCAGCGGCCGAAGTCATCATTCAAGGGGCGCTGAAGAAGTCTTCCATCCGATTGAAGTCATCATCCAAGGGGCGCTGAAGAGGTCTTCCATCCGATTGAAGTCTTCATCCAGGCGGCATCTTCAATCTTCATCCATCCGGAGCGGAGCCATCTTCAGACGAGCCGACGCGGAGCCATCTTCTTCCACTGACGACTTCCCGATGAATAATGGTTCCTTTAAGTGACGTCATCCAAGATGGCGTCCCTCGAATTCTGATTGGCTGATAGGATTCTATCAGCCAATCGGAATTAAGGTAGGAAAAATCTGATTGGCTGATTTAATCAGCCAATCAGATTGAAGTTCAATCCGATTGGCTGATCCAATCAGCCAATCAGATTGAACTCGCATTCTATTGGCTGATCGGAACAGCCAATAGAATGCAAACTCAATCTGATTGGCTGATTCAATCAGCCAATCAGATTTTTCCTACCTTAATTCCGGGTAGCTATTAAATAGTTATTAACTATTTAATAGCTATTGTACCTAGTTAAAATAAATTGAAATTTGCCTGTAAAATAAAAATAAATCCTAAGATAGATACAATATAATTATTATTTATATTGTAGCTATATTAGGGTTTATTTTAAGGTTAGACTTAGGTTTAGGGGTTAACATATTTATTATAATTGCGGCGGTGTAGGGGGGGCAGGATAGAGGTTAATAAATTTATTATAGGTGGTGGCGGTGTAGGGGGGGGCAGGATAGGGGTTAATACATTTATTATAGGTGGCGACGGTGTAGGGGGCAGATTAGGGGTTA
Source organism: Bombina bombina (assembly GCF_027579735.1). NCBI lineage: Eukaryota > Metazoa > Chordata > Amphibia > Anura > Bombinatoridae > Bombina > Bombina bombina. The sequence goes on from NC_069502.1 coordinate 960,525,457, forward strand.
ATAAGTTTAATATAGGTGGCGGCGGGGTCCGGGGCGGCGGTTTAGGGGTTAAACAATTTATTATAGTTGCGGCGGGGTCTAGGAGCGGCGGTTTAGGGGTTAATAACTTTATTTAGTTGCCGGGGGCTCCGGGGGCGCCGGTATAGGGGTAGAACAGTGTAGTTTAGTGTGAGTGCTTAGTGACAGGGGTATCAATAAAGCTGGGGAAAAGCCAAAGAGCAGCGAGTTCGGATAAGTGATAACTATCACAGTCCGCTGCTCATCGCCCCGTACTTAGTGCGCGGCTTTTTGACAGCTTTATTGATAACTTTGGCAAGTGTATTCAGGTCCACGGCGGCGATGTGAGGCAAGCTTAGGCGGGCGTATTGGGGCAGGCGAATGCAGGTAAGTAGACACGTTGATAACTACGCCTCCATGTATCCAGTTTAAGCGTTATCCTTAATAGTCTGGAGGAAGGATAAAATTGAGTTCTGTGTAAGAGACTTGAATTACAGTCATATTGAGTAAGTTCAAAATATGAAAATATTTTATGAAGTACCTTTCCAGCTTCTGAACGAGAGCCGACTGAAGTGCTGTGAGTTAATCAGAGGAATCGTTAGTACACGTTATAGGTGACGACACAATTTGGTGTGGCTTATCTCCTGTCACGGAGATTCTCTGAGCGGTCTGAAAATAAGAGATAGTACCTCTCGGTTGTGTTCATCCAATGTAGCAGCACTTAGGTAAAGTCGATACCTCACATTTGGCAGTCAGGAGTTGAATGAAGTAGAAATAGGCAGCAAGTAGAATCTGCTTCCAAACAGGTGAAGACTTAGAAACAATCCCGGTAGATATCATTTACAAGTCTTCCGAAAGATGGTAGTTGTGGGAACTCAGGAGATATTCAGAATAGTCCACTTGAAAAAGCAGCTATACTTAGGAGAAGTAAGAACTCTGGATAACAAGCTTCCCAGAGCAGCTCAGTGTGCTAGGTGTACCAAACAAAATTACTAAGCACCTGAGTTAGTGAGTGAGCAGTATATGAAGTAAGGTGGGAGGTTTAGGAGAATTATTGACAGATAGGAGAATGACTGACAGTCTACCTGACATGACCCCCTCCTCAAGCAAGCCGATCCACGGCTTGAGGGCGAGGTCTCAAAGGATAGCGTCTATGGAAAACCGATACCAATCTGGGAGCATTGATGTTAGTTGAAGGTTCCCATGAGTTTTCATCAGGAGAGAAACCCTTCCAGTGAACCAGATATTGAAGCTCGCCATTATGATATCTGGAGTCAAGTAAATTGAGAATCTTGTATTCATCAGAATCCAATGAAACAGGAACAGGAGGAAGTATAGTATCTGCAGTTGTCCTAGTATTAAATGGTTTCAATAGGGATACATGGAAGGTGGGATGTATCCTAAGACTGGTAGGTAACTTCAAGGTAACAGCGTTATCATTGACAATTCTGATAATAGGGAAAGGACCAATAAACAGACCTGCCAATTTCTTGCTAGGTATTTGTAATTTCAGATTCTTTGTAGATAACCAGACTAAGTCACCTAAAGCATAGGTAGGAGGTGTACGTCTTTGCAAATCATAAAACCTTTTTTGCATAGCCTGGGCATGTTGGATGTTTTGTTTCAAGACCTTAAAATTCTCTATAATTGAGTGAGTCAAATCATCAACCTTTGGGCAGAGAGTTGAGTCAGTTAGAATGAGTGATAATTCAGGATGGTATCCAAAATTAGCAAAGAATGGAGTTTGCCTGGTGGAGGAATTGATGGTGTTATTGTAAGCATATTCAGCCATAGATAAAAATCTTAACCAATCACCTTGCTGATAGGCTCAGTAGCATCGAAGATATTGCTCAAGCCATTGATTCAGTCTTTCTGCTTGTCCATTAGTTTGAGGATGAAATGCGGTTGTGAATCTATGAGTGATCTGAGCATGTTTACATAGAGAATTCCAGAATCGAGAGGTGAACACTCTGTCAGCAGTGAGAATAGAAGGGACACCATGATATTTTACTATGTTGTCCATGAAAAGTTGTGCTGTTTCCGCTGAAGTAGGAAGCTTGTGAAATGGAATGAAATGGGCCATATTAGTCAGTAAGTCAATGACAACAAGAATAGTATTCTTACCATCAGAGTTAGGGAGTTCCACAATAAAATCCATAGACAGATGGCTCCAAGGTCTCTCTGGTATTTGTATGGGCATGAGTAACCCATATGGTGTTTTTTTTCTCAGGTTTGGAAGTCACACAAAGTGTACATGAGTTTACATATTCCTTAATAGTATCTCTCATTTTTGGCCACCAAAATTTCCTAGAGATACGTTCAAAAGTTCTGTTTATCCCTGATGTCCAGACAAGGGTGAATCATGATGAAATTTAAGTAAAACTTTACGTAATTCTGGGGGAATATAAAGTTTTGTGTCATGAGATAGGAAACCATCTGGTTTTGCTATAAGTTGAGGTGGTTTGCATAAATCAGATTTTAAGGATGAATGTAGATGTTTAGCTAATTCTGGGAGTAAGCCTACAAAGTTTTACTTAGGTATAATCCTGGAGATAGTTTCTAATTGTTTGGGTTTTTCTTCTTTTCGTGAGAGAGCATCCACCTTCCTATTCTTTGACCCAGGTCTATATATGATGTGATAAATAAATCTTCCGAAATAGAGACTCCATCAAACCTGTCTTGCTGACAAAGTTTTGTTAGATTGTAGATATTCAAGATTTTTATGGTCAGTATATATTATGATGGGGAGTTCAGTGCCCTCCAGAAGATGTCTCCAATGTTCCAAAGACTTCCTAATTACCAATAGTTCCTTCTCTCCGATTGGATAGTTCATCTCTGCGGGTGTCATCACTTTAGAAAAATAGGATACAGGATGAATGGGATCTTTGAGAGATTTGCGTTGGGATAATATTGCTTCCAAAGCATAGTCCGAAGAATCCACTTTCAATATATACTGCAGATTGGGGTCTGGTAAACGTAGGATGGGTGCAGTAGTGAATCTTTCTTTTAAATAGTTGAATGATTTGGTAGCTTCATCATTCCATGAAAATGGAATTGTTGCACTAGTAAGCCTGGTTAAAGGTTTAGCAATCTTTGAGAAACCTTTTATAAATTTCGATAATAGTTTAAGAAGCCAAGGAAACATTGTAAATCCTTCTTATTAGTAGGAGTAGGCCAATTTTTTACTGTATCAACTTTATTCTCTTGCATTTGGATGCCTGCAGGACTAATGGTATATCCTAGGAAAGAAATCTGAGTAGTATGGAAAACACATTTTTCAGGTTTTGCGTAGAGTTAATGATCTGTCAATCTTGAGAGCACCCATCTTACATGTTTGATATGCTCTTCAAGTGTCTCAGAATATATCAGTATATCATCCAAATATACTACCACACGTGTGTCAAAGAGATCTCTAAAAACATTGTTAATAAAGTGCTGGAAGGTGGTGGGAGCATTACAAAGACCAAAAGGCATAACAAGGTATTCGTATAAACCGTATCTGGTTCCGAAGGCAGTTAATCATTCGTCACCTTCTCTAATGCAGACTAAATTGTAAGCTCCTCTGAGATCAAGTTTGGTGTAAATCTTTGCTTGATGTAACCGTTCGATTAGTTCAGGTATCAATGGTATAGGGTACCTATTCTTAAAAGTTCTTTTATTAAGTTCACGGTAATCGATAATAGGTCTCAAAGTTGAATCTTTATTTGTCACAAAAAACATTCCAGCTTCGGCAGGTGATACAGAAGGTCTTATAAATCCTTTTTTAAAATTTTCTTCTAAATATGTCTTTAAATGGTTAAGTTCAGGTTGGCTGAGAGGGTATAAATACTTATATGGAGTGGTGGCTCTAGGTTTTAACTCAATAGAGCAATCATAGATTCAATGTGGTGGTAAGTTTTCAGCCTCCTTTTCATTAAAAAAAACAGTAAAATCACAGCATTCTTTTGGTACTGGATTTTCTTTATCAGATACCTGTATTAACATTGGATGGGGGTAACAAGTAGTCTGACAGTAATCTGATTGTAAGGATAGTTGAAGGTTGTTCCAATTTATAGTTGGTTGATGAATCTGTAACCATTTCATACCTAAAACAACAGGATAAAGTGGAGAAGGTAAAATATAAAATGTAAGACATTCTGAATGGGATGATGTTGTGGATACATGAATAGGAATGATTTGGTGTGTGATAGGTCCGGAAGTGATAGGGGAACCATCAATAACACAGATAGACACTGAATTTTGCTTCAAGATCATAGGTATTTTATTTTTTATTATAAGTGATTTATCAATGTATTTCCCATAGACTCCGGTGTCGATCATGGCCTCAGTACTCAGTCTGTTTTGTTTCCACTGCAAGGATAAAGATAAGATACAGTAAGTAGGCTTGGAAGTTTGGGGTTATATTTAAAGATACTACACTCAAATTTCCCTTAAACTTAACCCAGTGTTTATGATTAGACCTCCTGACTAATCAGAAAAAGAATTTATGTAAAAAGGTGTGTTAGGGTTAGCGCTAAATTAAAGCTTAAAAAGGGTGTAAAGATCTAAATTCTTTAAGAGTATAAATATTTCTTATATAGTGATGTTCATAAAAACATTGTGTTTCATATTAAAAATTTAATGAGAATTAAAAATACAAATAAAAATGGATGCCGGCATCAATTGTATATGGATAGTTAAATACAATGTATATAAATGTAACATGGAACAATTGACAAATATATCAAAATAATCCAAATAATTTAAAAACAATTTAAACAGGTTTGAAATGTTATACTTTAAAGGGAAAATAGCGATTATCACCGTGCATATAGGTGTTAGATATTTGCGTTGATATTACCTTATATGCAGAGATTTGTGTATATTCGCTATTGCAATGGACCGGGACTCTCAGTGTTTAGTCCTGTATTGATTAAGTTTTTTTGAAACAGTTTCTATTTGTCGGCAGTTCTCTCAAGAGAAATAGAAGGTCAAATTTCCAATTTTCGCTGCCGTATGATGTCCGTGTCCTGATGTTTGTGATGGCTTTGTGTGCGTATCATATACGCCGTGTCGAATGTCAGCGTGACAGTGAAATCTCTGTATTGTTGTGGGGAGATTTCTCCTTGTGGTTAGTTGCCTCCGAGTAGTTCCGGAGCAAAGTTGAAGAGAGGTAAATTGTTTACTGAGTCCCCGCTGTATTATTTCACAAGATCTTGATAAAGGCCCAAGCGGCTGAAACGCGTAGAACTTTGCTCACTGGAAACATTGTTACTTTTGGATACTTTCATTTAAGTCGGATATAGTGCAGTAGGCTGGGTACTTTGAACTAATCATAAGCATGTGCAGTTCTATAAGTATAATTCCTAACCCATGATCTGATCACTATCCTTCTTATATACTAACGCTGTGAAATAATACAGCGGGGACTCAGTAAACAATTTACCTCTCTTCAACTTTGCTCCGGAACTACTCGGAGGCAACTAACCACAAGGAGAAATCTCCCCACAACAATACAGAGATTTCACTGTCACGCTGACATTCGACACGGCGTATATGATACGCACACAAAGCCATCACAAACATCAGGACACGGACATCATACGGCAGCGAAAATTGGAAATTTGACCTTCTATTTCTCTTGAGAGAACTGCCGACAAATAGAAACTGTTTCAAAAAAACTTAATCAATACAGGACTAAACACTGAGAGTCCCGGTCCATTGCAATAGCGAATATACACAAATCTCTGCATATAAGGTAATATCAACGCAAATATCTAACACCTATATGCACGGTGATAATCGCTATTTTCCCTTTAAAGTATAACATTTCAAACCTGTTTAAATTGTTTTTAAATTATTTGGATTATTTTGATATATTTGTCAATTGTTCCATGTTACATTTATATACATTGTATTTAACTATCCATATACAATTGATGCCGGCATCCATTTTTATTTGTATTTTTAATTCTCATTAAATTTTTAATATGAAACACAATGTTTTTATGAACATCACTATATAAGAAATATTTATACTCTTAAAGAATTTAGATCTTTACACCCTTTTTAAGCTTTAATTTAGCGCTAACCCTAACACACCTTTTTACAGTAAGTAGGCTTACTTTTAGATATTAAAGAAGAATGTAAAGAAAAACACTTACTCTTCTTATTCTTGAGTAATATAGGACAATCTTTAACTGAGTGTGATGGGTTGGCACAGTACATGCAGAGCAATTTGTTTCTCCTTCTCATCCTTTCTTCTAGGGTTAAAGGTCCTCTAATCATCCCGATTTCCATGGGTTCGGATATAGGATTGTTAGGGGTTAAAGTTTGGGAGGCATATCTTTTATATACAGGGTCTGAGGCAAATCTTTCAGACTTCCTTTCTCTGAGCCTTCTGTCAATTTGAACTGTTAGTTTCATTAGGGCCTTAGCACCTGAGTTAGTGAGTGAGCAGGATATGAAAGCAAGGTGGGAGGTTTAGGAGAATGATTGACAAATAGGAGAATGACTGACAGTCTACCTGACACTAACCTAGCTGAGAGCAATCCTTTTTTTAGTTGTATGCTCTTTTTACAATTACATGATAATTGTCTCTTTCCTTTGCCCACACCCTGGGGCATAGAACCTTGAAACTATTTCAATTTATAGTTCAGATTTCTAATTGATTTACTACAAGGTTCCTATGCAGACTATCTTACTGTTCTCTCCCCCATCCTTTGTTCTCTTTTTTAATTCTTTTCTAAATAGTTCTTGCATAGTTTGGAGCTGTGCTTTGGTTCATTGTCCTGTTGTAAAGGAAATTGGCTCCAATCAAGCACCGTCCTCAGGCATGGCATTGCAAAATGTTGTGATATCCTTCCTTCTTTAAGGTTCTTTTAACCCTTTATATATCTCCCACTTTACCACCACAAAACATCCCCAGACCATTACATTGCCTTCACCATTCTTGACAGATGGCATCAAGCACTCATCAAGCATCTTTTCATTAGGTCTAACTTTCACATATTCTCTTCTTTATGAACTTAGATTTGTCTGTCCATAACACTTTTTTCCAATCTTCCTCTGTCCGGTGTCTGTGTTCTTTAGTCTGAGGTATGACATTTTCTTTGCAACTCTGCCTAGAAGGCCAGCATCCTGGAGTAACCTCTTCACTGTTGATGCTGAGACTGGTGTTTTGCAGGAACTATTTATTGAAGATGCCAGTTGAGGTCAGTTTCTCAAACTAGATGCTCTAATGTATTTGTCCACTTGCTCAGTTGTGCCCCGGGGCCTCTCACTCTTTCTATTCTGGTCAGAGCCTGTTTGGGCTGTTGGTGAAGGAAATAATACATAGCATTGTATGATATCTTTAGTTTCTTGACAATTTCTCGCATGGAATAGCCTTCATTTCTCAAAACAAGTATAGACTGATGAGTTTTAGAAGAAAGTTCTTTGTTTATGGCCATGTTGAGCATGTAATTTAACCCACAATTGCTGATGCTCCAGATACCCAACTAGTCTAATGAAGACAAGTTTTATTGCTTCTTTAATCAGCACAACATATTTCAGCTGTTCTACTATAATTGAAAAAGGTTTTTCTAATGATTAATAAGAATTTTTAAATGATAAACTTGAATTAGCAAACTTGAATTAGAACACAGGACAGATGGTTGCTAATAATGGGCCTCTGTACGCCTATGTAGATATTCCATAAAAAAAATCGATGTTTCCAACTACAATAGTCATTTAAAACAATAGCAATATCTACTCTGTATTTCTAATAATTTTGATGTTATTTTAATGGACAAAAAAATTTGCTTTTCTTTCAAAAACAAGTGACCTAAAGTTTTGAACACTAGTGTGTGTGTGTATATATATATATATATATATATATATATATATATATATATATATATATATATATATATATATGTAAACAGTCATGGCCAAAAATATTGGCACCCCTGCATTTCTGTCAGATAATGCACCACTTTGCCCAGAAAATTGTCGGAATTACAAATGTTTAGGCATTCTCTTGTTTATTTCTATTGTTTCTATTGGTATGACACAAAAAGTAGAGAAAAAAAGCCAAATCTGACACATTCCACTCCAAACTCCAAAGATGGACTGGACAAAATTATTGGTACCCTCAATTTAATATTTGGTAGCACACCCTTGGAAAAAAATAATTGCAATCAATCGCTTCCTGTAACCATCAATGAGTTTCTTACACCTATCTACTATAATTTTGGACCACTCTTCTTTCGGCGACTGCTCCAGGTCTCTCAGATTGGAAGGGTTCCTGTTCCCAACTTCTGTTTTGAGCTCTCTCCACAGGTGCTCTATGGGATTGAGATCTGGACTCATTGCTAGCCAGTTAACTACTCTCCAGTGCTTTATCTTAAGCTAAATGTGGGTGCTTTTTGATGTGTGCTTTGGGTCATTGTCCTGCTGTAAGACCCATGACCTCTGATAGAGACCCAACTTTTTGACACTGGGCCCTACATTGCACCACATAATTATTTAGTAGTCTTCAGATTTTGTAATGACATGCACACAGTCAAGATATCCAGTGCCTGAAGCAGCAAAGCAACCCCAAAACATTGGTGAACCTCCACCATGTATGACTGTAGGGACTGTATTCTTTTCTTTAAAAGCCTAATTTCTTTTTCTGAAAACAGTAGAATGATGAGCTTTACCAAAAAGCTGTAATTTTGTTTCGTCTGTCCACAGCACATTCTCCCAAAAGGATTTTGGCTTCCTCAGGTTAGTTTTGGCAATCTGGCTTTTTTATGTTTCTGTGTCAGTAGTGGAGTCTTCCTGGGTCTCCTCCCATAGCATCCCTTTTCATCCAGATGGTGACGTATAGTATGAGCTGACACATTTGTACCCTGTGTCTGAAGGTCAGCTTGAATTTGTCTGGAAGTTGATCGAGGTTCTTTATCCACTATTCAAACAATCCTTTGTTGCAATCTTTGATACATTTTTCTCTTTTGTCCACTTCCAGGGAGATTAGCGACAGTGCCATGGGCTGTAAGATTCTTGACAATGTTGCACACAGTGGACACAGGAACATTAAGATCTCTGGATATGGACTTGTAACCTTGAGATTGTCCATGCTTTTCCACAATTTTTGTTCTCAAATCCTCAGATAATTCTTTTCTTGCTCTTTCTCTTCTCCATGCTCAGTGTGGCACACAGAGACACACAGTATGTTTTTACCTTTTTAACTGGTTGCCAGTAAGATTTCTACAATGTCAGCATCTGTTAATTGATACAGGTGAGTATAATTACAAATTACAGGAGCATCACAAACTTGGAATGCAATTATTTCTTACAATTTTGAGAAGGTGCCAATAATTGTGTCCAGTCCATTTTTGGAGTTTTGCGTGGAATGTGTAATATTTGGATTTTTTTTTCTCTCCACTTTTTGTGTCATACCAATACAAGCAAAAGAAATAAATATGAGAATGCCTAAACATTTGTAATGGCAACAATTTTCTGGGCAAAGTGGTGCATTATCTGAGAGAAATGCAGGGGTGCCAATATTTTTGGCCATGACTGTATATTTATGTATGTATTTGTGCACATACATATTTACACATATAAACACATAAATAAACATGTATACATATTTATTTAGTATGGTCATGATAGCCACTGAAATTAAAGATTAAGCTAGAGCGATGTCAGTTGAGCTAACCTATCTCTGGTAAATGTGATTCACCACAAACTTGTACTATCAAGATATGTATTAATGTTAGCGTGCTGCAGCGATACTGCTTATTGCGACTCTAACTATTATTAGCCTGTCACTTGTAATCTGGGCATTTTTTTGTGTTTAACTGATGCCAAAAAAAAATAAAAAATCCCCTCATTCACATACCCTATAAACCAAAATAGTTTAGATTATTTAAAAATAGTTTCTTAAGTAAGATTTTAAGGAATCATAGGTAGAATAATTTCCTGCAGAGGGCAAACTTGTCACTTCTTAGCAAGCTGCAGACAGTACTTATGATTTTTTTTAACAGTTGCGTTCTTCCTAAATTCTTTTGATTTAGCTGTTTGTTATTTTGTCTTTGACTTAGTATGGGAGTTTAGGTTGTAATTCCTTTGGTTTAATGAGTTCAATAAAGGTTGTGTTAAGAAACTGTCGCTTAACTGCAGATAGAAATGATTTTGAAAGTTTCTTTGTTTCCAAAGAATTTGTATGTGATCAAGTTCAGCAGACAAACTAACAACTTATGTACTGTATTTGCCAATGTAATTTAGCAAAGAATGCAAACTGGAAAGTGGTTGTCAAATCAAGTTATTCCACAGGCAAATTTTGTAAACAGCCCTTAAAGGGGCGTGGTGTATATTTCATACAACGTTTTTCAATAATGATACCTTCTTGAAAAACAATTGTTGCAGCTTTTGCATAGCACATCTAATTTTCTATGAAATAAGGACTATATTATTAGTGTTGTGAGCCTAAGACATCTACTATATGTATCATTTTATTTTAACACTGTTTTGTGATGTTTAATTCTGTTTGTGAGTTCTCTCTCTCCCTGGCCCCAATGATCGAAAGTGGAAAGAGACTGCGAGATATTAAAAAAGGAACCATTGCCATGACGAGAAAACTGGTAAAATATTTCAAGCGGCTGACATCAGTGTTAAAAGGCAGCTTCGCCGAGAGGCGTTTTACTATACATCGCAATGGGTGGCGATGCTGGCGGAATATTACAAGCAGCATCGCCACCTACATTGACGATGTAAAATACAGGATCCCTTTTAACTGTATCACCAAACCTAATAAACATACCTATCAACCCCTAAACCAACATAACCCTCCACTGCATAATATCCCTCCACTAATTATCCCCCTAACCACCAATACCCCCCCGCAAACTACCCCCACACTATTTAGCCCCCTTACTGCCAATACCTTGCCGCAAACTACCCCAAACCTATTAAACACATAACCGCAAATACCCCCACTGACAAACTACCCCCTAACAGCTAACCCCCCTAACCTAAGACTCCCTACTTTATAAAAAAAAAATACCATTACAAAAAATAATAAACACATAACCAAAAAAAAACCCTATTAAAAAATCAATAAGGCCTATCCTAAAAAACATTAAAACCTACTCTAAACATTGCCTGTCAGGTAGTGCCCTAGTTGAAGTGATTATCTCTTTTGCATAAAAATATCCCTTTACTAGTGATGTCGCGAATTGTTCGCCGGCGAATAGTTCCCGGCGAACATAGCTTGTTTGCGTTCGCAACGGCGGGCGAACATATGCGATGTTCGATCTGCCCCCTATTTGTCATCATTGAGTAAACTCTGACCCTGTATCTCACAGTCTGCAGACACATTCCAGCCAATCAGCAGCAGACACTCCCTCCCAGGCCCTCCCAGCTCCTGGACAGCAGCCATTTTAGATTCATACGGAAGCTGCATTGTTAGTGAGAGGAGGGACAGTGTAGCTGCTGGTGATTTTATAGGGAAATTGATAGCTAGGCTAGTGTATTCAGTGTCCACTACAGTCCTGAAGGATTCATCTGATCTCTGCTATAAGGACAGCACCCCAAAAAGCCCTTTTTAGGGCTAGAACATAATTTTTTTTTTCCTGTGTAATCTAATTGCAGTTGCTTGCCTGCCAAGCCACTAGCCCAGTGCCACCACTCATATCTGGTGTAACAGTAGTGTAAATTTAAAAAAAAAAACTTTTTTGACTGTGAAACATCAGTCTGCTAGTGTAATCTAATTGCAGTTACCTGCCTGCCAGCGTGTGTGCCAGGCCCACTTGCCCAATGCCACCACTCATATCTGGTGTAACAGTAGTGTAAATTTAAAAAAAAAAAACTTTTTTGACTGTGAAACATCAGTCTGCTAGTATAATCTAATTACAGTTGCCTGCCTGCCAGCGTATGTGCCAGGCTCACAGCATATACTGTGCCCACTTGCCCAGTGCCACCACTCATATCTGTTGTAACAGTAGTGTAAATTTAAAAAAAAAAACTTTTTTGACTGTGAAACATCAGTCTGCTTGTGTAATCTAATTGCAGTTGCCTGCCTGCCAGTGTGTGTGCCAGGCCCACTTGCCCAGTGCCACCACTCATATCTGTTGTAACAGCAGTGTAAATTTAAAAAAAAAACTTTTTTGACTGTGAAACATCAGTCTGCTAGTGTAATCTAATTGCAGTTGCCTGCCTGCCTGCCAGCGTGTGTGCCAGGCCCACTTGCCCAGTGCCACCACTCATATCTGGTGTAACAGTAGTGTAAATTAAAAAAAAAAAACTTTTTTGAATTTGAAACATCAGTCTGCTTGTGTAATCTAATTGCAGTTGCCTGCCTGCCAGCGTGTGTGCCAGGCCCACTTGCCCAGTGCCACCACTCATATCTGTTGTAACAGTAGTGTAAATTAAAAAAAACAAAACTTTTTTGACTGTGAAACATCAGTCTGCTTGTGTAATCTAATTGCATTTGCCTGCCTGCCAGCGTGTGTGCTAGGCCTACTTGCCCAGTGCCACCACTCATATCTGGTGTAATAGTAGTGTAAATTTAAAAAAAAAAACTTTTTTGACTGTGAAACATCAGTCTGCTTTTTTGTGTCAGGCTCACAGCTTATACTGGCACCACTCATATCTTGTTTAATAGTAGTGTAAGTGTACATTTAAAAAAATAAAAACTTTTTGGACTGTGAAACATCAGTCTGCTTTTTTGTGTCAGGCTCACAGCTTATACTGGGCCCAATTGCCCAGTGGCACCACTCATATCTTGTTTAATAGTAGTGTAAGTGTACATTTGAAAAAATAAAAACTTTTTGGACTGTGAAACATCAGTCTGCTTTTTTGTGTCAGGCTCACAGCGTATACTGTGCCCACTTGCCCAGTGCCACCACTCATATCTTGTTTAATAGTAGTGTAAGTGTACATTTAAAACCAAAAAACTTTTTGAACTGTGAAACATCAGTCTGCTTTTTTGTGTCAGGCTCACAGTGTATACTGTGCCCACTTGCCCAGTGCCACCACTCATATCTTGTTTAATAGTAGTGTAAGTGTACATTTAAAAAAATAAAAACTTTTTGGACTGTGAAACATCAGTCTGCTTTTTTGTGTCAGGCTCACAGCGTATACTGTGCCCACTTGCCCAGTGCCACCACTCATATCTTGTTTAATAGTATTGTAAGTGTACATTTAAAAACAAAAAACAAAAATTTTGGACTGTGAAACATCAGTCTGCTTTTTTGTGTCAGGCTCACAGCTTATACTGGGCCCACTTGCCCAGTGGCACCACTCATATCTTGTTTAAAAGTAGTGTAAGTGTACATTTAAAAAAATAAAAACTTTTTGGACTGTGAAACATCAGTCTGCTTTTTTGTGTCAGGCTCACAGCGTATACTGTGCCCACTTGCCCAGTGCCACCACTGATATCTTGTTTAATAGTATTGTAAGTGTACATTTAAAAACAAAAAAACTTTTTGGAGTGTGAAACATCAGTCTGCTTTTTTGTGTCAGGCTCACAGCTTATACTGTGCCCACTTGCCCAGTGCCACCACTCATATCTTGTTTAATAGTAGTGTAAGTGTACATTTAAAAAAATAAAAACTTTTTGGACTGTGAAACATCAGCCTGCTTTTTTGTGTCAGGCTCACAGCTTATACTGGGCCCACTTGCCCAGTGGCACCACTCATATCTTGTTTAATAGTAGTGTAAGTGTACATTTAAAAAAATAAAAACTTTTTGGACTGTGAAACATCAGTCTGCTTTTTTGTGTCAGGCTCACAGCGTATACTGTGCCCACTTGCCCAGTGCCACCACTCATATCTTGTTTAATAGTAGTGTAAGTGTACATTTAAAACCAAAAAAACTTTTTGAACTGTGAAACATCAGTCTGCTTTTTTTGTGTCAGGCTCACAGCGTATACTGTGCCCACTTGCCCAGTGCCACCACTGATATCTTGTTTAATAGTATTGTAAGTGTACATTTAAAAACAAAAAAAACTTTTTGGAGTGTGAAACATCAGTCTGCTTTTTTGTGTCAGGCTCACAGCTTATACTGTGCCCACTTGCCCAGTGCCACCACTCATATCTTGTTTAATAGTAGTGTAAGTGTACATTTAAAAAAATAAAAACTTTTTGGACTGTGAAACATCAGCCTGCTTTTTTGTGTCAGGCTCACAGCTTATACTGGGCCCACTTGCCCAGTGGCACCACTCATATCTTGTTTAATAGTAGTGTAAGTGTACATTTAAAAAAATAAAAACTTTTTGGACTGTGAAACATCAGTCTGCTTTTTTGTGTCAGGCTCACAGCGTATACTGTGCCCACTTGCCCAGTGCCACCACTCATATCTTGTTTAATAGTAGTTTAAGTGTACATTTAAAACCAAAAAAAACTTTTTGAACTGTGAAACATCAGTCTGCTTTTTTGTGTCAGGCTCACAGCTTATACTGGGCCCACTTGCCCAGTGCCACCACTCATATCTTGTTTAATAGTAGTGCAAATGTACATTTAAAAAAATAAAAACTTTTTGGACTGTGAAACATCAGTCTGCTTTTTTGTGTCAGGCTCACAGTGTATACTGTGCCCACTTGCCCAGTGCCACCACTCATATCTTGTTTAATAGTATTGTAAGTGTACATTTAAAAACAAAAAACAAAAATTTTGGACTGTGAAACATCAGTCTGCTTTTTTGTGTCAGGCTCACAGCTTATACTGGGCCCACTTGCCCAGTGGCACCACTCATATCTTGTTTAAAAGTAGTGTAAGTGTACATTTAAAAAAATAAAAACTTTTTGGACTGTGAAACATCAGTCTGCTTTTTTGTGTCAGGCTCACAGCGTATACTGTGCACACTTGCCCAGTGCCACCACTGATATCTTGTTTAATAGTATTGTAAGTGTACATTTAAAAACAAAAAAAACTTTTTGGAGTGTGAAACATCAGTCTGCTTTTTTGTGTCAGGCTCACAGCTTATACTGTGCCCACTTGCCCAGTGCCACCACTCATATCTTGTTTAATAGTAGTGTAAGTGTACATTTAAAAAAATAAAAACTTTTTGGACTGTGAAACATCAGCCTGCTTTTTTGTGTCAGGCTCACAGCTTATACTGGGCCCACTTGCCCAGTGGCACCACTCATATCTTGTTTAATTGTAGTGTAAGTGTACATTTAAAAAAATAAAAACTTTTTGGACTGTGAAACATCAGTCTGCTTTTTTGTGTCAGGCTCACAGCGTATACTGTGCCCACTTGCCCAGTGCCACCACTCATATCTTGTTTAATAGTAGTGTAAGTGTACATTTAAAACCAAAAAACTTTTTGAACTGTGAAACATCAGTCTGCTTTTTGGTGTCAGGCTCACAGCTTATACTGGGCCCACTTGCCCAGTGCCACCACTCATATCTTGTTTAATAGTAGTGCAAATGTACATTTAAAAAAATAAAAACTTTTTGGACTGTGAAACATCAGTCTGCTTTTTTGTGTCAGGCTCACAGTGTATACTGTGCCCACTTGCCCAGTGCCACCACTCATATCTTGTTTAATAGTAGTGTAAGTGTAAATTTAAAAAAATAAAAACTTTTTGGACTGTGAAACATCAGTCTGCTTTTTTTGTGTCAGGCTCACAGCTTATACTGGGCCCACTTGCCCAGTGCCACCACTCATATCTTGTTTAATAGTAGTGTAAGTGTACATTTAAAAAAATAAAAACTTTTTGGACTGTGAAACATCAGTCTGCTTTTTTGTGTCAGGCTCACAGCTTATACTGGGCCCACTTGCCCAGTGGCACCACTCATATCATGTTTAATAGTAGTGTAAGTGTACATTTAAAAAAATAAAAACTTTTTGGACTGTGAAACATCAGTCTGCTTTTTTGTGTCAGGCTCACAGCGTATACTGTGCCCACTTGCCCAGTGCCACCACTCATATCTTGTTTAATAGTAGAGTAAGTGTACATTTAAAACCAAAAAAACTTTTTGAACTGTGAAACATCAGTCTGCTTTTTTGTGTCAGGCTCACAGCTTAAACTGGGCCCACTTGCCCAGTGCCACCACTCATATCTTGTTTAATAGTAGTGCAAATGTACATTTAAAAAAATAAAAACTTTTTGGACTGTGAAACATCAGTCTGCTTTTTTGTGTCAGGCTCACAGTGTATACTGTGCCCACTTGCCCAGTGCCACCACTCATATCTTGTTTAATAGTAGTGTAAGTGTAAATTTAAAAAAATAAAAACTTTTTGGACTGTGAAACATCAGTCTGCTTTTTTGTGTCAGGCTCACAGCTTATACTGGGCCCACTTGCCCAGTGCCACCACTCATATCTTGTTTAATAGTAGTGTAAGTGTACATTTAAAAAAATAAAAACTTTTTGGACTGTGAAACATCAGTCTGCTTTTTTGTGTCAGGCTCACAGCGTATACTGTGCCCACTTGCCCAGTGCCACCACTCATATCTTGTTTAAAAGTAGTGTAAGTGTACATTTAAAAAAATAAAAACTTTTTGGTCTGTGAAACATCAGTCTGCTTTTTTGTGTCAGGCTCACAGCGTATACTGTGCCCACTTGCCCAGTGCCACCACTAATATCTTGTTTAATAGTATTGTAAGTGTACATTTAAAAACAAAAAAAACTTTTTGGAGTGTGAAACATCAGTCTGCTTTTTTGTGTCAGGCTCACAGCTTATACTGTGCCCACTTGCCCAGTGGCACCACTCATATCTTGTTTAAAAGTAGTGTAAGTGTACATTTAAAAAAATAAAAACTTTTTGGACTGTGAAACATCAGTCTGCTTTTTTGTGTCAGGCTCACAGCGTATACTGTGCCCACTTGCCCAGTGCCACCACTAATATCTTGTTTAATAGTATTGTAAGTGTACATTTAAAAACAAAAAAAACTTTTTGGAGTGTGAAACATCAGTCTGCTTTTTTGTGTCAGGCTCACAGCTTATACTGTGCCCACTTGCCCAGTGCCACCACTCATATCTTGTTTAATAGTAGTGTAAGTGTACATTTAAAAAAATAAAAACTTTTTGGACTGTGAAACATCAGTCTGCTTTTTTGTGTCAGGCTCACAGCGTATACTGTGCCCACTTGCCCAGTGCCACCACTCATATCTTGTTTAATAGTAGTGTAAGTGTAAATTTAAAAAAATAAAAACTTTTTGGACTGTGAAACATCAGTCTGCTTTTTTGTGTCAGGCTCACAGCTTATACTGGGCCCACTTGCCCAGTGCCACCACTCATATCTTGTTTAATAGTAGTGTAAGTGTACATTTAAAAAAATAAAAACTTTTTGGACTGTGAAACATCAGTCTGCTTTTTTGTGTCAGGCTCACAGCGTATACTGTGCCCACTTGCCCAGTGCCACCACTCATATCTTGTTTAAAAGTAGTGTAAGTGTACATTTAAAAAAATAAAAACTTTTTGGACTATGAAACATCAGTCTGCTTTTTTGTGTCAGGCTCACAGCGTATACTGTGCCCACTTGCCCAGTGCCACCACTAATATCTTGTTTAATAGTATTGTAAGTGTACATTTAAAAAAAAAAAAAAACTTTTTGGAGTGTGAAACATCAGTCTGCTTTTTTGTGTCAGGCTCACAGCTTATACTGTGCCCACTTGCCCAGTGGCACCACTCATATCTTGTTTAAAAGTAGTGTAAGTGTACATTTAAAAAAATAAAAACTTTTTGGACTGTGAAACATCAGTCTGCTTTTTTGTGTCAGGCTCACAGCGTATACTGTGCCCACTTGCCCAGTGCCACCACTAATATCTTGTTTAATAGTATTGTAAGTGTACATTTAAAAACAAAAAAAACTTTTTGGAGTGTGAAACATCAGTCTGCTTTTTTGTGTCAGGCTCACAGCTTATACTGTGCCCACTTGCCCAGTGCCACCACTCATATCTTGTTTAATAGTAGTATAAGTGTACATTTAAAAAAATAAAAACTTTTTGGACTGTGAAACATCAGTCTGCTTTTTTGTGTCAGGCTCACAGCGTATACTGTGCCCACTTGCCCAGTGCCACCACTAATATCTTGTTTAATAGTATTGTAAGTGTACATTTAAAAACAAAAAAAACTTTTTGGAGTGTGAAACATCAGTCTGCTTTTTTGTGTCAGGCTCACAGTGTATACTGTGCCCACTTGCCCAGTGCCACCACTCATATCTTGTTTAATAGTAGTATAAGTGTACATTTAAAAAACAAAAAAACTTTTTGGACTGTGAAACATCAGTCTGCTTTTTTGTGTCAGGCTCACAGCTTATACTGGGCCCACTTGCCCAGTGCCACCACTCATATCTTGTTTAATAGTAGTGTAAGTGTACATTTAAAAAAATAAAAACTTTTTGGACTGTGAAACATCAGTCTGCTTTTTTGTGTCAGGCTCACAGCGTATACTGTGCCCACTTGCCCAGTGCCACCACTCATATCTTGTTTAATAGTATTGTAAGTGTACATTTAAAAACAAAAAAAAACTTTTTGGACTGTGAAACATCAGTCTGCTTTTTTGTGTCAGGCTCACAGCTTATACTTGGCCCACTTGCCCAGTGGCACCACTCATATCTTGTTTAATAGTAGTGTAAGTGTACATTTAAAAAAATAAAAACTTTTTGGACTGTGAAACATCAGTCTGCTTTTTTGTGTCAGGCTCACAGCGTATACTGTGCCCACTTGCCCAGTGCCACCACTCATATCTTGTTTAATAGTAGTGTAAGTGTACATTTAAAAGCCAAAAAAACTTTTTGGACTGTGAAACATCAGTCTGCTTTTTTGTGTCAGGCTCACAGCTTATACTGTGCCCACTTGCCCAGTGCCACCACTCATATCTTGTTTAATAGTAGTGTAAGTGTACATTTAAAAAAATAAAAACTTTTTGGACTGTGAAACATCAGTCTGCTTTTTTTGTGTCAGGCTCACAGCTTATACTGGACCCACTTGCCCAGTGGCACCACTCATATCTTGTTTAATAGTAGTGTAAGTGCACATTTAAAACCAAAAAAACTTTTTGGACTGTGAAACATCAGTCTGCTTTTTTGTGTCAGGCTCACAGCTTATACGGGGCCCACTTGCCCAGTGCCACCACTCATATCCTGTTTAATAGTAGTGGAAGTGTACATTTAAAAAAATAAAAACTTTTTGGAGTGTGAAACATCAGTCTGCTTTTTTTGTGTCAGGCTCACAGCGTATACTGTGCCCACTTGCCCAGTGCCACCACTCATATCTTGTTTAATAGTAGTGTAAGTGTACATTTAAAAACCAAAAAACTTTTTGGACTGTGAAACATCAGTCTGCTTTTTTGTGTCAGGCTCACAGCTTACACTGGGCATCTCTCTCTCTTTTTATATTCCCACTTGCCCAGTGCCACCACTCATATCTTGTTTAATAGTAGTGTAAGTGTACATTTAAAAACAAAAAAAACTTTTTGGAGTGTGAAACATCAGTCTGCTTTTTTCTGTCAGGCTCACAGCTTATACTGTGCCCACTTGCCCAGTGCCACCACTCATATCTTGTTTAATAGTAGTGTAAGTGTACATTTAAAAAAATAAAAACTTTTTGGACTGTGAAACATCAGTCTGCTTTTTTGTGTCAGGCTCACAGCGTATACTGTGCCCACTTGCCCAGTGCCACCACTCATATCTTGTTTAAAAGTAGTGTAAGTGTACATTTAAAAAAATAAAAACTTTTTGGACTATGAAACATCAGTCTGCTTTTTTGTGTCA
Organism: Bombina bombina; assembly: GCF_027579735.1. Classification (NCBI taxonomy): domain Eukaryota; kingdom Metazoa; phylum Chordata; class Amphibia; order Anura; family Bombinatoridae; genus Bombina; species Bombina bombina. Next base: position 960,545,125 of record NC_069502.1, read on the forward strand.
GGCTCACAGCGTATACTGTGCCCACTTGCCCAGTGCCACCACTAATATCTTGTTTAATAGTATTGTAAGTGTACATTTAAAAACAAAAAAAAACTTTTTGGAGTGTGAAACATCAGTCTGCTTTTTTGTGTCAGGCTCACAGCTTATACTGTGCCCACTTGCCCAGTGGCACCACTCATATCTTGTTTAAAAGTAGTGTAAGTGTACATTTAAAAAAATAAAAACTTTTTGGACTGTGAAACATCAGTCTGCTTTTTTGTGTCAGGCTCACAGCGTATACTGTGCCCACTTGCCCAGTGCCACCACTAATATCTTGTTTAATAGTATTGTAAGTGTACATTTAAAAACAAAAAAAACTTTTTGGAGTGTGAAACATCAGTCTGCTTTTTTGTGTCAGGCTCACAGCTTATACTGTGCCCACTTGCCCAGTGCCACCACTCATATCTTGTTTAATAGTAGTGTAAGTGTACATTTAAAAAAATAAAAACTTTTTGGACTGTGAAACATCAGTCTGCTTTTTTGTGTCAGGCTCACAGTGTATACTGTGCCCACTTGCCCAGTGCCACCACTCATATCTTGTTTAATAGTAGTATAAGTGTACATTTAAAAAACAAAAAAACTTTTTGGACTGTGAAACATCAGTCTGCTTTTTTGTGTCAGGCTCACAGCTTATACTGGGCCCACTTGCCCAGTGCCACCACTCATATCTTGTTTAATAGTAGTGTAAGTGTACATTTAAAAAAATAAAAACTTTTTGGACTGTGAAACATCAGTCTGCTTTTTTGTGTCAGGCTCACAGCTTATACTGGGCCCACTTGCCCAGTGCCACCACTCATATCTTGTTTAATAGTAGTGTAAGTGTACATTTAAAAAAATAAAAACTTTTTGGACTGTGAAACATCAGTCTGCTTTTTTGTGTCAGGCTCACAGCGTATACTGTGCCCACTTGCCCAGTGCCAACACTCATATCTTGTTTAATAGTAGTGTAAGTGTACATTTAAAAGCCAAAAAAACTTTTTGGACTGTGAAACATCAGTCTGCTTTTTTGTGTCAGGCTCACAGCTTATACTGTGCCCACTTGCCCAGTGTCACCACTCATATCTTGTTTAATAGTAGTGTAAGTGTACATTTAAAAAAATAAAAACTTTTTGGACTGTGAAACATCAGTCTGCTTTTTTGTGTCAGGCTCACAGCTTATACTGGGCCCACTTGCCCAGTGGCACCACTCATATCTTGTTTAATAGTAGTGTAAGTGCACATTTAAAACCAAAAAAACTTTTTGGACTGTGAAACATCAGTCTGCTTTTTTGTGTCAGGCTCACAGCTTATACGGGGCCCACTTGCCCAGTGCCACCACTCATATCCTGTTTAATAGTAGTGGAAGTGTACATTTAAAAAAATAAAAACTTTTTGGAGTGTGAAACATCAGTCTGCTTTTTTTGTGTCAGGCTCACAGCGTATACTGTGCCCACTTGCCCAGTGCCACCACTCATATCTTGTTTAATAGTAGTGTAAGTGTACATTTAAAAACCAAAAAACTTTTTGGACTGTGAAACATCAGTCTGCTCTTTTGTGTCAGGCTCACAGCTTACACTGGGCATCTCTCTCTCTTTTTATATTCCCACTTGCCCAGTGCCACCACTCATATCTTGTTTAATAGTAGTGTAAGTGTACATTTAAAAACAAAAAAAACTTTTTGGAGTGTGAAACATCAGTCTGCTTTTTTCTGTCAGGCTCACAGCTTATACTGTGCCCACTTGCCCAGTGCCACCACTCATATCTTGTTTAATAGTAGTGTAAGTGTACATTTAAAAAAATAAAAACTTTTTGGACTGTGAAACATCAGTCTGCTTTTTTGTGTCAGGCTCACAGCGTATACTGTGCCCACTTGCCCAGTGCCACCACTCATATCTTGTTTAATAGTATTGTAAGTGTACATTTAAAAACAAAAAAACTTTTTGGACTGTGAAACATCAGTCTGCTTTTTTGTGTCAGGCTCACAGCTTATACTTGGCCCACTTGCCCAGTGGCACCACTCATATCTTGTTTAATAGTAGTGTAAGTGTACATTTAAAAAAATAAAAACTTTTTGGACTGTGAAACATCAGTCTGCTTTTTTGTGTCAGGCTCACAGCGTATACTGTGCCCACTTGCCCAGTGCCACCACTCATATCTTGTTTAATAGTAGTGTAAGTGTACATTTAAAAGCCAAAAAAACTTTTTGGACTGTGAAACATCAGTCTGCTTTTTTGTGTCAGGCTCACAGCTTATACTGTGCCCACTTGCCCAGTGCCACCACTCATATCTTGTTTAATAGTAGTGTAAGTGTACATTTAAAAAAATAAAAACTTTTTGGACTGTGAAACATCAGTATGCTTTTTTGTGTCAGGCTCACAGCTTATACTGGGCCCACTTGCCCAGTGGCACCACTCATATCTTGTTTAATAGTAGTGTAAGTGTACATTTAAAACCAAAAAAACTTTTTGGACTGTGAAACATCAGTCTGCTTTTTTGTGTCAGGCTCACAGCTTATACTGGGCCCACTTGCCCAGTGCCACCACTCATATCCTGTTTAATAGTAGTGTAAGTGTACATTTAAAAAAATAAAAACTTTTTGGAGTGTGAAACATCAGTCTGCTTTTTTGTGTCAGGCTCACAGCGTATACTGTGCCCACTTGCCCAGTGCCACCACTCATATCTTGTTTAATAGTAGTGTAAGTGTACATTTAAAAACCAAAAAACTTTTTGGACTGTGAAACATCAGTCTGCTTTTTTGTGTCAGGCTCACAGCTTACACTGGGCATCTCTCTCTCTTTTTATATTCCCATTTGCCCAGTGCCACCACTCATATCTTGTTTAATAGTAGTGTAAGTGTACATTTAAAAAAATTAAAACTTTTTGGACTGTGAAACATCAGTCTGCTTTTTTGTGTCAGGCTCACAGCGTATACTGTGCCCACTTGCCCAGTGCCACCACTCATATCTTGTTTAATAGTAGTGTAAGTGTACATTTAAAAACAAAAAAAACTTTTTGGACTGTGAAACATCAGTCTGCTTTTTTGTGTCAGGCTCACAGCGTATACTGTGCCCACTTGCTCAGTGCCACCACTCATATCTTGTTTAATAGTAGTGTAAGTGTACATTTAAAAAAAAATGACAGGCAGAGGCAGGCCACCCCACAGGTGCCGTCGTGGTCGTGGTGCTGTGATTCCCTTTGGCCATAGAATAATGCCCAGTGTTCAGAGGCCACGTACCATGAACTTCTGAGGAGGACATAGTTGACTTTTTAACACAGGACACCCAATCTTCTATAGCTTCCGCTCCGAACCTTGACGCACCATCCTCCTCCAGCTTATCTTCGGGCACCTCTCAAGTTACCACTCGCCCGCCTGCCGCCACCACCAACACTAGCACCACAGCCGCTTCACTTGATGTGTCAGAGGAGTTATTTACACAGCAGTTGGAAGAAATGAGTGATGCACAACCATCATTGACAGAGAATGTAGATAACAGTGATATGTCTCAGTCAGCCAGCATTACAGACATGGACGTACGGTGTGATGATGATGATGTTGTACCCGCTGCTGCTTCTTTTGTTGATTTGTCAGATACAAGTGAAGCGATTGATGATGTCACGTGGGTGCCCGCTAGAAGAGAAGAAGAAGAGGGGGAAAGTTCAGATGGGGAGACAGAGAGGAGGAGGAGGAGACGAGTTGGAAGCAGAGGGAGGTCGTCGCAAGGAGCTAGTGGCACAGTCAGACAGCATGAATCGGCACCCGGGGTCAGCCAGACAGCACGCCAATCAACGCATGCTGTTGCCACCACCAGAATGTCGTCATCGCAGAGCTCAGCTGTGTGGCATTTTTTTTGTGTGTCTGCCTCTAACAACAGCGATGCCATTTGCAACCTGTGCCAAAAGAAACTGAGTTGTGGGAAGTCCAACACCCACCTAGGTACAACTGCTTTGCAAAGGCACATGATCGCACATCAAAAACGCCTATGGGATCAATACATGAGTAGAAGCAGCACACAAACTCAAAGCCGCCATCCTCCTCCTGGTCCAGCATCTTCAGCCACGTCAACCACTGCTGTCCTCCTTGCCCCCTCTCAACCATCCGCCACTCCGTCTCTCTTCAGGAGCAGTTCCTGCTCATCGGCCCACAGTCAGGTGTCTGTCAAGGAAATGTATGAGCGTAAGAAGCCAATGTCACAAAGTCACCCCCTTGCCCGGCGTCTGACAGCTGGCTTGTCTGAACTCTTAGCCCGCCAGCTTTTACCATACAAGCTGGTGGAGTCTGAGGCTTTCAAAAAATTTCTAGCTATTGGGACATCGCAGTGGAAGGTACCCGGCCGAAATTTCTTTTCACAAAAGGCAATCCCCATCCTGTACTCGATTTTGCGAAAGGAAGTAATGGCATGTCTGGCACACAGTGTTGGGGCAATGGTCCATATGACCACTGATAGCTGGTCTGCAAAGCATGGTCAGGGCAGGTATATCACCTACACTGCGCTTTGGGTAAACCTGCTGACGGCTGCCAAGTATGGGATGCGTGGCTCTGCAGAGGAGTTGGTGACACCGCCACGACTTGCAGGCAGGCCTGCTGCCACCTCCTCTATTCCTCCTACTCCATCCTCTTCCATAACCTCCTCGGCTGAGTCCTCTTCTGCTGCTGCGTCTTGCTCCACATCAACGGCACCCCCCCATCTCCCCAGGTACTATTCCACATCCCGGATATGGCAGTGTCACGCCGTCTTGGGGTTGACTTGCCTGAAAGCAGAGAGTCACACCGGACCAGCACTCCTGTCCGCCCTGAATGCACAGGTGGATCAGTGGCTGACTCCGCACCAACTGGAGATCGGCAAAGTGGTTTCTGACAATGGAAGTAATTTGGTGGCGGTATTGAAATTGGGCAAGTTGACACATGTGCCGTGCATGGCACATGTGTGTAATCTGATCGTACAACGCTTTGTGCATAAGTACCCAGGCTTACAGGATGTCCTGAAGCAGGCCAGGAAGGTGTGTGGCCATTTGAGGCGTTCCTACGCGGCCATGGCGCACTTTTCAGATATCCAGTGGCGAAACAACATGCCAGTGAGGCGCTTGATTTGTGACAGCCCGACACATTGGAATTCAACACTCCTAATGTTCGACTGCCTGCTCCAACAAGAAAAAGCCATTAACTGAGGAGAACCATCTTGTAAAAGCAACAGCCTTTCTAGGAGCTGGATTCAAGTTTGTTGAGTAGAAACTTTGAGGTTTAGTGTCAGGGTTTTTTGAAGTTTTTTTTTTTTCCCTTATGCCCTTTTTTTTAAAAAAGATTTTTTATTTTAATTTTATATCAAAAGAGTTTAAAGGGACATTTTCTATCAAATGTATATTGCATCTATTGATCTATCTATCTAATCTATCTATCTATCTATCTATCTATCTATCTATCAAATCTATCTATCTCGTGGCCGGACTGTTTTGTGACAGCCACTTGTGTTTCGGCCAAATGTCCGTCGGCTAAAAGTCCGTCCACGATTGCACGCGCAGTGCCCCAAATTTGAAGTAGGAGAACCGACCAAGCATCTTTTTCCATCTCCCGGTTCCTAAAATCCATGCCATATACACGTCCCCTGATAGGGGGCGTAACAGGTATTAAACTAATCAGAATAGTACTACTTAACACACCACTCATATCTGGTGGCACAGTAGATTGCACGCGCAGTGCCCCAAATTTGAAGTAGGAGGACCGGCCAAGCATCTTTTTCCATCTCCCGGTTCCTAAAATCCATGCCATATACATGTCCCCTGGCGCCGCAACTGCCTCTGGGAACCTTATCATGGGTCACAGACCGCACGTCTTGTAATTCTCTGTCTGGGAAATTATATATCTATCAAATCTATCTATTTATCTATCAAATCTATCTATCTATCGTATCTATCAAATGTATATTGCATCTATTGATCTATCTATCTAATCTATGTATCTATGTATCTATCAAATCTATCTATCTCGTGGTTGTGCAAATGGACTGTTTGCGTTTTTTTGCGGTGTGTTAAACGGAGAGTTTGGTCTGTCACTGTGAAGCGGGCGTAACCCTTACACTACCTGATTGATATAACATCATTTAACTAAGGGTGGTGAGGGAGGAAAAATGGGTTGTTAAGTCTAAATTCAAGGGCTAAATCAAACTTTAATATTACTTGTAGCCACTGAATTCCAGAACCTCATGCAGTGATATACATCAAAATGTACAAAAATGTATGCAAAAAGGCTTGCAACACAAAGAGAAAGACTGCGGGTTACTGGATTAGTATAATACTTGAACCCACTTGTAATTAAGGTCAGACAAGTAAAGATAGGTCAATATATTGATCAAATCACACAAACATACCCATTTATACAAGATAACTTTATTAGAGAAAAAATAAAAGTCCAACTGGACTCATACTCATGCACGCACACACATACTATTAAAACTAGCTGAAACTCAGATGAAAATAATTTTCTATCAGAGAGCACTCAGATAAATAGTAATTTGTTGCTGCCAAGGGGTATCACTAATATATCAGTATATTACAATAATTTATCCCTGGGAGTATACAAATAATTATAGACAGTGAGAGAATGTGTCTGATAAGTTTTGAGTCTTCCCCAAGAGCAACCCCTCAGAGTGAGGAATAAGCAAAATGCTGTATAGTTTTGTGTACTAGGATATCAATGTGTTCAATAGCTGTCCATACACAAGAATAGATATATTAGTAGCTTATTCACAAAATAGGTGATGGTTGCACTGTAATTGTTTTTTCAGATATTACAACTGGCGATTGTAAGATTTTAAATGTATAAGATCCACAAATATTTTTGTATCAATCTTTAATTTGTCATAGGGTATGGTATATGCCTTTAAGGCAAATATCCAGCGTTGCAATTGCTGTGTGTAACCCACCACTTTGGATTGTTATATCGGTTAGATAGCTAAATACAGTTTGTTTACTAGTCAAATACGTGCGCTATTTCTTGCAGTAAGAGTGTCACAGCAGTAAGTACACTGAGTCACTGGAAATCGTTGTTATCATCAGATATTAATTCTAGCAAACAAAATAGCTGAAATACTTAAAGTAGCTCCTAATATATTAGGTACCGGTGAGTAACCATCCTAAATAGATACTTGTTACAATGTAATAAAACTTGTTGTTACAAATGTGTTTATTATATGATATTGTAACTTAAAGTTGTTGAGTTTGCAATATGCAGGATCCACAGGTGTTCTTTAAATCAGATCATTGCTGGTCATATGGTGTGGTTTAAAGCAAATATAGTGGTGGTTTGTAAAATATATGTTTTGCACAAAATTTTTAACTCACACTGAGATCTGAGATTATATATAATTAGCTTTCTATATCCGTTAGTGCTAACCTTATCTATTCACAAATCCTGCTCTGATTCACAGGTGTGAGCTAGCAAATCGTATTGTTATGCATTACCCACCAGTCTAAATGCTATGTTAATTAAACACCTGAAATGCAGTTTGCTTTCAAAAATAAAATGAAGTATATACACTGCTTATTGCAGGAGAAATGCCACAATAATGAGCCCACTAAGTTTTTGCAAATCACTGGCACCATTAGATATTATAATAACGATTGAAGACAAATACAGGATCACAAATATAGCTATTGCTATTAAGAACGCCAACCAGGTGGCAGATTTAAAAATGAGAAAAGAATAAGCTTCAGAAAGGTCTCTTCTATAGCGGAGACCTTTTAACTGTCTATTTTTTTGAAAAGCGTAATAAGAGTGCTTAAGCTGAGTCAGCAATTAAAAAGATAGAGGTTTCATAACCCTGTGCTAAAAATAGATTTGCTAGCTCACACCTGTGAATCAGAGCAGGATTTGTGAATAGATAAGGTTAGCACTAACGGATATAGAAAGCTAATTATATATAATCTCAGATCTCAGTGTGAGTTAAAAATTTTGTGCAAAACGTATATTTTAAAAACCACCACTATATTTGCTTTAAACCACACCATATGACCAGCAATGATCTGATTTAAAGAACACCTGTGGATCCTGCATATTGCAAACTCAACAACTTTAAGTTACAATATCATATAATAAACACATTTGTAACAACAAGTTTTATTACATTGTAACAAGTATCTATTTAGGATGGTTACTAACTGGTACCTAATATATTAGGAGCTACTTTAAGTATTTCAGCTATTTTGTTTGCTAGAATTAATATCTGATGATAACAACGATTTCCAGTGACTCAGTGTAGTTACTGCTGTGACACTCTTACTGCAAGAAATAGCGCACGTATTTGACTAGTAAACAAACTGTAGCTATCTAACCGATATAACAATCCACAGTGGTGGGTTACACACAGCAATTGCAACGCTGGATATTTGCCTTAAAGGCATATACCATACCCTATGACAAATTAAAGATTGATACAAAAATATTTGTGGATCTTATACATTTAAAATCTTACAATCGCCAGTTTTAATATCTGAAAAAACAATTACAGTGCAACCATCACCTATTTTGTGAATAAGCTACTAATATATCTATTCTTGTGTATGGACAGCTATTGAACACATTGATATCCTAGTACACAAAACTATACAGCATTTTGCTTATTCCTCACTCTGAGGGGTTGCTCTTGGGGAAGACTCAAAACTTATCAGACACATTCTCTCACTGTCTATAATTATTTGTATACTCCCAGGGATAAATTATTGTAATATACTGATGTATTAGTGATACCCCTTGGCAGCAACAAATTACTATTTATCTGAGTGCTCTCTGATAGAAAATTATTTTCATCTGAGTTTCAGCTAGTTTTAATAGTATGTGTGTGTGTGCATGAGTATGAGTCCAGTTGGACTTTTATTTTTTCTCTAATAAAGTTATCTTGTATAAATGGGTATGTTTGTGTGATTTGATCAATATATTGACCTATCTTTACTTGTCTGACCTTAATTACAAGTGGGTTCAAGTATTATACTAATCCAGTAACCCGCAGTCTTTCTCTTTGTGTTGCAAGCCTTTTTGCATACATTTTTGTACATTTCGATACAACATCATTCCTGATGTTTTAAAGCACATTATTTCAAACAATTTAGGAATGTTAGGTGATTTATGCCCTTTATGGATTAAAACCAGACTCTGCATCAACTATGTAATTTTTCATGGGAGTTTTGCCATGGATCCCCCTCCGGCATGCCACAGTCCAGGTGTTAGTCCCCTTGAAACAACTTTTCCATCACTATTGTGGCCAGAAAGAGTCCCTGTGGGTTTTAAAATTCGCTTGCCTATTGAAGTCAATGGCGGTTCACCCGGTTCGCCCGTTCGCAAACAGTTGCAGACGTTCACGTTCGCTTTTCGCGAACGGAAAATTTTCAGTTCGCGACATCTCTACCCTTTACTAAAACCAAAGTAAACCCCCCCTGAAAAACAACTATCTTTAAAAAACCCATCCTAAAAAAATATGCCCTGAAAAGAGCATCAGTGATTAAGTTTTTTTGTTATAAAATAAAAAACCCTATCCTAAAAAAATGTGCCCTGGAAAGATGGAAGAAGATGGTTGAAAGATGGAAGAAGACGGGTTGGATAGAAGAGGAAAGCACCAGCGGAGAAAAGCCATGAATGAAGATGGAAGAGGAGAACCATCTTGTAAAAGCAACAGCCTTTCTAGGAGCTGGATTCAAGTTTGTTGAGTAGAAACTTTGAGGTTTAGTGTCAGGGTTTTTTGAATTTTTTTTTTTTCCCTTATGCTCTTTTTTTTTAATAAGATTTTTTATTTTAATTTTATATCAAATGAGTTTAAAGGGACATTTTTTTCATGATTCGGATAAAGAATATAATTTTAAACAACATTCTAATTGTCTTTATTTTCTAATTTGCTTCATTCTTTAGGTATTCTTTGTTAAAGAAATAGCAATACACATGAGGCATCTATGTGCAGCCACCAATTAGCAGCTACTGAGCCTATTTGGATATGCTTTTCAACAAAGGAAAGCAAGAAAATAAAGCACATTAGAAAATAGAACTAAATTGGAAAGTTGTTTAAAATTGCACGATCTTTCTAAATCATGAAACAAAAAAATTGAGTTTCATGTCCCTTCATTTTTTTAAGAAAAGGTTTTTTAATTTTTTTTTATCAAAAGAGCTTAATCACTGATGCCCTTTTTGGGGTATATTTTTTAGCATAGAGTTTTTTAAAGATAGCTTTTTTTCAGGTGGGTTGCTTTGGTTTTAGTATAGGGATTTTTTTTTATGTAAAAGAGATAATCACTTAAACTAGGGCATTTCCTGAGAAATGTCCCTTTTTCAGTAGGTTTTTAGTGTTAATATAGGTTTTTTATATTTTGGGGTGGGCTTTTTTAAGGGGACTTTAGATTGAGGATAGGCTGTGGGGATTTTTATTTTTGGTAATGTATATTTTTGGTAATGCTAGTATATGTTTTATTTTGTTATAACTTAGGAGTCTTAGTTTAAGAGTCTTAGGGGGGTTAGCTGTTAGGGGGTTAAGTAGTGTAGGGTTAGTTTGTGTGTTAGGGTTGTTGATGGTTGGTTGTGGCGGTTTAGGGGTTATTAGGTTAGGTTTTTTGTGATGGAGTTATGGCAGTTTAGGGGATAATACATTAAGGGTAATTATGTTAATAGGTTATGGTAGATTAAGGGTTAATAGTGTAGCTGTTTTAGGATGCCCTGGGGATGATGATGCATAAGGGGTTAATAGTTTAGAGCAGACATCCTCAAACTTGGCCCTCCAGAGGTTTTGGAACTACATTTCCCATGATGCTCGCCCGTGAAGAGCTTTTGAACAACAAGATCTGCTCAGTAGTACCTTGAGCGGAGTCCAACTTTGAAATAAAAAATCAGGAAATGCTTTACTGTCCCTTTTTTTTTTAATTTGTTCTAAAGAATTTTTTATTGAATTTTAGAAAACAAAAAAACAAACACAATTACTAAAATCAAGGCTATACAAGCATACTCAATATTCTCATAAGAAATCCTAGCTGTATATAAAAAACAAATAATCTGTTATGTCAATGTAATGGTGATCTATCATAAAGTAGAACCCTACCAGCAATATTAGAGACCCAAAAAGTCTAACGATCCATGATTACTGCAGCAAAGAGTTTGCCTTCATGACTGAAGGATGTGGAAATAGTTGAAAAATATTGGCTGGATTGTCCACATTTGCTTGTTTTGTATAACCCAATAAAGGATGACTTGGGGTCAGTATTTTGGGCTAACAGGGCTGATTTTACTTTGATTCTTGAAAGTCAAATCAGCCAATAGGATGTAAGGAGCTTTCATTCTATTGGCTTATTTGACTGTGTCAGCCAATAGGAATGCAAGGGTAACCCCACCTTCCATTCAATCTTCAGTGTGCGGCCTGAGACTGCATAAAGAGGACCTCTTTGTTGGATGGATGAAGATAAGGACCGACGTCACTGAAGACCTCTCCGCCTGTCACACCACTTCCTGCACCGCCCTGGCTATTGCCAGGGACACAGTGGTTGCTGCTCTGGCTGTTGCCAGGGATGCGGCGGTTCCTGTGAGCGTGTGGTGATGACATCATCGCCGCACATCTCTTCCTTTGGCGCCAGATCCTTTAAGCTGCTTGGCGTGAATTAGCGCCTATGTAAGTACCTGCAGTGCATACATACACTGCCCAAGGTGTTGCTTTGTGTGCTCCTGGGTGCTGTGTTACTGAATGCTGGATTGCTATTCTGTTATTGAACTCTACTTGTCTGACCACTCTGTTTGTTTAACCCCTGAATTGCTAGATTGCCATACTGTTATTGAACTCTGCCTGTTTGACCACTACGCTTGCTTAACCCATGAATTGCTGGATTTCTATACTGTTATTGAACTCTGCCTGTCTGACAACTCTGCTTGCTTAACCCCTGAACTGCTAGATTGCCATACTGTTATTGAACTCTGCCTGTTTGACAACTATGCTTGCTTAACCCATGAATTGCTGGATTTCTATACTGTTATTGAACTCTGCCTGTCTGACAACTCTGCTTGCTTAACCCCTGAACTGCTGGATTGCCATACTGATACTGAACTCTGCCTGTCTGACCACTCTGCTTGCTTAACCCCTGAACTACTGGATTGCCATATTGTTGCAGAACTCTGCCTGTGTAACCATTCTATTGGTCTACCCCTAAACTGTTACACTGCTGGATTTTCTTTGATGCTGATACCTGCCTGTTCCTGCTCTTTCTAGGTTCACCCCTGAACTGCTTTACTGCTGGATTGCCTTTCTGCTGCTGGACTCAACCTGTCTTAACCATTCTGTGTCTTCTTCTTATTTCCCTGAAGGACTACCCTGTCTACCATGAGTACTCTGCTCTGGGATATTTCTTATCATTCCACTTGACGCCAGGAAAAGAATACTACTGGCCAAATTTGGTCTGATAGAGAGATATCCCACAAGCATTACAATATACTTGGGCCATGGACGAGTGTGGATTCTAAACTAGAGGCTATAACTGCTATTCTCTCCTCACTGATTGCAGAGAAAAACGCTGCTCATGTTGTTACACAGCCCGTCCCTGCTGCTAGTGCTGCAGCCTCTTCCCCTGCTTCTGGAAGTATACCCCGGATACCATTACCTGACAAGTATGATGGTACTACCGACTGTAGGGGTTTTCTCAACCAGTGCAGGCTGCACTTTCACAATGATCCTCACACCTTCTAGTCTCATCAGTCAAAAGTCACTTCTATAATTTATTTATTGAAAGACAAGGCCCTAGCCTGGGTCTCTTCCCTTTTGGAACAGAGCGCTCAACTCCTGAATGATGCTGATGTTTTAATTTCTGCTTTATCTTCTGTGATTTGGACCTCCAGCCAAGGCGTCTGCTGCAGAGTACTCTCTCTTGGATCTCTGCCAGAGCAATAGATCTGTGGCACAATACACCATCGAGTTTCGCACCTTGGCACTTGAGACCAGTTGCGATGGCAGTGCTCTCAAGGTGGCCTTTAGAAGAGGTTTGCATGAGTGCATCAAGGGTGAGCGTACATATCGTGATGTTCCTTCTTCCCTGTATAAATTCATAACACTTTGTATCAGTCTATATTCTCACTTTCAGTAAAGAGACAAGCTGAGAGAGACAGAACTCATAAAACCTTTCACTCTCGTCCTCCTACTCATCCGGTCTTTAGATTATCCTCTTCCCCTTCAGCACCTCCAGTTACCTCTGTAGAGGAACCCATGGATCTCTCCTCCCTCAAGCCCACAGAATCTGAAAGACAGAGAAGAAGGAGATTGAGACTGTGTTTCTACTGTGGTTCTAACTCACACCAACTAAAGAACTGTGATATTCTGCCGGGAAGAGCCAATGCTTAGAGGATAAAACTGGGGTACCTCTAAGCGTGGTCTCTACTAAATCCCCTCACTCCTCTCGGATCCTGGTACCTGTTACCCTTACTTTCCTTCAGAATTCTGTCCACACTCAAGCTTTCATTGATTCAGGGGCAGCTGGAAATTTTCTTGATCACTGTTTTATGATTCAGGCAGGGTTGCCTCTTCTGCAGAAAAAACAATGTCTCAAAATAACTATCCTGGATGGCACTCCCCTTGGATCAGGGTTAATCCATTTTGAATCAGCACCCCTAACCCTGACTGTGGGAGTCCTTCATACCGAACAGTTGCACTTCGATGTCATTCATTCCCCAACACAGCCTGTCATCCTTGGTCTTCCTTGGCTTCGTATACACAACCCGCAATTCGACTGGACTGAGGGACAGTTGGACTCCTGGTGTACATCCTGCTTCCACTCCTGCCTGGCTAAGGTTACTCCTCTGCATCACATCCCCATAGCCAGTCTACTGACCCCTTCAAGTCTTCCCTCAGTATACGCAGATTATACAGATGTGTTTGAAAGGAAAGCAGCTGATGTGCTGTCACCCCACCGTCCTTACAACTACAAAATTGATCTCTTTCCTGGAGCCCCACTTCCTAAAGGGAGGACTTATCCTGTCTCCAAATCTGAAGCCAAGGCCATGGAGGATTATATACAAGAGAACCTAGCTAAAGGTTTTATTTGCCCTTCCTCTTCTCCTGCTGGGGCTGGCTTCTTTTTCGTCAGTAAGAAAGATGGTGGACTCAGACCCTTATCGACTACAGAGCCCTAAACAACATTACTATCAAGAATCGCTATCCTATTCCTTTAATCACTAAACTTTATGATTTGTTTAAAAATGCTCGCTACTTCACTAAGTTGTATCTACGTGGGGCGAACAATCTTATTTGTATCTCCCCAGGGCATAAATGGAAGACTGCCTTTAACACGAGATCAGGGCATTACGAATACCTTGTAATCAAAAAATAGAAAAAAAACAGCCAGTCATACAAAGCACGTAGAAGATTTAAAATTCCAAAAATCTTTATTTAGACAAACATGGGGTTATAAAAAAGTGCAGCAGAGAGCAAGCTGTTTTATGCGTTTCGGCCGTTAGGCCTTATTCATAGACATAGGGAGCATCAATACAGTCAAACTTAAATACCCTTAAAACAAAAAGTGATTGGCTGCTGTTAAATTACGTCACTAATACACCTGTGCTTAAAGGGACATTGCTGATTAATACTTTGTTTTTATCCAATGACAAAGGAATTTTCCTCATTGGAAGGTATTACATTGTTAACACTTTCAACTTCTAATCATGACAAATGAATTGTGTGTGTGGGACAAAAGATGTGTGTTTCATAATTTACATATATGTGAATGTTTTTAACTTTATAGAGATGTACACAAGTTATAAGACAACTTCTACACTAAATAGAAGCGGCCAGTTAACATTGGTAGGGTAACTACCAATGTACCACATAAGTTGTATTCAACTTTCTATAGAAAGGAACCATCATTTTTAATCCAAAGCAATCACTGAGGAAAGATATGTAGAGATTCTTACCTTGCTGAGTGCTCACATCGCAGCAGGTCACAATTGGCCACAAAACAAAAAATATAAATAACAGAGATGGCAAATATATTAGGGCCAATATTGTAAAGATTGTCAGGTGCAGGATTCACTAACAGTTCAGAAAAATTGTTATTTTGTTTACCCTGTCTCGCAAAGGACCCACATGGAAAAATGTTAAAAAAAAAGTGGACTAGCCCTGCGACATTAACTCACATCCAAGCCTGGAGTAATAACCAATGTCCTTCACAATGGAAAAAATTAGAAACTGAAATCATGTCTGCTTCTATTAGTTTATGTGACTTGATATGGGTGCCACCTCACTCTCATCCACGACACTGGCTTAACAACCCTATTCAATTTTGTCTCACTTCCTGGGACCACCTCAGGCATTTCCCTTTGATAGTCTCTCATCTGTCTCCAATCCACTCTATAGAAGGGCTTTTAGCGATTCTTCCGAATACTCACCCTAAATGCTAGACTAAGCATAAGATCTTGATAGTTAGTGACCTATTTATTAATGACACCTTTGAAACATTCCAAGTATCCAAGTACTACAACTTAGATATCAAATTCCCTCTTCATTATGGTTTGACTATCTGAGGCTTGAAGGCCCGTGTTTCTGGCGGGCAGTTATGAAGCAGCGGTCTAAAGATTGGCCACGATTCTGCAGGGGGTGGCTTTGCACCAGCAGCTCACAAGAGCTGCTGGTGCAATGCTGAATACGGAGAGTGTATTGCTCTCCGCATTCAGCGAGGTGTGGCGGACCTGATCAACACTGTCGGATCAGGTCCGCCAGACCTGTAATAAATATCTTCCCTTGTGCTTAATGCCCAATTCTTAATATCTGGAAGTCCAATATCCCTTTGGGAACACAAACTGCAAACTCCTATTATACCAGCCAAGTGGCGTAAAGCTACTACACTATGAAAACTCTTCACTATATTCCCCTATTTGAACTACAGATACTTTGAACCATATAAAATCTATGGAGTTGGGAGTGGGGTTCACCAGATCAGGGGCCTCAGCATGCCATGCCATTTGAACCTTGTGGCCTTAGTTACAATGAGCGGTGAATTTAAGAACTTTGTCTGCAAAACTATTTTTTTTCTCCTTCTTACTCTTCCTACTATACTTTCCCCCTCTTTATCATTAAGCTTATAACATGCGTATTATTAAGTTGATACACTTTGTATCATAATGTACTGTTTTCATTTTTTTTTTTTTTTTTTATTGTTTATCCTTTTATAGTATCGTAGCTTCATTATTTTGGGAGTGACGGTTTGCTCCCCAAGGACTTTTCTTCTACGAAACCTCAAGCAGCACCTATAGGATACTGCCTATGGATTTGTCTGAAATAGAGGCTCTCACTTCAGGTTTTGACTTTCATATGTGTTGCTTTAATGATATGTACATACGATTGCCTCAATAAAAAAATGTATTTAATAAAAAAAAGGGATGAGGGTATGAGAAGGTGCAATGGATATCCTGTGTTTAGTTTATGAAGAAGTGTTTATGGTATCAGAAAATGCAATATATTATGTTATTCTTTATATATGTAGCACTGAATGTTGGGACAGGAGTGAGCCCTAAAGGGGGCAGGTCATACAGGGAGAGGGGAATTAGAGCGCTAGACTGTGAGGCCCCATACATTTGTCTTGCCCAGGGCCCTCAAAATGCTAAGAGTGTCCCTAAATTGATCAATATTTAATAAATATTAATCAATAAATGATTTATTAATCTAGGGTGAGAGTGCTCTGCATCAATAATACTGTATTAAGGAAACAGAAGTGCTAAAAAGTGAGCGGTAGACCCTCTCCTGTCAAGACTCCTACCACATTTGAAAGTCAGTAGTTAGGAGTTTTACGCTACAAAGCTGTAGTATAAAACTCTTAACTAAAGTGATAAAAAGTTCACTAACACCCATAAACTACCTATTAACCCCTAAACCGAGCCCCCCCCCCACATTGCAAAACACTAATATAAAAAAATGTAACTCCTAATCTGCTGAACCGGACACAGCCGCCATTTCAATAAATGTATTAACCCCTAAACCACCGCACTCCCGTCTCACAAACACTAGTTAAATATTATTAACCCCTAATCTGCCGTCCCTAACATCGCCGACACCTACCTACATTTATTAACCCCTAATCTGCCGCCCACAACGTCACCGCCACTATATTAAAGTTATTAACCCCTAAACCTAAGTCTAAACTTAAGCCTAAAACCCCCTAACTTAAATATAATTTAAATAAATCTAAATAAAATGACTACAATTAAATAAATTATTCCTATTTAAAACTAAATACTTACCTATAAAATAAACCCTAAGCTAGCTACAATATAACTAATAGTTACATTGTAGCTACCTTAGGCCTAGATTTGGAGTTTGGCGTTAGCCGTGAAAACCAGCGTTAGAGGCTCCTAACGCTGGTTTTAGGCTAACTCCGGTATTTGGAGTCACTCAAAATAGGGTCTAACGCTCACTTTTCAGCCGCGACTTTTCCATACCGCAGATCCCCTTACGTAAATTGCGTATCCTATCTTTTCAATGGGATTTTTCTAACTCCGGTATTTAGAGTCGTATCTGAAGTGAGCGTTAGACATCTAACGACAAAACTCCAGCCGCAGGAAAAAAATCAGTAGTTAAGAGCTTTCTGGGCTAACGCCGGTTTATAAAGCTCTTAACTACTGTGCTCTAAAGTACACTAACACCCATAAACTACCTATGTACCCCTAAACCGAGGTCCCCCCACATCGCCGCAACTCGATTACATTTTTTTAACCCCTAATCTGCCGACCGCCACCTACGTTATCCTTATGTACCCCTAATCTGCTGCCCCTAACACCGCCGACCCCTGTATTATATTTATTAACCCCTAACCTGCCCCCCACAACGTCGCCTCCACCTACCTACACTTATTAACCCCTAATATGCCGACCGCAAAGTGCCGCCACCTACGTTATCCTTATGTACCCCTAATCTGCTGCCCCTAACACCGCCGACCCCTATATTATATTTATTAACCCCTAATCTGCCCCCCACAACGCCGCCTCCACCTGCCTACACTTATTAACCCCTAATCTGCCGACCGGAGCTCACCGCTATTCTAATAAATGTATTAACCCCTAAAGCTAAGTCTAACCCTAACACTAACACCCCCCTAAGTTAAATATAATTTACATCTAAAGAAATTAATTAACTCTTATTAAATAAATTATTCCTATTTAAAGATAAATACTTACCTGTAAAATAAATCCTAATATAGCTACAATATAAATTATAATTATATTATAGCTATTTTAGGATTTATATTTATTTTACAGGTAACTTTGTATTTATTTTAACCAGGTACAATAGCTATTAAATAGTTAAGAACTATTTAATAGCTAAAATAGTTAAAATAATTACAAATTTACCTGTAAAATAAATCCTAACCTAAGTTACAATTAAACCTAACACTACACTATCAATAAATTAATTAAATAAACTACCTACAATTACCTACAATTAACCTAACACTACACTATCAATAAATTAATTAAATAAACTACCTACAATTACCTACAATTAACCTAACACTACACTATCAATAAATTAATTAAATACAATTCCTACAAATAAATACAATTAAATAAACTAGCTAAAGTACAAAAAATAAAAAAGAACTAAGTTACAAAAAATAAAAAAATATTTACAAACATAAGAAAAATATTACAACAATTTTAAACTAATTACACCTACTCTAAGCCCCCTAATAAAATAACAAAGCCCCCCAAAATAAAAAAATGCCCTACCCTATTCTAAATTACGAAAGTTCAAAGCTCTTTTACCTTACCAGCCCTGAACAGGTCACTTTGCGGGCATGCCCCAAAGAATTCAGCTCTTTTGCCTGTAAAAAAAAACATACAATCCCCCCCCCCCAACATTACAACCCACCACCCACATACCCCTAATCTAACCCAAACCCCCCTTAAATAAACCTAACACTAAGCCCCTGAAGATCTTCCTACCTTATCTTCACCCTGCCAGGTTCACCGATCCGTCCTGAAGAGCTCCTCCGATGTCCTGATCCAAGCCCAAGCGGGGGGCTGAAGAGGTCCATGATCCGGCTGAAGTCTTCATCCAAGCGGGAGCTGAAGAGGTCCATGATCCGGATGAAGTCTTCTATCAACGGCATCTTCAATCTTCTTTCTTCCGGATCCATCTTGCAGACCTCCGACAATCAGCCAATCAGATTGAGCTTGCATTCTATTGGCTGATCGGAATGCGAGCTCAATCTGATTGGCTGATTGGATCAGCCAATTGGATTGAACTTGATTCTGATTGGCTGATTCCATCAGCCAATCAGAATATTCCTACCTTAATTCCGATTGGCTGATAGAATCCTATCAGCCAATCGGAATTCGAGGGACGCCATCTTGGATGACGTCCCTTAAAGGAACCGTCATTCGGCTAGTAGGCGTCGGGAGAAGAGGATGTTCCGCGTCGGAGGTCTGTAAGATGGATCCGGAAGAAAGAAGATTGAAGATGCCGTTGATAGAAGACTTCATCCGGATCATGGACCTCTTCAGCTCCCGCTTGGATGAAGACTTCAGCCGGATCATGGACCTCTTCAGCCCCCCGCTTGGGCTTGGATCAGGACATCGGAGGAGCTCTTCAGGATGGATCGGTGAACCTGGCAGGGTGAAGATAAGGTAGGAAGATCTTCAGGGGCTTAGTGTTAGGTTTATTTAAGGGGGGCTTGGGTTAGATTAGGGGTATGTGGGTGGTGGGTTGTAATGTTGGGGGGGGGATTGTATGTTTTTTTTACAGGCAAAAGAGCTGAATTCTTTGGGGCATGCCCCGCAAAGGGCCCTGTTCAGGGCTGGTAAGGTAAAAGAGCTTTGAACTTTTGTAATTTAGAATAGGGTAGGGCATTTTTTTATTTTGGGGGGCTTTGTTATTTTATTAGGGGGCTTAGAGTAGGTGTAATTAGTTTAAAATTGTTGTAATATTTTTCTTATGTTTGTAAATATTTTTTTATTTTTTGTAACTTAGTTCTTTTTTATTTTTTGTACTTTAGCTAGTTTATTTAATTGTATTTATTTGTAGGAATTGTATTTAATTAATTTATTGATAGTGTAGTGTTAGGTTAATTGTAGGTAATTGTAGGTAGTTTATTTAATTCATTTATTGATAGTGTAGTGTTAGGTTAATTGTAGGTAATTGTAGGTAGTTTATTTAATTAATTTATTGATAGTGTAGTGTTAGGTTTAATTGTAACTTAGGTTAGGATTTATTTTACAGGTAAATTTGTAATTATTTTAACTATTTTAGCTATTAAATAGTTCTTAACTATTTAATAGCTATTGTACCTTTTTAAAATAAATACAAAGTTGGGGGGCGGAGCCAGCAGCATAACTAGCAAGACATGTAGTGACTGAGCTCTCCTTGCAAAAGCGGTATTTTAGCCTTTTTTAGCTAGATACACCTAGCGAATTTGCACGCAAACCACCTGGGGCAACTAGTGACACTACCCGGAGCAGATCCCTGTCCGATTTTTCAGTTAATTTTGGCCGCAAAATTAGACCGCCCAGGAGAACCGGACCGCTTTCCAGGAAAGACCGCGGCTGCGGCCTACACCGGCACTCGATACCAGGCCTGAAGAAATAAAAGTGTACCTGGTGGCAACAATATACCTTGTAGACTTACCGGACCTACAATAACCCTAGGAGAGAGGGGAAGCATCGACTGGATTCTACTTTTCGCCACTTTGGCAGATATAGTGACCCCCGCAGCATCCCACGTGGCAACCTGTAAGTAGTGAGTTCCTTGCTGCTCCTATAAGGGACACATAGACTGTGACTATTGTATCCAAATCACTACGTATATTACCCCCCTCTAAGATACAGTCCATAGGCAATTGCTCACATAGACCTTTTCACAGCAGCTTTTTAACACTGTCACGGCCCTATATACCCTGGACACCTCTGAAGTTCGCTGCAGCTCACTTCTCCCTCATACTTACTTGCAGCCCCTCAGAAGCCTGCACTAACAGAATTCCCAGTACCTACTGACCACAATAAGGGCCTGGCACTACTCACTATCCTTATTATAACTACTCTTCACTAGTCCCCCCCCACCCTTTCTTGCAGGAGCGGGGTACCTGTGGGTCATACCCCCCAACCTTTTACCGACTTCGCTGATAGGAGGCATATCCCCGGAGGGGAGACAGTGGTTGTAGAAGGCTTAACTCTGTTAATTGCTTTTTCCTCACCCTGGAACTGTTTAAAACCGAGGAAACCCTCAATATAGGCCACCACTGGGTAAAGTATAACCATATGCTGGTTCTAATCTTAAACTAGTCGATCCACATGGCTCACAACATGCACTAGGAGACAGGGGTCCTTAGGGCCGAGGCATAAAATGGAACATAAAGGAATATGATCTAAGAAACTAAGAGATCTCTACCCAATCATATCATTTCATATTGGAGTACTTCTACTGAACCCCCACTTCCTTTATCATGCCACAAGGGTCTAGAAGAAAAACCGCTAATCCCTCAGAGTATAGGAAATCGGTGGTAGACCACTTTAAAGTCAAACCTACTCTGGGAAAACCTGCAACCGACCCTGACACTCCACAGCAATTGCTAGGGAACGGCTGTGATATGGCCGAAGCTGCTAACATTGAGAGCAGTATCCCTGACTCTGTGGCCTCAGATATTGTCACTACCCTTACTCAGAGGATGAATTCTCTCCAAGATTCCCTTACAAAAGCTATTAAGAGCTCCACGGCGGACCTCAGGCGTGATATTGGCGTTATTAGTGAACGCATTGATGTCCTGGAAAAAAAACAAGAGGACTTAACAGTTGAACAGGGAAACTTGGCTAACCACTCTCAAGTTCTAGTGGACATGCTAGACACGGTTGAAGCCAAGATGGCGGATATGGAAGATCGCTCTCGCAGGAACAACTTAAGATTTAGAGGTGTACCTGAAGAGATTACCCCAACTGATCTTGGCAAATACCTTCTTGAACTGTGTGAAATACTCCACCCTCCAGGTTTCCCCAACGAGACCCTGATAGACAGAGCGCACAGACTCCCCAGGGGGAGGAATGTCTCAGCAGAGAAACCAAGGGATGTGATTGCCAGATTCCACTACTTCACATACAAAGAACAAATTCTCAGAGCCATGTTTCTTCGCCCCACTCTACCAGCCAAATTTGCCTCTATACAAATATTTCCAGATCTGTCTCAGTTTACGATGCAAAAGAGAGGCACATTCCGTGAAGTGACAAAGACATTGAGACAGATGGGAATTAAATATAGGTGGGGATACCCTACTAAACTACTGATTCAAAAAGATGGACGATTCTACACAGCGGATACCCCAGACAAAGGCCTCTTCCTTCTCAAGGGATGGACCAAGTTCCCCAACCAATTTGGAGAAAATAGCTCCCTTATCCCTCAGGATATGGAACTCAACACTACCCCCTCCTCTATTCTAAGACCATCTGCATTTGAATGGAGGCCCCTTGCTCAGAGAAGTACCCCTTCTAAAAGACAGAACTTAGCACCTCAGCAACTATCATCAGATAGGGTAGAAGAATCCTCAGGAGATGAAGACTGATAAGTATATCCTTTGCTACTAAATGTTTTTTGTTATATTGTTTTGCAGGGGGGATGTTTTATTTGCTCCCTAGTTGTACAACTGTTATGAAAGGGGGAATGTTAAACTACAGGACTAGAGACATTGGATCCTGATTGAAGATAAGTTTCATGGGCACATACATATTATAAGAGACTTTCTACCTCAGGAACCATGCTCCTGACTCGGCTTTAACTGTGAAAATATCTGAGTACTACATACCTTTCTTGCAATGCTTAGGTTTACTATTGCTGATAATGTAAATGCTAGAATTCTTTTTATTGTTTGCAGTGTCTACAGTTATTATGTGTTACTCTTGATATTGATTACATGTACTGTCATAAGAGACTTTCTGCCTCAGGACTCATCCTCCTGGTTTGGCTTTGACTGTGAAAATGTCAGTGTAATACATACCTTTCTTGCAATGCTTAGGTTTATTTTTTATCATCTCTGTTACTTGTTGCAAATTTCAATGAATCCTATATGGAGGGTATAAATGGGGATATGCTGCAAAGACATGGACCCGCAATAAGAGATTATCCCATTTTGTCCTATTGCTGATAACGAAAATGCTTGAATTTTTTCTTCCTCTTGCAATGTTTACAGTTATTATGTGCTACTCTTGACACTGATTATATGCACTGTTTATCATAACTCACAAGCCCTATGTTTATTATATGTTACATGTGTCTAGAGATTTGAAACAGGTAATTCCTGACCAACCTAACAGTCTCTACAAGAGATAAAACATTACTATCTTTGTTCCACAGTACGTATCCCCTACAATTATATTCAAACCTAGCATACACCCACTAGGCACTAATAGAGACACATAAGCCGTTGAACATGCGAATCGGCATGTTAAGATAGATGTGATAGGAAGGATATGTTTCACCACATGACTAGAGCCTATTAGCCTCAGTCGGAGAGTCTCGCTTGATAAGGCATAACTTATTAAGTCCTAAAGTAACTGCTATAAGACAAGTCCTAAGAATATTTGACAAAAAGGCTTTACTAGCTCCCCTCTAGTTCTCAATTGTTTATATGAGTTAATTATTAATTAAGATATATTAGTTTTGCACCTGTGAGTATAGATTAGCCTAAATATCAATAGATACCCGCATAAAAGATGCGAGATCAGAATAGAAACACCTGACCTTGGCAATTAAGATGCCATTATGCACTTAAATGTAGTTGGCAGGTTTTGGTTATACAGAGTGAAGCTACTATGACCCATACCAGATGTTAGGTCAGAACAGAAACACCTAACCTAGACAATAAAGATACCATTATGTGCTAAAATATAATTGGTAGGCTCTAATTACACAGAGTGAAGCTATTATGATTACTGTGATCCTTCACCAGTTTCTCTCGCATTTATGATTGAAAGATATTGTTTTGATCAGATAAAGTTTTTACATGACCATCAGGACAGCAGACTGAACCATTAATATCTCATTTTTCTCTCTTTGACATCTGCACTCTTAATCATTTACGGTTAAACCCTATACAGGACCACCTTTTCTTCTTTCCTCATGACCTATATAATGATACTAATTTATACAGTTCCACCTCGATAAATATACATAGAATTGACCCTGCTTATCAGGGACGCGATGCACATTACTGTTTCTCCTTCCCCCTCCCCCCCCCCCTCTTACAGACTTTGCCTCGGCCCGAACCCCATCTCCTCTCTCCTCTCCCCGATTTTCATATTTTCATAACTTATAAGCAGACGATAACCATTAGCCCACACTCATTACTGCTCTCAGACTACTAACAACGGCTATTTAACCCCCCTTCTTCCTCTTCCCTCATCCTTTAGATCCCCCCCCCCTTTTTTTTTTTTTTTTTTTCGCGATGAACCCTGGTCTTAAATTTGTCTCCCTCAACACGAAGGGACTTAACTCGCCAGAGAAGCGAAGCATGGTACAAACTTACTTGAGGAAGCTCCAGTGTGATGTTTCCTTCCTTCAGGAGACGCATTGGTCTTCAACTAATACTCCAGTATTGAAATCTAGACACTTTCCGGTGGTCCTTAATTCGACCTACCACGAAAAAACCAGAGGTGTCTCAATTTGCATCAGTGCAAAAGTTGCATTTCAACCACAACATATAGAAATGGACCCAGAAGGGAGGTTTCTTTTGGTGGTTTGCAGACTTAATTCACACCTCTTCACTCTAGTAAACTTGTATGCCCCTAACCAAGGTCAGATAGCCTTCCTCCGCACAATGCTGCATCTTATCGATGGCCTGAAGCAAGGCACATTAATTTTAGGAGGAGATTTTAATCTAGTCTGGGACCCCCATACAGACAAAAAACTCCCGAAAGATAGAGTTTTAGACAACTACTCTAGGTCTACAGCTCCTAAATTTCAAAACCTGATATACCAGTCTGAGCTCTATGATGTGTGGAGGGCATGTCACCCAGACTCACGAGATTACACGTATTTTTCTCCCCCTCACCGGTCATATTCGAGATTGGACTACTTCTTTGTCGACTCCTGGTCTATGAACAACATCACAAACTCTAGTATATGCAGCTGTCCATGGTCAGATCATGACGCTGTTACAATGTCTATTGACATTGAGAGATCCGTGCTGGCTAGATCGTCATGGAGGCTCCCGAGGTTTCTCTGGGAGGACATCTCTTTTGTCACAGAATTGGTCGACAAAGTTGAGGAATTCTTAGACACTAACAGACCCAATCAGACTTCGCACCAAATCAGGTGGGCAGCATTAAAGGCGTACATCAGGGGATTTTGTATTGCAAAGGCATCGAATATCAAAAAAAAATGGGGGGCCCCGCTAGGCAAGCTCACTTGCGACCTACGGGCGAAAGAAAGGCAAAACAAACTAATGCCTACAGCTAGCCTATCCACTGAGATTTTGAATTTGAAATCACAGATTAAAAGCCTGGAAGTGGAAAAATTTAAGCGAGCCCTTTCGAGATTCAAAATGGTTATGTACTCAAAAAGCAACAAAGCAGGCTCGATGCTTGGAAATAAACTGAAGCAGAAACTAGCTAGCTCCCGAATACCATACCTCGTCCTTAACGGACAAAAAGTACATGCCCCTGAAGACATAGGAAAGGCTTTTGCCGACTTTTATGAACGCCTGTACAACATCAACTCTCATGAGATACCCAAAGTGATGTCTCCTCCGGACATCTCCTCCTTCTTACAGAAACTAGGCCTACCCAAACTCTCAGAGGAAGACAAGGTTAAGCTAACTGAACCTATCACCGAAATGGAACTTGGAATAGCAATTAAACAGTTGAAGACTGATAAAGCCCCGGGCCCGGATGGGTTTCCGGGGCAATTGTACAAAAAATTACAAACGCAACTCAAACCTGTACTCTGCCAAGCGTATAACGAAATCAGAACTGAAGGACAGATACTACAAGAATATCTTGAAGCAACTATAGTTGCGATCCCAAAGCCGGGTAAAGACCCGACCCTTTGTGGCAATTTCCGTCCCATTTCACTTATTAATGTAGACACAAAATTATATTCTAAAATTCTCGCGGAAAGGCTATCTCCCCTGCTGCCGGGATTAATCAACACAGACCAGGTCGGATTCGTGAACGGCCGGCAGGGTCCGGACAATACGAGACGACTGATTTCCGTCTTTTCCGAGGCGAAGAGACGAGCTGTCCCCCTTCTGGCCCTGTCACTAGACACTGAAAAAGCGTTTGACAGGGTCAGATGGGAATATATGTGGAGAGTCTTAGACACGTTTGACTTCCCACCCGAAGCCATAACCATGATCAAAGTCTTGTACTCTAATCCAAGTGCCAGAGTAAGAGGGTTGGGCTTCTGCTCTCCTCCCTTCAATATTTCTAATGGTACCAGGCAAGGCTGTCCATTATCCCTCTTGCTATTTGCCCTGGTCATGGAACCATTGGCGGAACTGATTCGGATGTCACCTGTTATTGAGGGATTACCAGTAAGCACTAGTCAGGAAAAGATTGCTCTGTATGCGGACGACGTTACTCTCTTTCTCACAAACCCCCAAAGTTCAGTGCCGGCAGTTTTCACTGCCCTAGAACAGTTTAGCCTTTTGAGCTATTACAAGATAAACGTCTCAAAAACAGAGGCATACAGTATTAACTTACCCGAAGACCAACTCCTGAGCCTACGTGAAACGTATGACTTTCACTGGTCTACAACGTCCCTCAAACATCTAGGTGTTCACTTAAGTGCAGACTTAGACGTCATCCTCTCTTTAAACTTTGACGCCCTCATCATTGAGTTACGATCCTTAACACACAGATGGGATTTCAGAGAAATCTCTTGGATGGGCCGTATCGCCACGGTGAAAATGTCACTGCTTCCTAAAGCGCTGTACCTATTCCGATGTCTCCCATTGAACATCCCGCATGGCACATTACAACAAATTCACCGAATTTTCTCTAAGTATGTATGGGGGAAAAAGATGCCTAGGATTGGCTACAAAACCATGCAGAGAGAGTTCTCTAAAGGTGGAGTAGCTTTTCCAAATATATTCCTTTACTATGAAGCCGCTAGGCTATCACAGATCACGGCTTGGGGCCCGACTAGAGAGGAACCGAAATGGTTCAAAATAGAGGAACTACACCTACCTGAAGGCCTAGACTTACCAAGTATTCTCTGGGTTCATAAACACAAGCAGCTGGTAGATAGGGTTCCTAACCCCATAGTACAACAAAATATTAAAATGTGGCATGAACTTAGACATCATAAGGAGATTGCCCCACATCCCTCACCGATTCACCAGATAAGGGGTCTTCTCTGGGACCTACCCAATATCCATCTTGAGTTTTGGATACAACACAACATAGACATGGTGGAACATCTGTTTTCAAACGGTAAACTTATGACAGTCCATCAAGTACTCGACTTACTAAGCGGTTCTCCTTTATGGCTCTACTTTGAGTGCTACAGGGTACTCAGCTTACTTCGCTCCTGGAAATTTGGCACTCAGACTCTCAGACCCCATTCTAAATGGGAAGAAAGATGGCTGCTTGAGATGGGGACGTGGAAGCCCCTCACATTCCACTACAAAGCCATGCTACAAGATCACTCAGAGGGCCTCCCAAGCCAAATCAAAATGTGGTGCAAGGAGTTGGCTTTAAACATATCAGATATGGAGCTGAAAGCAGCGATCGAATTGACAAAAAAAAACGATCCATTGTATAACGATCTTCGAAAGTTACATGAAATTAATGCTACAATGGTACAGAGTGCCCACCAAACTGTCGAGAATGTTTCTTAATGTATCTCCCGGTTGCTGGAGATCGTGCGGAAGGGTAGGCTCCAATTCTCATGTATGGTGGTCATGTCCTAAAATAAAGGGCCTATGGAAAGATGTTGAGACACTCTTGCATTCTATGAATCTGACTATACAGCTAACGCCAAGGGTGGCACTCTTCCACATCATGGATAAAACTCTCCCCAAATGTAGCAAGCAACTGGTGATCTATGTGATGGCAGCCACCAAACTTTGCATTGCTAGAGCCTGGAAACAGGTTACCTCACCCACGATTTCGGAAGTCTGTGAGGTAATACAATACTTAGCCAACATGGAAAAATTTGCATATAGCTTGTTAGAGCGAATGGAAGTTTACTGGGCAATTTGGGGTGACTGGATTCAGATCCAGTAGACCCATATGGACTCCCGTACCGCTTTCCCTCTTCCTAGGCAGTTGGGACAGGAGATATCGCGCACAAGTAGTTTTACCCTTTTTTTTTTTTTTTTTTTTTTCTTTTTCTCTCCCTTTCCCCTCTCTCCCCCACTCACTTTCTTCATGTCTCCATCTCCACTACCGCGTTCTTTACCCTAACCCCTTCCCCCCTCCTCACCTCTTCTCACCTGAACTTCCCCACCCCCTCCCATGTGATGACTCCCTCCCTACTTACCCTATAACCTACCCCTTACTCCCAATGCCACTGAATGACCATGTTAAAATAAAGACCGACAAACTAACTGAGAAACGTGGTTATAACTGTCACTTCAAACTTATCATTACGACTCTGGAGTAATACTCCGCTATCCGTGACTTCTAGGTACATTGTAGACACTCCGCATTGACTGAATAGAAGCACAAATTTCGCTTACAATATATATGGATGTATATAACTATGCAATACGCCTAATTGTTATATGTTAATCCTATGTAATTGTTTTGATGTACTTGTGGAAAGTAATTTCTTTCTTTGGTTATCTAACTGTATTTACTTTTTGTTCTTAATAAAGAAAAAAAAATAAAAAAAAAATAAAGAAAAAAAAATAAATACAAAGTTACCTGTAAAATAAATATAAATCCTAAAATAGCTATAATATAATTATAATTTATATTGTAGCTATATTAGGATTTATTTTACAGGTAAGTATTTATCTTTAAATAGGAATAATTTATTTAATAAGAGTTAATTAATTCCGTTAGATGTAAATTATATTTAACTTAGGGGGGTGTTAGTGTTAGGGTTAGACTTAGCTTTAGGGGTTAATACATTTATTAGAATAGCGGTGAGCTCCAGTCGGCAGATTAGGGGTTAATAATTGAAGTTAGGTGTCGGCGATGTTAGGGAGGGCAGATTAGGGGTTAATACTATTTATTATAGGGTTAGTGAGGCGGATTAGGGGTTAATAACTTTATTATAGTAGCGCTCAGGTCCGGTCGGCAGATTAGGGGTTAATAAGTGTAGGCAGGTGGAGGCGACGTTGTGGGGGGCAGATTAGGGGTTAATAAATATAATATAGGGGTCGGCGATGTTAGGGCAGCAGATTAGGGGTACATAGGGATAATGTAAGTAGCGGCGGTTTATGGAGCGGCAGATTAGGGGTTAATAATAATATGCAGGGGTCAGCGATAGCGGGGGCGGCAGAATAGGGGTTCATAAGTGTAAGGTTAGGGGTGTTTAGACTCGGGGTACATGTTAGGGTGTTAGGTGCAGACGTAGGAAGTGTTTCCGCATAGCAAACAATGGGGCTGCGTTAGGAGCTGAACGCGGCTTTTTTGCAGGTGTTAGTTTTTTTTTCAGCTCAAACAGCCCCATTGTTTCCTATGGGAGAATCGTGCACGAGCACGTTTTTGAGGCTGGCCGCTTGCGTAAGCAACTCTGGTATCGAGAGTTGAAGCTGCATTAAAAATGCTCTACGCTCCTTTTTTGGAGCCTAACGCAGCCTTTATGTGGACTCTCAATACCAGAGTTATTTTTATGGTGCGGCCAGAAAAAAGCCGGCGTTAGTTTTTCGGGTCGTTACCGACAAAACTCCAAATCTAGCCGTTAGGGTTTATTTTTATTTTACAGGCAACTTTGTATTTATTTTAACTAGGTACAATAGTTATTAAATATTTATTAACTATTTAATAACTACCTAGCTAAAATAAATAATACAAATTTACCTGTAAAATAAAACCTTACCTAAGTTACACTAACACCTAACACTAAACTATAATTAAATAAATTTTCTAAATTAGCTACAATTAAATTAAATTAATCACTATTAAAAAAAATAAGCTAAAGTACATCCAAGATGGCGTCCCTTCAATTCCGATTGGCTGATAGAATTCTATCAGCCAATTGGAATTAAGGTAGAAAAGTTAAATCAGCCAATAGGTCAATCAGCCAATAGATCCAATCAGCCAATAGGATTGAGCTGACATTCTATTGGCTGATTGGATCAGCCAATAGAATGTGAGCTCTATCCTATTGGCTGATTGCATCAGCCAATAGGATTTTTTCTACCATAATTCCGATTGGCTGATAGAATTCTATCAGCCAATCGGAATTGAAGGTACGCCATCTTGTATTTTTTTTTTACAGGTTAAAGAGCTGAATACTTTGGGGCAATGCTTTTAAGGGCTATTTGTAATTTAGTGTAGGGTAGGGCTTTTTATTATTTTGGGGGGCTTTTTTATTTTATTAGGGGGATTAGATTAGGTGTAATTATTTTTAAAAACTTGCAATTATTTTATTATTTTCTGTAATTTTGTGGGTTTTTTTGTAATTTAGTTTATTTTATTTAATTGTATTTAATTGTATTTAGTTTAGGGATTTAATTTAATTATAGTGTAGTGTTAGGTGTAATTGTAACTTAGGTTAGGTTTTATTTTACAGGTACTTTTGTATTTATTTTAACTAGGTAGCTATTAAATAGTTAATTACTATTTAATAACTATTCTACCTATTTAAAATAAATACAAAGTTGCCTGTAAAATAAAAATTAACCCTAAGATAGATACAAATGTAACTATTAGTTATATTATAGCTATTTTAGGGTTTATTTTATAGGTAAATATTTAGTTTTAAATATGAATAATTTATTTAATTGTAGTAATTTTATTTAGATTATTTTAAATTATATTTAAATTAGGGGGGTTAGATTTAGGTTTAGGGGTTAATAACTTTAATATAGTTGCTGCGACGTTGGGGGCGGCAGATTAGGGGTTAATAAATGTAGATAGGTGGCGGCGATGTTAGAGACGGAAGGTTAATAAATATAATGTAGGGTTCGGCGATGTCGGGGGCGGCAGATTAGGGGTTAATAAGTGTAAGATTAGGGGTGTTTAGACTCGGGGTTCATGGTTAGGTGTAGTCATAAAAAGTATTTTCCCATAGGAATCAATGGGGCTGCGTTATGAGCTGAACGCTGCTTTTTTGCAGGAGTTAAGTTTTTTTCAGCCGGCTCAGCCCCATTGATTCCTATGGGAAAATACTTTTTTGGGGAAATCGTGCATGAGCTCGTTTAGCCAGCTCACCGCTACCGTAAGCAGCGCTGGTATTGAGGTGAGATGTGGAGCAAAATTTTGCTCTCCGCTCACTTTTCTGCGGCTAACGCCGGGTTTCTAAAAATCTTTAATACCAGCGTTGTCTGTAGGTGAGCGGTGAGCAGAAACTGCTTGTTAGCACTGCACAGCCTTACCGACAAAAACTCGTAATCTAGCTGATTGTTTTTAGTTAGTGTCTATACTGACATTTAAAGAATAAATATAGATATACCTCTACATGTTTAAAATAAAATATTTTTTTCTTCTGAGTGAAGAGCAATGCTGTTTCAACTATTTCTTAACACATTTTTAGCTTTAGTGCACTTTGGCATAAAGTACCTTTGGGTTTTTTACTTTCAAATTGCAATCTGAGTGCAAGAATAAGAGCGCTACTGATTTAACCTTCTCCTTTAGTGCAGTCCCTGGGAGCCTCCTTGCTAAGCTTCCTATTAGCGTGTCTGGGGCTCTGTGAAGAAGAGGACGGGATTAGCGCAACTCTACAACACACTAAATGAAAGTATTTTAACTATTTAAAGGATAATTAAAGAATACTGACCAACTCATCATAATTCATTCATTTTATTTAAATTTCATGCTTTATTCGTTTGGATATTCTTTTTTGTGAAAATGAGATGAATATCCATGTTGCGTTAATGAATCTGCATTCATAACGAAACTAATTCACTTGTCTAGTACAGTGTAATTGCAGTACTAGAAGTAAACGCGTTCAGTACAGTGTAAAGTTGTAGCGGCTGTAAATACAATGTTAAAAATAAGTTTTCTTTTAAAATACACTTTACATAGTGCTATGTTTAAAACAATCTGCACTATTGCAAAACGAATAAGCTGCGGAAACTGTCTTCTATGGTATATTATTATCTTGTACATGATACCTTGTTCCTAAAAAGAAAATAAGTTAAAAACACAATTATTTAAATAACAAAGAGCAAGATTACAAGTTGTGCGGTAAACCCGGTGCGTTAATAATGCAAAGAATTATGAACGCACCGGGTTTACCGCACAACTTGTAATCTTGCTCTTTGTTTTATTTAAATCTAACACCCCAACATAAGCCTCTAATATAATAACCCCTAATCTGCCGCCCTGACATTGCCAACAGTAAATAAGGCTATTAACCCCTAATCTGCCACCCCCGTATCGCTAACACCTAAATAAAGCTATTAACCCCTAATCCGCCACCCCCCACATTGCTAACATCTAAATAAACTTATTAACCCCTAATCGGCTGCCCCCACATCCTAAATAATAAACTAAACCTAGTAACCCCTAAACAGCCAAACACCCACGGCTACCTAAATTAAACTATTAATCCCTAAACCTAACACCCCCTAACTTTAAATTAAACTTAAAGGGACATTCAACACTGCCCACAACATTAATCTATGTTTCAAAACTAAATAAAAAGATCAAGCTGCAAGGTGCCCCCTTTCTCTTACTTACCGCCTTCACTGTGGAATCGTCATTGTTATCTTCCAAATTGGTGTCCTAACATGTCTTCCTAACTCCCCCCACCGTGACGTCTTCGCCTTCTTTCTCAAACTAGCAGCCAATGAGAGCCTATTCCCTGGACTGAAATCCAAGCGTGTTCACGGCCATTAGCGCATGTGCAATATACTAGGAACACTAAAAGCGGAACCAAAATAATCGAAATTGTTTCCGTTCCGCTTATATTACTTACAGTACTCTATTACATTGTGTTAGGTAAAACCACTATCCGCATCAACTCCTTAGTTTGCCGAAATAATAATGTTTATTTGTAAAAGAATAATAATGTTAATGTATTTAGAACCTTAGTGTATTGTTAAAAATAATAGGTAGACTGCACCAAAATGATAGTTATCTAAGTTGAGGGAGGATTTTCAAAGATCATAATTAATTTGGATGATTATCCCTAAAGATTGATTTTGTGTAATATGTTATGGGTTATTATGACATTATTAATTATTACATTAATACTTAGAATTAGTTAGCATTATATTTTTTTAATTTGATTTATGCCTTACATATTTCAAATTTTATTCTTCAATACCATATACATTCATCAATAGTCTCAACACCATTAATAAGCATGTTGATCATTTTAGTTCTAATCAGTTTTGACTATTGTTCAATCAACATTAAATAAGGGGATGTTATAAAAGGAATGACAAGGGTGAATGAGAAAATGGAATGCCCATAGACTTTAATGGGATGTAAAATTAAAAGTGTTGAAGCAACAAAACTAGGAGACCTATTAACTAGATATTTACTAGATATGTTCTCAAGGTACAGTAGCAAAATCTGAAAGTTATATTACATCAGATTATAGCTGGTTTCTATGGAATGACAAGGGTGAATGACAAAGTTCAATGCCTATAGACTACAATGGGATTACATTTAAAAGTGATATAGAAAACAAATAATCAGACACATCAAATAGATATTTACCAGATATGTTCCCCAGGTACAGTAGCATATTCTGAAAGTGAGATTACGTCAGATTATAGCTGCTTTCTATGGAATGACAAGGGTGAATAACATAATGGAATGCTCATAGACTATAATGGGATTACATTTAGTGCCATAGCAACAAAAATATGAGACATATGAAGTAGCTATTTAACCAGATATGTTCCCCAGGTACAGTAGCAGATTATCTAAATGAGATTACGTGAGATTATAGCTGCTTTATATTGAATGACATAGGGTGAATGACAAAATGGAATGCCCATAGACTATAAATGGCTTTCATTTAGTGCTATAAAAACACAAATATGAGAGATATCAAGTATATATTTACCAGATATGTTCCCCAGGTACAGTAGCATATTCTGAAATTGAGATTAAGTGAAATTATAGCTACTTTCTATTTGATATGTCTCATATTTTAGTTTGTATAGCACTTGAAAATGTAATTCCATTATAGTCTATGGGCATTACATTATGTCATGCACCCTTGTCAGTCCATAGAAATCAGCTATAATCTGATGTAATCTCACTTTCAGATTATGCTACTGTATCTGGGGAACATATCTGGTAAACTTCTATTTGATATGTCTGATATTTTTGTTGCTATAGCACTTTTGAATGTAATCCCATTGTAGTCTATAGGCATTCTACTTTGTCATTCACCTTTGTCATTCCATAGAAACCCGCTATAATCTGATGTATTATCACTTTCAGATTATGCTACTGTACCTGGGGAACATATCTAGTAAATATCTAGTTAATAGGTCTCCTAGTTTTGTTGCTTCAACACTTTTAATTTTACATCCCATTAAAGTCTATGGGCATTCCATTTTCTCATTCACCCTTGTCATTCCATAGAAAGCAGATATAATCTGATGTAATCTCACTTTCAGAATATGCTACTGTACCTGGTGAACATATCTGGTAAATATCTACATGATATGTTTCATATTTCTGTTTATATAGCACTAAATGTAATCAAATAATAGTCTATGGACATTCCATTGAGTAATTGACCCTTGTCATTCCATAGAAAGCAGCTATAATCTGATGTAATCTCACTTTCAGAATATGCTACTGTACCCGGGGAACATATCATGTAAATATCTAGTTAATATCTCTCCTAGTTTTGTTGCTTCAACACTTTTAATTTTACATCCCATTAAAGTCTAGGGGCATTCCATTTTGTCATTCACCCTTGTCATTCCTTTAAGTACATCCCTTAAATAATGGAAAATAACAACAATATACAAATTACAGCAGTATAAAAAATAAAATTAAAATGCTAGTAGATATGTTATTTTTAGCCTGTGTTTAATAAAATTATCTTCACTCAAGTCCAAAATTGTATATATATATATATATATATATATATATATATATATATATATATCATCCTTATCAAATATTAACACAATGGTAGTCTACAATCAAATGTTTTTTATTGTTTTTGTGTATTTTTTTTTTTATGTATGTGTTTTTCTGAGCTTGTCCATGTATATTTATCGAAAATAGAAATACCAATGTAAATAAATATATTTTGTCATATAAATGTTATATAACAATTACACGATGGAAAGATTTCTATATGTTTCTGTCTCTATTTCTCTCTCTCTGTCTTTATTTATCTATGGCCTAGATTTGGAGTTCGGCGGTAGCCGTCAAAACCAGCGTTAGAGGCTCCTAACGCTGGTTTTGGCCGCCCGCTGGTATTTGGAGTCAGTGATTAAAGGGTCTAACGCTCACTTTACAGCCGCGACTTTTCCATACCGCAGATCCCCCTACGCCATTTGCGTAGCCTATCTTTTCAATGGGATCTTTCTAACGCTGGTATTTAGAGTCGTTTCTGAAGTGAGCGTTAGAGCTCTAACGACAAAATTCCAGCCGCCTGAAAATAGCAGGAGTTAAGAGCTTTCTGGCTAACGCCGGTTCATAAAGCTCTTAACTACTGTACCCTAAAGTACACTAACACCCATAAACTACCTATGTACCCCTAAACCGAGCTCCCCCCACATCGCCGCCACTCGATTAAAAATTTTAACCCCTAATCTGCCGACCGCCACCTACGTTATACTTATGTACCCCTAATCTGCTGCCCCTAACCCCGCCGACCCCTATATTACATTTATTAACCCCTAATCTGCCCCCCACAACATCGCCACCAGCTACTTAAAATAATTAACCCCTAATCTTCCGACCGCAAAGCGCCGCCACCTACGTTATCCCTATGTACCCCTAATCTGCTGCCCCTAACACCGCCGACCCCTATATTATATTTATTAACCCCTAATCTGTCCCCCACAACGTCGCCGACACCTGCCTACACTTATTAACCCCTAATCTGCCGAGCGGACCTGAGCGCTACTATAATAAATGTATTAACCCCTAATCCGCCTCACTAACCCTATCATAAATAGTATTAACCCCCTAATCTGCCCTCCCTAACATCGCCGACACCTACCTTCAATTATTAACCCCTAATCTTCCGATCGGAGCTCACCGCTATTCTAATAAATGGATTAACCCCTAAAGCTAAGTCTAACCCTAACACTAACACCCCCCTAACTTAAATATAATTTTTATCTAACGAAATAAATTAACTCTTATTAAATAAATGATTCCTATTTAAAGCTAAATACTTACCTGTAAAATAAATCCTAATATAGCTACAATATAAATCATAATTATATTATAGCTATTTTAGGATTTATATTTATTTTGCAGGCAACTTTGTATTTATTTTAACCAGGTACAATAGCTATTAAATAGTTACCTAGTTAAAATAATAACAAATTTACCTGTAAAATAAATCCTAACCTAAGATATAATTAAACCTAACACTACCCTATCAATAAAATAATTAAATAAACTACCTACAATTACCTACAATTAACCTAACACTACACTATCAATAAATAAATTAAATACAATTGCTACAAATAAATACAATTAAATAAACTATCTAAAGTACAAAAAATAAAAAAGAACTAAGTTACAGAAAATAAAAAAATATTTACAAACATAAGAAAAATATTACAACAATTTTAAACTAATTACACTTACTCTAAGCCCCCTAATAAAATAACAAAGCCCCCCAAAATAAAAAATTCCATACCCTATTCTAAATTAAAAAAGTTACAAGCTCTTTTACCTTACCAGCCCTGAACAGGGCCCTTTGCGGGGCATGCCCCAAGAAGTTCAGCTCTTTTGCCTGTAAAAAAAAACATACAATACCCCCCCCCCCAACATTACAACCCACCACCCACATACCCCTAATCTAACCCAAACCCCCCTTAAATAAACCTAACACTAAGCCCCTGAAGATCTTCCTACCTTGTCTTCACCATCCAGATATCACCGATCCGTCCTGGCTCCAAGATCTTCATCCAACCCAAGGGGGGGTTGGCGATCCATCATCCGGTGCTGAAGAGGTCCAGAAGAGGCTCCAAAGTCTTCCTCCTATCCGGCAAGAAGAGGACATCCGGACCGGCAAACATCTTCTCCAAGCGGCATCTTCGATCTTCTTCCATCCGGTGCGGAGCGGGTCCATCTTGAAGCAGGCGACGCGGATCCATCCTCTTCTTCCGATGTCTCCCGACTAATGACGGTTCCTTTAAGGGACGTCATCCAAGATGGCGTCCCTCGAATTCCGATTGGCTGATAGGATTCTATCAGCCAATCGGAATTAAGGTAGGAATTTTCTGATTGGCTGATGGAATCAGCCAATCAGAATCTAGTTCAATCCGATTGGCCGATCCAATCAGCCAATCAGATTGAGCTCGCATTCTATTGGCTGATCGGAACAGCCAATAGAATGCGAGCTCAATCTGATTGGCTGATTGGATCGGCCAATCGGATTGAACTTGATTCTGATTGGCTGATTCCATCAGCCAATCAGAAAATTCCTACCTTAATTCCGATTGGCTGATAGAATCCTATCAGCCAATCGGAATTCGAGGGACGCCATCTTGGATGACGTCCCTTAAAGGAACAGTCATTCGTCGGGAGACATCGGAAGAAGAGGATGGATCCGCGTCGCCTGCTTCAAGATGGACCCGCTCCGCACCGGATGGAAGAAGATCGAAGATGCCGCTTGGAGAAGATGTTTGCCGGTCCGGATGTCCTCTTCTTGCCGGATAGGAGGAAGACTTTGGAGCCTCTTCTGGACCTCTTCAGCACTCGATTATGGATCGCCAACCCCCCCTTGGGTTGGATGAAGATCTTGGAGCCAGGACGGATCGGTGATACCTGGATGGTGAAGAAAAGGTAGGAAGATCTTCAGGGGCTTAGTGTGAGGTTTATTTAAGGGGGGTTTGGGTTAGATTAGGGGTATGTGGGTGGTGGGTTGTAATGTTGGGGGGGGGGTATTGTATGTTTTTTTTTACAGGCAAAAGAGCTGAACTTCTTGGGGCATGCCCCGCAAAGGGCCCTGTTCAGGGCTGGTAAGGTAAAAGAGCTTGTAACTTTTTTAATTTAGAATAGGGTATGGAATTTTTTATTTTGGGGGGCTTTGTTATTTTATTAGGGGGCTTAGAGTAAGTGTAATTAGTTTAAAATTGTTGTAATATTTTTCTTATGTTTGTAAATATTTTTTTATTTTCTGTAACAGTTCTTTTTTATTTTTTGTACTTTAGATAGTTTATTTAATTGTATTTATTTGTAGCAATTGTATTTAATTTATTTATTGATAGTGTAGTGTTAGGTTAATTGTAGGTAATTGTAGGTAGTTTATTTAATTATTTTATTGATAGGGTAGTGTTAGGTTTAATTATATCTTAGGTTAGGATTTATTTTACAGGTAAATTTGTTATTATTTTAACTAGGTAACTATTTAATAGCTATTGTACCTGGTTAAAATAATTACAAAGTTGCCTGTAAAATAAATATTAATCCTAAAATAGCTACAATGTAATTATAATTTATATTGTAGCTATATTAGGGTTTATTTTACAGGTAAGTATTTAGCTTTAAATAGGAATAATTTATTTAATAAGAGTTAATTTATTTCGTTAGATGTAAATTATATTTAAGTTAGGGGGGTGTTAGTGTTAGGGTTAGACTTAGCTTTAGGGGTTAATACATTTATTAGAATAGCGGTGAGCTCCGGTCGTCAGATTAGGGGTTAATAATTGAAGTTAGGTGTCGGCGATGTTAGGGAGGGCAGATTAGGGGTTAATACTATTTATGATAGGGTTAGTGAGGCGGATTAGGGGTTAATAACTTTATTATAGTAGCGCTCAGGTCCGCTCGGCAGATTAGGGGTTAATAAGTGTAGGTAGGTGTCGGCGACGTTGTGGGGGGCAGGTTAGGGGTTAATAAATATAATATAGGGGTCTGCGGTGTTAGGGGCAGCAGATTAGGGGTACATAGGGATAACGTTGGTTGCGGCGGTGTACGGAGCGGCAGATTAGGGGTTAATAATAATATACAGGGGTCAGAGATAGCGGGGGCGGCAGATTAGGGGTTAATAAGTGTAAGGTTAGGGGTGTTTAGACTCGGGGTACATGTTAGGGTGTTAGGTGCAGACGTAGGAAGTGTTTCCCCATAGGAAACAATGGGGCTGCGTTAGGAGCTGAACGCTGCTTTTTTGCAGGTGTTAGGTTTTTTTTCAGCTCAAACAGCCCCATTGTTTCCTATGGTAGAATCGTGCACGAGCACGTTTTTGATGCCGGCCGCGTCCGTAAGCAACTCTGGTATCGAGAGTTGCATTTGCGGTAAAAATGCTCTACGCTCCTTTTTTGGAGCCTAACGCAGCATTTGTTTGAACTCTCGATACCAGAGTTAAATTTATGGTGCGGCCAGAAAAAAACCTGCGGAGCGTTAACAGCCCTTTTACCGCCGAACTCCAAATCTAGGCCTATATTTCTACATGTCTCTCTCTCTGTGTCTGTCTTTATCTCTCTCTCTCTTTCTCTCTCTCTATTTCTTTCTCTCTCTCTCTCTCTCTCTCTCTCTCTCTCTCTCTATCTTTCAATGTCTATGTCTCTCTCTCTTGGTATATATCTCTCTCTCTTTTTATCTATCTCTCCATGTCTGTCTCTCTCTCTGTGTCTCTCTCTCTATTCCTACATCTCTCTCTCTCTGTGTCTGTCTTTATTTATCTATCTATTTATTTCTCTCTATCTTTCTCTCTCTATCTTTCAATGTCTCTTTCTCTATGTCTATATATCTTTATCTATCTCTCCATGTCTGTCTCTTTCTTTCTCTCTCTCTATTTCAACATGTCTCTTTATACAGGGAGTGCAGAATTATTAGGCAAATTAGTATTTTTACCACATCATCCTCTTTATGCATGTTTTCTTACTCCAAGCTGTATATGCTCGAACGCCTACTACCAATTAAGCATATTAGGTGATGTGCATCTCTGTAATGAGAAGGGGTGTGGTCTAATGACATCAACACCCTATATCAGGTGTGCATAATTATTAGGCAACTTCCTTTCCTTTGGCAAAATGGGTCAAAAGAAGGACTTGACAGGCTCAGAAAAGTCAAAAATAGTGAGATATCTTGCAGAGGGATGCAGCACTCTTAAAATTGCAAAGCTTCTGAAGCGTGATCATCGAACAATCAAGCGTTTCATTCAAAATAGTCAACAGGGTCGCAAGAAGCGTGTGGAAAAACCAAGGCGCAAAATAACTGCCCATGAACTGAGAAAAGTCAAGTGTGCAGCTGCCAAGATGCCACTTGCCACCAGTTTGGCCATATTTCAGAGCTGCAACATCACTGGAGTGCCCAAAAGCACAAGGTGTGCAATACTCAGAGACATGGCCAAGGTAAGAAAGGCTGAAAGACGACCACCACTGAACAAGACACACAAGCTGAAACGTCAAGACTGGGCCAAGAAATATCTCAAGACTGATTTTTCTAAGGTTTTATGGACTGATGAAATGAGAGTCTTGATGGGCCAGATGGATGGGCCCGTGGCTGGATTGGTAAAGGGCAGAGAGCTCCAGTCCGACTCAGACGCCAGCAAGGTGGAGGTGGAGTACTGGTTTGGGCTGGTATCATCAAAGATGAGCTTGTGGGGCCTTTTCGGGTTGAGGATGGAGTCAAGCTCAACTCCCAGTCCTACTGCCAGTTTCTGGAAGACACCTTCTTCAAGCAGTGGTACAGGAAGAAGTCTGCATCCTTCAAGAAAAACATGATTTTCATGCAGGACAATGCTCCATCACACGCGTCCAAGTACTCCACAGCGTGGCTGGCAAGAAAGGGTATAAAAGAAGAAAATCTAATGACATGGCCTCCTTGTTCACCTGATCTGAACCCCATTGAGAACCTGTGGTCCATCATCAAATGTGAGATTTACAAGGAGGGAAAACAGTACACCTCTCTGAACAGTGTCTGGGAGGCTGTGGTTGCTGCTGCACGCAATGTTGATGGTGAACAGATCAAAACACTGACAGAATCCATGGATGGCAGGCTTTTGAGTGTCCTTGCAAAGAAAGGTGGCTATATTGGTCACTGATTTTTTTTGTTTTGTTTTTGAATGTCAGAAATGTATATTT